>NC_088603.1:17686162-17989192 GCF_036013475.1 Columba livia | reverse complement strand
CATAATACACCCTGTGAGCAGATTTCTTGGGCTTAGCCCAAGTAATGCTCCTGAGTGGAATTACCTGGAATTCTGCTAACTGCAGAAGAAATGAAATCCCTGATAACTTTTAATCAGATGAGTTGTGTCATGATCCAGAAGTGTACCATATGGATCCTTGCTTCTTACAGTATGTTGGTACTGCAGTTTTTACTAATGTACCGAACTGAAATACAGAACAACTACCAGCTTTATCAGACATCTGTAGTAGAACCCTTCTTTCTTCCTGCCGAAGTGCTTTCCATAGAAAAACAAGGCTAAGCTATAGTTGTCTCCAGATATTCAAGTTATGTTCAACTTGGAAGCTCTTCTGTTAAGAGTCTCTCGAGGTGCTGCCTCATGTGGTGACAGAATTCTACATACCTGCTAATTTTGACTCCACTGTGTTGTTGCAGAATATATTGTAGAATATATTGTAGAAGTTGGAAGTCTAGTTTGTAAGTTGAGACTTAACCGAAAGAGAAATGTTACTAGAAGCTATGCTAACACTTGACTTCTTGTGTCCCTTCTCCAGAGGCAAGTGCAAAAACATGCGATGGTGTACAGTGTGCCTTTGAAGAACTTGTTGAAAAGATCATTCAGACTCCTGGACTGTGGGAGAGTGAGAGCCAAAACAGAGGTGTAAAGTTATCAAACAGGGACGATGGACATGGAGGAGGAGGAGCATGTGGTGGATATTGTTCTATGTTATAAACTTTGGGAAGCTTATTCTTTGCATATTTAAACAGATAATGACATCTTTCTGTATATAAATTCATTAAATGCTATTTTTAGGGACCTTGCAGTTTGCACAATTTGTTTTGTATCATGGCAGTGAACACTGGTAGGAAAAATGTTGTGCAGCTTTCCCAGTTTGAAAATGTTATGGTAAGCATGCCCAATTTGCAATCTTTGGGTTTTTATAAGTAGCATTCAATAATGTGCAAGAACAAATGCACTAAAAATTTTATGACTGTAGACATTCATCATGTAACTATTCTAAACAAATCCATCTAACAAAAATACATTACTGCATTGTCTGCTCTTTGTCTTCTTTTTAAATACTCTTGAAATTATAGAACTATATAGTGTGCACAGATCTTGAAAACAGTGTGAGCTGTAAATGTTACATTTCATCTCTTCTAGTAAATGCTTTTTTATGGCCCTAAAAACAATAAGATGGTACAGTTCTTAGACAAATCTGCTAAGTTTTTGTCTTCCAGCAGAGCTGTCTAAAATACAAGTTGGTCCAGGCCATAGTTGCTTCAGCACCTTCTTGAAGAGATGCTTTGAAAGCTTCCTTTGCAAAGCTGAGGGATGCCCTTTTTTCTTTTTAAACATCACTTCAGTTGATGGCTTAACTGGAGTTTTAATCCTGTGATATTTATATACTAAATTTGTGGTAGTCTTGCACTCTAGGTTTTTATGATGCAATCTACTCTGGACTTGCTGTAGAAAGTCTTCGTTTTTGGCAAGGAGTTTCAATGACATCTTTGTTCTTTCATTGTGAATAAATTTGCCACACTTTGGTACAGATGCCTCATTTTCCTAAATGTTTGTAATATATCTCAAACTATAGCTCACTGTGGCTGTGAAGATCTCTATCACGTCTGCTTTGTGCGACTACCTGTTCAGAAATAAAACTTCATGTCACAGACACTAAATGAGAAGCTATAGGGCTTCTTGATCTCTGTATGGATAAACACTATTGCAATGAGCATTCACTTGAATTTATTGTATCAAAGCCAATGGTTTGTTTCAGAAGACTTGTATAGACCAATAAATTTTTTTTCCACAGTATTCAACTTTTCTAACCTCTTCCTGTTGTAGAGTTGTATATTTTCTAAGGTCACTTCTTACAGACAAATTGTTTGTGAAGGACAAGGATGCTGTGGTTTGGGTTTTCTTTTTTGTTTTTTTTTGTTTGTTTTTTTTTTTTTTAATAATCACTATAGTGCAATTGATAACTGAACTATTGGGCGGTTTCTTGTAAATATAGTGAATGACAGTACCTTTTGTAACTGCAAGGTTTTGTGTAAATGTCAGCATACATGATCTGTATTTTGCAGCAGGTCTTGGCTGCTTCTGTTAAAATACACTTTATTCTTCACACAAACTTTGTTTTCTATTCTGTTTTACACTTGCTAGAAAACAATACCAACATTTGAAGACTTAACTGTGCTAATTGTTTTTACAAAATATTGTATCTGTAGTATTATTAATGTAGTAGGTTAATTTAAATATATGTAATATTAAACATGAACATATTGTATGAAGATGTTAGATTTGCGTTACTCTTCCATGCAGAATATATGGGCTCAGCAAATCCTGTTTCTTGGCATTGAGGTCAAAGGATTTCTGGTTTTTGTAGTCTAACAATAGAGGAAACTTGTAGGAGCATTAAAACTCTGAATAACTTAATTATTTTGGTAATATTGGGCAGGTATCATAATGCTGGCAGGTGCCTGTAATTAATTTCCATACCTCTTTTCCCCCTAGTTTGGGTGTATCCCTATGTTGGGAAGAAGTTTAATTTTCAATTTCTCACAAAAGTTCCTTTTATCACAGGACTTGGATTCATCTTTCATTCTGCCTTTGCGAGATCTGACAGCTCTTGTCAAAGGGAGGAACTGCAGGGTACTCTGAATAGTGGGTATTGTTCTGCAAAAGAAGCAAGTCACTTTCGCCTTCTTTCCCTGCAGAATGTTTCTGGGGACAGAGGAGCCTGAAAGAGCGTATTTAGTGAGACTGAGAGCCAGTTGACTTGCAACTAGCTTTTTCTGTCTTTGTCGTTTAGGCATATTTGGTTACATCCCTGAGGAATGGCTTTTCCTGGAGTCTCACGTCCTTTCCTCATTGCTCTGTCAAGAAGCTGTGTACTGGAGGACTGGATCACTGTCCTTCCAGTATTTGTTGGAGCAAATTTGCTTTGCTACTTTTTTTTAATTTTTTACTTCTCCTTCTCTCTTTTTTTTCAGGGGAGAGGTTGGGTGGGGGAACCTGCCCCTTCAAATAAGACTGGTTGTGTACTTTCAAAGTTGACTTTCCTCTTTGCAGGTCAGAGTTGTGTCACCGTTACCTCTAAGCGTACTCTCGCTGTTGTAGCTGTAAAGCAATCATATCTGAAGATACTGCAAGCTCTGTTGTAACCTCTGCTTAATGCTGACCTAAGCCTATGTCTATGTGCAATATTGAGCATTGCAGTTGGAGAAGTGTGCAGGAGAGATCCTCCAGTCTACCTCAGTAGGTAGCTGAAGGGTAATGGGGATAGCTGTTGTTTGCTCTTCATCGTGTGATGAGAATGTATCCATTTCTGTAGCAGATAGTTTTATTAGGAAATACTAAACCAGAATGAGATAAGTGAGAAGTCTTACATGATCATGAAAGATGGTGAAAATTGAAGTTGTTTCCATAGCCTTTACACTAGCATGGAACAGTACTACTAAGTGGTGGTGTGGCTTTGTCTTGGATTTTTTGGCAGTTTTAAAAAGGGAGGTGGGACAGGCTTCTGCTGGAGATTTCATGATTTTTTTAATTATTATTTTTTATTGCTAGTGGGGCTTTTATCCAAACTACAGCATCACTTTTCCTATTGTACTGCAATAATGAGATCAGCAGCTTGCTCAAATTAAGTCTTAACTAAATGAAAAACATGGGTTCAGTAAGTCCCTGAATAATACCAGTGACTGCCTCATCAACCTTGGCATGACTTCGGGAAGCAGCGGTGTTCTCACTGCCATCACATACCATGGTGCCAGCTGCTCTGTATGCTTTGTTTTGTTAGTTCCCTTGCTTGCCAGTGACCTGAGGATGTGTAGTGAACTACGGTAATCCTGCTGATCTTGCCCCTTAGCTTAGTGTAATAATTCTATGTTTAGAGGCTGAACTGGATGCATTTTTTTTCACACACCTGGGAAACTTGGGCAGCTTGTGATCTACACAGGTTACTGCTATTTAGCTATGGAGGTTTGATATAAATGTTCAAGGTGCTGCATGTAGCCCATATGTGCTATCTTGGGTTCTCAGGGTGCCAGAGGTCAGAGATCACATTTGCCTGAATTTGATTTGACTTAGATTTTTCTCCTGAGCAGTATCCTGGATCACAGAACGGTTGAGGTTGGAAGGGGCATCTGGAGGTCATCTGGTCCAACCTCCTTGCTCAAGTCAGGACACCTAGAGCTGGTTGCCTGGGACTGTGTCCAGATAGCTTTTGAATGTCTTCAAGGAGGTGAGACTCACATCCTCCCTGGGAAACCTGTTCCAGTGCTTGGTCACTGTCACAGTGGAAAAAGTGCCTCCTGATATTCAGATGAAACATTCTGTTTCATTCTGTGCCCATGGCCTTGGTCCTGTCACTTTGCACTACAGAGAAGAGCCTGGCTCCATGCTCTTTGCGCTCTCCCTTCAGGTATTTATATATATTGACAAGATACCCCCTGAGCCTTCTCCAGACTTCACAATTCCAGCCTTTCTGCATAGGCTGGATGCTCCGGTCCCTTAATCATCTTTCTGGCCCTTCTTTGGACTCGCTTCAGTATGTCCATGTCTCTCTTGTACTGTGGAGCCCAAAACTAGACACTGCACTCCAGATGTGCCCCCCCCAGTGCTGCAGAGAGTAGAAGGATCGCCTCCCTTCACCTGCTGGCAATGCCCCTCCTAACGCATCCCGGGAGACTGTTGGCTGCCAGGGTACTTTGCTGGTTTGTTTATTCTGGTGCCTACCAGAATACCCAGGTGTTTTTTGGCCAAGCTGCTTTCTGGTGGGGTAGGCCCCAGCATCTACTGGTGCGGGGGGTGGTTCATGTCCAGGGGCAGGACTTGGCACTCTCCCTTGTCGGACTTAATGAAGTTCCTTTTGGTCCTTAAAAGGGAGCTCGTCCCTGGGTGGGCTCGAACCACCAACCTTTCGGTTAACAGCCGAACGCGCTAACCGATTGCGCCACAGAGACTGATGTGCAGTATTTCATTTTTTTCAGAAGAGCTGAATTCCTGATTGTGTTTGATAACTGCTGATGGTGGTGCATCTATGTGTTGGACAGTGACAACTGGTACTGCTGACACCTTGCTGTGACAAACCTGATGTGTTATTGTGTCAGAATGCTGTAAGAGATGTGGGGAGAGGAAGAAATGCTATTAGCTCCTGTGTGGTGTGAAAATGAGATTCTTTTGATTTGAAGAAGTAGGTGTTCCTCCCTCCGTAGAGGAGGGCTTGGGGTCACGTCACTCTAGGCCATCTGCTGGGACTTCAAGGTGGGTTAGCAGTCCTGCTTCTCTAGCCAAAGCTATAGAAAGGCCCTGCAGTAGCCATGTGCTTTTTGTGCTCATGGGCATGGCCATAAGAAGTCCAAAAACCTGTGTGGCTGTAAATGTTAATGCAATTAAAGCAAAACACAGATAAACTTCAGAACATGGACTGAGAGACATCTGAGATGCTGACTGCAGAGCTTTCACTGTGTCTGGGAACTGGGGGTTGGAGATGATGTCCCTCTTGGGCAGGTCTTAATGAACAGTAAAGATTTCATGGTGAAACTTGTGGATTTGTGTTTTGAAGGTGCACTACCTCAGAGAAACCACTGTTAACTTCAGTTTGTAGCGGGCATATGTATTTTTCACTGTCCTTCACCAGCCAGGAAAAGGTGGGGCCTTTTACTCTGTATGCCCTTGTGTATTGATGGACACCAAAGGCTATGAAATACTGAGAAACATGACAGGAGCCGAGTTCTCTTCAGCTAGTGAATCTGTACCTGGTTATGTCTGGTTTCCTGACAGAAGAAAACTGTCTTTTAATACCTTAGCCTTTTTTGTTTGTTTGGTAAAGCAAATCCACCAAAAGCAAATACAACAAAATGTTTGCTTGAAAATGGTTGAACTGCTTTTAGGAAGGTTAATCTCTGCAAGGTTGTGCTTTTGAGTGCTGCTGACAATCTTGTTGGCAAATCCTCCTATAACTGAGCTGTATAAGCATTGGAAGATGTGTGGGTACTTGTTTTAGAATGAGCTTGAACAGTTTTCTTTTGGAGGGATTAGAACTGGTAGGAAGAGAAAAATGTACTTTCATTAGCAGCAGCAGATCACCTCTCCTAGTACAGAGTTCGACAGAGAGCAGCTTCCTTTCCCTTCCTCTAGTGCTTTAAGCTGTGCTCTAAGGGACCCTGCGCGTGTGCCTTGAAGATGTGGAGAAGGTCTGTCCCACAGCTTGTGCTGGGGTCTTGCTCCACCAGCTACTCCCTTGAGGAGATAACAGGGATGGTATTCGGCTCCTGTCTGGCCTGCACACCCTGGTGTCCTTCCAGTGGGATCACTGGCACAAGGCACAGGCTTCATCCCAGAGGGCGGCTGGGCTGTATGGACACAGGTGCTAAAATGCCCTCACAGGTAGCAGAGTTTAAATGTGGCCATAGGGAAGAGTCCAGAAAATTGCAGAGCCAACCCTGTACTCAGTACAGGACCTTATGGTTTTTAGTGAAGTGTTAATGGTCTTTCAGTTTCCAATGCAATCTGCTGGAGCACTGACAGCATTCAAGCTTTCGCAATTGTGTTTGAATTAACGAATTGTTGGTTTTCAAGACTGCAGGTGTTATTTATACAGGCCCTTTTGTAACTCACAGTGACTCAAAGCTTGTAGGAGAGGACTTACTAAATTAGCAGATCTGTTTGGAAGAGACGAGTGTTAAGGCGCAGAGGTCTTTTTTCAGGTCCACAAAATGGCTGCGATAATGCTGTTATCACAGCACGTTTCTGTTACTTGGTGTGAACCAAAAGACACAGCAGCACCCTTTTGTGTCAGGTCTGAATGCCTGTGCCTTCCTCTGTATATTTAGCAGTCCAGGTAGAAGGGTGGTGAGTGAGTAAGGGTGTAGAAGGCATCAATAACCTGTTAATGAGGTGCAGAAGCAGGAGGTAGTTCAGATACTGATGGCAGTCTGGCTGAATCAACACAGAGCTCAATAGCTGAATGTACTCCTCCAGAAAGCAGGCTGCTTCCTGGGTCTTCTCTGCTTTGGTGCCATAGGGAGCATATTTGGGAACGGACCTGCTCCAGCTGTGAGGTTTAACTGTCTGATATTGCTCCAAAGGCAGGAGCACCTTCCTACCACACTCCTGCTTTCTGGTAGGATTGCACGCTCGCTGGCAAATGGAATGAAGGAAACTTCTGTTGTTTCACAGGCAAACATGATGAAATATGATGGGCAGGCTTACAGAAAATCTATGGACTGAGCCAGCAGGTGAGTTTCACTCTGGAAATATCTGGGCTGCTTCTCTCCTCCCTTTGAACTGTAAGAAAAAGCCATATTTTAGTCTTGTAATTTCCTTTTGCCTGGAGAGGAGAAGCAAACTGTGTGACGCTGAAACAATCAGAATGATGTGCAATGAAGTTTCTCCTGTAAGTTGCAGCTAGAGACCAGTGACACCTGG
The DNA here is from genome assembly GCF_036013475.1 of Columba livia. Lineage (NCBI taxonomy): Eukaryota > Metazoa > Chordata > Aves > Columbiformes > Columbidae > Columba > Columba livia. The sequence goes on along the minus strand of NC_088603.1, from coordinate 17,981,758 downwards.
AGGACTGCAATGATGCCCTTCCTTTCTCTTGTGATCCTCAAAATATGAGTAGCAGTCTCCTGAGCTTAGTGGAAATGATTTGCTACATATTTCACAGTAGTAGTGAGAAGCAATAAAGTCCTTGAAATGCATTTGCTGTGCCCTCCAGAGAAATCAAAATTATTTGACAGTAAACAGATTGGAACATTTTATTGTACTAGATTCAAGTCTGAATACATCCTTTGTTTGCAGACTTAGTCTGGGAAAACAGAGCAGGAAAGGGCTTTAAGACACCACAGTAGTCTTTCTCTCTACCCTGCAAAACAATCAAGTACACTCAAACCATTCATGTATTTAAAATATTCTTACAAGAAACCAAACAAAGATTTTATTGCCTCCGCAGACAACCTTTTTCAGTGTTTTTGGAACCTTAGTAATGGAAAGCTTGTCCTTCTGTTTAATCTTTATTTCCTTTGCTGTAATGAGAACATGCTTCCTTAGCTGGGGGTTCTACTGAAACCTGTATTTGCCAGGTGATGCCTGTGTGCCTAATGGAACCAAGCTGAAGATTGTTTCATTTATGATGTGTAAAATAAAGAAGCAGTTGCATTTCCTGCTGGACAGGAAGGCTGCTCATTGTAAAGTGATGCCTTTTCAATTTTTTTTTCCCTTTTTCAGTAATACAGTATGGAACTAGTAATGAAATCCCTCTCTGAGCCTGTACCTCTTTTTTTAATGTATCAGTGTCTGTGGAAGTGAACCATATCAAAAAGCTTAAATGTAGTAATAGACTTAGCTCTCAGTGTGGCTCTGAGGAAAGCAGCTTAAGTGCTCTGTGTCTCTATTTGTGTACAGGAAAACACCTCTGAGCCTTTCCTTGTTCACTAAAACCCGGGTTTTTAGTTTAATGATCCTGTGGTAGTCTACATATGTCAGAATGTCTGCTTGGAGTTTTGCCTCCTAGACGAGTGCTAAAAAGCTGTGGTGTTTCAAGTAGCTGCTCCTGAGCTGAGACAAATCCTTGGGGGTGATCAGCCCCCGCTGTGCCTGGCTGCAGCGGCACGAGTCAAGTCAGCGGACCTGGAAACACATGAAAACAAATGCTGAAGACCCCCTAATTTTTCTGGCAGATAGTGTTTGAGTGTGTTTTTCTGTCTCTAGGTAAATAATACAATTGAGTGTTGTTTCAGTAATTTAAAATCACGTTCTTTCATTTGCTCTATGCTTATTCTTCTCTCTTGACTCAGGCCAGTGTTTGATGGCTCTGTGCACTTTCCTGCTCTGTTAAGCACTGGCAGCACTGTGTGCTTGAAATCTCTTAGAGCGACTGCTATTAATGTGTTAGTGACCACGTGTAAGTGATTAACGTTAGTGTGGTTTCCTTATACTTGGTGGAGAGTTCTAGATCTGATGTTATTTTAGCAATAAAAGGAGATTAGATTGGAAATATTTTAGGGATGTTCAATCTTACAGGCATGGCTGAAATTGGAAAGGAAAAAAATTATATGGTGCTGAGACAGCAGCATAGTTTAGTGGTAGCTTATCCTGAAGCATAACACGATATTTTGCAATTACTTGCAAACACTGCCCACATTGCTAGAGGGGTTACTTCGATATCTCTAATGGAGTAACTATTAAATAAAGCAGTTGCCATCTATTAGCAAGGGGTTATGTATCTTCTGAGTGTTTCACTGCTCGAAACATGCTCTAGAAACGTGCATTGTGTTGAAGGAGTGTCATGTCTCCTCCTGCAGTTCCCATCCTGCGCTGCTGGAGCTGTTGGTGATAGAGCTCTGCAGTTTGACCGACACCTGTAGCGGGGGCAAAGTCTCCTGCATCTACCCTTGCAGGTAGCATACACTTTATTTCCATTGATCCCTAGGTATATTTACAGCATAACTGATGTGGGGAAGTAAGGCAGCAAATTAGGAGGTGGCAGGGAAATAAAAATGTAGGCCTGTGAATATTAAAGAGAGAATTGGCTCCTTTCTGCCTCCCCAAGCCTCAAAATGCCTGCAAGACAGATTGACAGAAAGGTCCATCTTTAGGACTATGCTGTTGATCAAGTGCATGTGTGCATTGTTTGAAAAATGATACCCAATTCTTTGTAAAATAACTTTAAAATGTGAGCGTTTGTGTTTTCGTGCTCTGTAACCCCTGCCTCCCCTGCAGGCTCTCCTGTAGGCTTTGCAAGGGTTAGAGGAGTTTGCCACCAAGCACAACTCTTTCCTCCAGAGCTTTTATCTTTAAAGTGACCTATTGAAAAATTCCTTCTTTGCCCCCACGCAACTGATTTTTATGAAGTCCTGTCGAATCTCCTAATCCTGTTTTGGTCTTTTGGTGCAATTTAGTTTATCCCAAAACCCAGCTCTCCAAATTTGCCAAAGAAAACACCAGGCACTGTAGAAAGGCCATTTGAAACGCAGCTGTTTGGAGGAGCCATTCAGGAAAGTAAAAAAGTAAAAGAAATAAAAGCACAAAAGGCAGTTTGATTTTCATATCTTCAGTACATATTTTTTAAAAGGTCTTTTTTTAATGCTCTGATTAGAGACTAAGTGGACCCTTGAAACCACAATTTCTTTCCTTACTGAAATTTTATATCTCTCAGTTAATAAGGGGCCATGAAAGTGCTGGAATTTTTATTTAAAGGCCAATGTGAACATTATAATAAGATATTTGCAGGCATAACTAAGAAATGCTGCTAAATGAGACTCTGCAAGCTGATATGAAAGAAGGCAGTCTGTTTGCCTTGGGTACCTGTGGCTATCTATTACCAGGGCATGTGAACTCTCTGCAATCATAAGCCCTCTGCAGTGCTTTGAGATGGGCTCCCTGAGTCACTGCAAGATGGGTCTTGATTTCTGTGGAAGCATTTAGGTAGCAAATTCCCTTTGGGTATGTGGGCACAGATTATTTGTGAAAAATCCCACAAGGAGACAGAAACCCACAGCTTGAACTAGCATGCCTGAGTTCCCAGCTCATGTTCTTCACCCCAACCATTTCTTTCCCCATAGTACAGAAGTCATACCTTGCTTGTAGTAGTTCAGTGATCCTATCTATAAGCTTTGCTTAGGTGCACTGGGAGTATGGGGAAATAGAGGTTATGGCCTGACCCAGGAGCCAGGTTGCTGTAGCCCTATGGCTTTGGGTGAGAGAGAGAGGACACCGTTATACTTCCTCTGGATTAGAGCTGATTTCAGTTATGATTTTGCTCTTGGAAAGAATAATATGCTGGATGTATGTGCTGTTTCAACGGACTTATCTTACCAGAAGATCCTGATGTCTCTCTAGGGCTTCTTTGCCTTTCTGCTCATCAGTCTGTCAAAGTTTGGGGATTTTTTACTGTTACTAGCAATGACTCACAATTCTTACAAACTCTTGATGAAAATGGAGTGCCTGCAGTGTCACGTCCGTGCTACTGTCTGAGGCTCCTGGCTGACATTTGCCTTCTGAGTGATGTCAGTTTAATCTATTGAGCACGGAGCTTACAGATACCATGTGGTGTGGGCTTTTTCTTTAGAAAGTCTGATCATGAAGTGTCAAACTCCTGTGCCATTTTCCTCACCACTTCCTTTGTGTTTGCCTCAAAGAAGAAAAGAAGATTTTTCTGATGAGACCCTTTTCCAATAAATGGTGTTTAAAAATGTTTAATTTTACTGGCTATTTTGCCCTCTGGCCAGTCTCATTTAAAGACTTACGCTCTTGACTTGTCTTGCTGCCATTTGTCCCTCACCCAACCTGTTTTGTGCAGCTACCTGCAGCTCTGGAGGCTGTAAAAGCCCTTAGCAATCTTTTCAATCCCTAGCATAGTTCTCTCTGGTTCATGCCTCCTAGAAGCACAGTGATTGAAATATGCTTTCATTCTTTATTAATGACATACTGTATAATCTTTCTACTGCATTGTCTGGGATTAATGTCTATACAGCTCCAGATTAATGTCTGTATAGCTTCTTGTTTGCCTTTTTGGATACTGATACAGCACCGTAACTTCTCTCCTTTGTGGTATTTCAGTGGAATTCAGTATTTTTTAGACATAGCTATCAAATGACTAGATATCTCTTCATTAACTCTTATAGGATTCTTGGATGCAAGTCACCTAAATCTAGCTAATATTGCTTAAAAATCTAGACACTAAGAGCTGTTTATTCTCAGCAAGAATTCTTGAATGTTCTCCTCAATTAACAGTGAATTGGAAACCCTTTCAGGGTGAGAAGGAAAATGAAGAACTGAGGCCATGTTAGATAAAAAGACTTAAGTGGTTGACCAGGGTTTGCATTTTACCATTTAGTGTCAGCCCCAGAAGGGCTGGGGAGCTCGGGCTTGCTGGTAGTGGGTCCGTGCTTGCTGGTGTGGGAGGTGAGGAGAGCACCTGACTTCTCTCATGCATTTATCCTGCTTCTCGTGCTGATCATACTCCTTCCAAAACTGTTTTTGATTTAAATATTCAAGTTGAATATTGTGTCCTAAGTGACAAGAAGAGTTGTGAACTTGCGGGAGTCCCACGTTCACACAAATGCAGTATCTCAGCCTTGCTGGCCACTCTCCTTTCACGGGCAGTCCGTCCTTGTCTCAAATCTGCATTTCTGTCATGCAGCAACATGGAAACTTGTGGAGGGATTTCCCTTTTGGATCAAAGGCAAAATCTCTCAGCAAAGCTCCCTGACATTCTGGAAATGCAGCAATTTGTGCCTTACAGATGGAGAAATTGAGTCCTTGTGTACATTCTGGCTTCAGGCTTAAGATGGTATATTTTCATTTACCTCAGTAAGCATTTACCTCAGTTACACCTTCAGTTAAACTGGTTCAAGCTGGCCATATAGAGAAGGCCAGAGATGGAGCACACAGAATGACTGCCTTAAGACTGAACAAAAATGATGACTTTATCCCGTAGTGGCTGAATGGCTCCAGCTGGCTTTTGTTGTATCATACAAGAAACCTCTGTCTGAGGCGGTGTCAGGATTCACAGCCTGGCTGGTGTGTTCCCTTTCTCAGTACGCTGCTCTGTCTGACTTCCTGCATGCTCTAAAGTTACTGTAAAATCAGAGGTGAGAAAGTAACTTCAGCTAAGAAAAACTTGCACAATAGGCAGATCTTTGCCAAGCAAGTACATTATTTTTTTTTTCTAAGTTATTAATCGCAGAGTGAAGCAAGTGGGATGAAGAAAAGCAGCAAAGGAAGAAGAGCTGAATTATTTTTGGATCAAATGCTTTTCAAGGCCTCTTCCATAAGATGGCAGCAGCCTATTTTGTGAACTGGAGTGGGAGACTGATGTGAAAGGGTATCTGCTGGAAGTGCTTCGTAACAGGCATTCAGTCTTCATAGGCTTTATCTCTGTTTGCTTGGTTCATATCCCTTATAATTGTCCCCATATAGATCAGTTGGGAACCTTACTTTATGTGCTAAACCATTTTCTGTTGCTGGGTGCAGTGTTGATTTTACTTTTTCTAAATACAGGCACAAATGCTAAAAGCAAACTGTGCAAGTGAGTTATTAGTGTCAAATGGCACTTTTTGCATTTGCAGGGGTTAAGTGTGCAGGATACAGGGAAAGCAACAGGGTTGCTTGGCATCTTTTGCATTTTTTTTTTAAGTGTTTCACGTTGTGTGGTTATTTTGTTAATAACTGCCCAAAACAACTTGAATTTTGTAAGCAGAAGAGGTAGAAAAACTGTTTAGATTTTCTGTCCTCGAAAAAGGGAGATCTGATTCATGACACTGAGCTCTTTCAGTTGAATCAAACATTTGTTTTCTTTTGAAGAGGGAGATTGTGGAGGGATTTTTTTCTTTCTCCTAACAGAAAGCAGTGGAAGGAAAAACTTTCGAGAGAAACTATTTTCTGAAGTCTTTTGACATAAAGGATTTTATATTTCAGCTATTTTCACTTTTGCTTCTAAAGGTTTTCATTTTTTTTGAGTGAGACCCACAGTGGTGTGTGCAATATGCAGTTTGTCTCCTATTCTTCGACATGTTTTTCACTGCAGATGAGTGTCAGGCACTTATACTGTTAATAACAAATATTTAATAGTCATAAAGTGCTGTGGTACCCTCTAATAGCAGATTCTATTTAAATGCAAATTATGAATAACTTTCTCAGTGTTTGTGCTTATTCTGAATAGCTGGATAACATGGGAGGAGTTAAACACAGCCTATTTTTGGCTTTTCCTGGTGCTTAAGATTTACTGGCTAACATTAGTCATCTGGTTTTGTTTCCTGTGGCCCATTAGTATCCAATCTATCAAGTGCACAGGAGTCACAGGAACAAAGCTGTAAACTTGTGGGAGGAATAAGGCTCTGCGGTATTTGCCTTCCATTCGTTCTTAAACTGAACTGTTCAACTTCCGTGATTCTGATTTCCATGTGTTGATGGGTTGTTACAGCACAGCAAACAAGGTCCATCACAAGGCACTTCTGACCTTGCTCCTCTGTCCTACAGTTCAAATTGCGTCTTGGTGGGGGACCCCAGGTCAGGATCTTGTCTGGAAGTGAATGGGCCAAACACAGCAAGTGTGAGTGGTTTCCACAGGCATTCTGAGAAAGAGATACACCTGAATTAGTGATGATGGGAGAGCGGTAAGCTGGTACCTGAGGAGAATTTGGGGGTTTGGAGTCTGAGATAGTTTCTATCTTAACTATTGGGCCTGCTTTTCAACTGAAAATAGCAGCTGAGATGGATTGCCTTTCCCTTTCTCTGAATTGTGCCCCAACTTCAATTAGGAAAAGAAGGACTTTCAGTGTTCAACTTTTGGCCAGTGGTGAAGTTTAAAGTCTTCGAAGAAGTTGTGCTTGGCAAGAAATGCAGTATTTTAAGGGGTCACTTCATTGTTACTGGTGTGCTGTGTGTGTGCTGCCTGATTTATACCAAGGAGACTCCTGGAATGTGTGTCCTGGTGACTTCTTTCTTTCTTTCCAATTAACTTTAAGGAAATAAAAAGAGAGGTGAAGGCAAGTTATTTGAATAACATTTAAAATGTTTTATTTATTCTAGAAATGTTCAAATTCTTTCCAGGAGTTCACTTTCTTCCATTTTCAGAATGGAGCCTTTTTCACCTCAAATTATTTGTGCTGTGATAGCATCCAGAGACACCAATCAGGATGACTCTGGAGGGCTTGGGGAAACAAACTGGGTGAAATGAAAAGGAAAAGTAAATGAGAGCAGTTCAGAGTGTGTGGGGAGCACTGCGTGTGCAAAGTTGGCTTGCAGCACCAAGTGCAGGAACAGATCAACAGAGAGCTGGAGCCTGGATGGGGAGGACCAAGTTTAAAGTAAAATGTCCAGTTAATTCAGTTTAGGTGGAACGGATGAGCCTAAGAGGGATGGCCCAACATCTAGCTGAGCATTATCCTAAAAATGGGGCTTTCTGTGGCCACATGAAGGGCTTTTGTTTTTCTTTTGTGCAAAGTTTTGTTACAGAACAAGTTAATGGCAATAATTTTGGTTAGTAACTAATTCCTTGGAGCAAATGGCTTTAAGTCAGTTGTGTATCAGATGTTGCCACATATTCCTTTGTTTTGGTGTTTAGCCACAAATAACTCACAACGATGTTTTTGTATTATAATACACCATAATTTACTTCTAGCAAGCATGTAATTCCTAAGAGACAGAGTGGCATTCAGCCTATATATTCTTTGGTCCAGTCTGTACTGAATCCAACACCATGGGTGCAGCTGAATGATTTAATGTCATCCTGGAAGAATTCGCATGGGCTGCTAAAAAATAAATCAGGCCATGGAAATAAATTGTAACTAAATGTGTTCTTAAATATAGGGCCACAATGCACACAGAGGTTGTATAATGCTGGCCTCTGCTGAACTTTTTCAACAGTCTTGGAGCCTTACCCTCCTGTGGGATAAGAAAAAAAGAAAAGCATCCTGTGGGGTAAATTCCACTAAGCAGTAAATTCTGTGAGATGCTCCCTTCATGTTGGACAGGTGGAAGTTTAGGATTCCAGGACAGTTCAGGAGAAATAAGAGACTCATACCAAGCATGAAGGTATTTTCTGTTTATTGACACACTGGTTTAGGTAAGAGTAACAAATCCAAGATATCTACTGAAACGTCCCTAGTAGCTGGAGGTAACTTGGGGATTTTTCAAGACTGCTGTATATCAAAGCAGTTTGCTAGTTCACTGAGTGTTCATGAGCTGGGGGAAAAAGAAGTTGTGGAGCTCATCAATAGCTTTTGAATAGGTTGCCTTGCAGCAGTATGTGCCACCATGTCTATGGAACAATGTAACTGTTCCTGTGATCCTGACTTGACACTAGCACTAGGTGGTGGCTTTTGCTACAGCAAAATCAATAGAAATTCAGCAATTTGCTTGATAAATTCAGTCACCTGCTGAACACATAAAGGTTTGATACTTGTTTCATTAGCGTAGAGAAATAGCTTACGCAGTCACCTCTGGCTTGGAACACGTTCAGCAAAGTGATTTTGTTTTCATTTTGGAGGGGTTGTGTTTTTAAATTGTTGGTTTTCAACCCAGAGAGGCTATTTACCTTTTATTTACTAGAGAAACACGTGATTCCTTGCAATAGGATGTTCATGAATTCTGTTCTATGTCAAAAATCTGCTAGAAAGGGTTCAGAAAATTTCCATGCCAGATATTTTAGTGTACTTTAGACGATATATTTTATTATACTTCTAGCTCTTTTATTTAAACTTATACTTGAATGCTTTCCTGAATGTGGGCCTAAATAAATCTCTTTTATTTCAGAAACAATGGAAATAACCTCAACCAGTATTCAGAAGGATATCGCTGAGCAAGTGTAATGCTTGCTGTGTGGCTTTGTATGCTGCTCTTGAAATAGTACTTATGGTAACTGTAAATCAGATTTTTTGGTACAATTGTCCCTGGTGCTGCAACAGGACCAGCCACTTCGGAAGCTCACAGCCCCCGAATCCCAATGAACTCCGGGGGCTTTGTGTGAGCTTGAGGATCTGCACTGGGGTGAGTTTTGTTGCGAGCTGGAGGCTGCGGTGTTGAAAATGCAGTGACAAAACAGACTCCAGAAAATGTGAGCCTTCTTGCAGCACCTCCTGCTCAGGGAGGGACATCTTTATGAAGGGTTTCAGGCTACTTGGTATTTACCTGTGTTCTAGTGGTTTAAGGTAGTTGAAAGTGGACTAAAGAGGCAAAACACAAGCAGAAGTTTTCCTTACCCCAGTGTGTTGGTAGAGGGTGATGTAACTTACCTTAAAGTGCTCATTCTTGAAGAAATCGGTACCAATAAAATACGTACTGGTAAGAAGCCAATTTATGTACCAGAAATGACTACATGTGTTACATAATTAGAATACCTGCCCTGACTTCTGAAGCCTATCGCTGCTGGGCCTGCTTTTAATCGAGCGTCGTCTCCTCAGCTTACGAGATGAAATGTAGCTGTGGAGCATTATGAGAACCAGATGGAGAGCCTGGCTGGAGGGCTGGCAAGCATGGAGACAACCTTGGCCCGCTCCGAGCCGAGCGTACTGTGTACCTTCGAATGATACCTTAATCCATGATAAAGACAGACAGCTCACTTTTCCAAAATCAAAACCATATTCATCAATGGTAGCCTCTTTCCAACACAGCACAGGCTACTGCTCAGGGAGATGCAGTCTGGAACAGCTTGATACAGGCAGAACTAGATGACTACACATGGATAAGATAAAATCATTCAGCTACCTAATAAATAAATTTGAAAGATGTCCTCAGATGATACAAATTCAAGTACTAACTTGATTTATTATCCCAGAGGGATATTTGCTCCACCTTTAAGTCACTGAATCCTGATTTATGCTGTTCATTTTTAGACTTGATTGTTTTTTTTAAGAAATAAAACCTTTAAAATATAGGTGGTTGACCTAGCTCTCTCTGCCCAGCTAGGTTTGCGCTGCTTAGATTAACTCAACTTGTTCAAAAATGTAGTTGAATGGATGGGGTTTTAAATTAGCAAGGATTCAGTTTTGGTAACTAAATGTTATTCCTACATGGTAAAATACCAGTAGAAGTAAAGTCAATAAACTCTAAAGGCAAACATATTAAAGAATTCTTATGCATCATGATTTTCCTCTTGCCATCAAGGGAAAAGATTGTATTTTATACAGGAACTGAGATGTTTCCCTTTCTGTAGGCCTGTGTGGATTTAACTAAAGCAGCAACTAAGAGAAACAAGAGTTTCATAAAGAAAGCCTTGTTGATAATTACAGAGTGCTTGTAAGCGTACATTCAGAGCCTTTATTTTTCTTGTTCAGAATTTTATTATGGATCTTTAAGTTTCAAATGATTCTTGATACTTTGCATGTGTGAGATAGATTTTAGGTAAATAAACATAACTTATTATTTTGGGACAATACTTCAAATATATTTTTGAAGGGTGTGTTCTTTGACCACATATGACTTATAAATCTATAAGCTAACTATTCTAAAACAGATTATCAGATTGTAAACAGGATAGGAAGGAGATAGAAGGAGAAATAAATGCTGTTTCTAGTTAACAGGTCTAGTTCTAGCAAATCACTCTTACGTTAAGCAGGTATAACTTATACATGGTTTGTTTGAAGTTTTCATCATGGTCAGAGTTAGAAAAATCAACCATCAAAACATAAAAATGTTGTGTTCATTTGCCAAATCACAGGCTGCATTTATGTTTGCAGAAAAATAAGTGTCTTTGACAGACATCTTTTGAACAATCTGTTGTGTTTCTTATCATCTGCGTATTCAATCAGCAGCACAGAAATCAGTTGATGAAAATGTGAAAGTTGTTTTACCAAGTTCTGTCTTTACAAAGATAAAATATCATTTTGGCTAGGATTTTGCCTCTTGCTTTTTTTAATACCTCTTGAAATCCAATGGTGTCTCTTTTTTAAATGTAGCCCTGCAGATGTGAACAATTTGGTGGTAGTAGTAACCTTCAAACTTAAGGCATTCATTGACCTGGAAGAAAAACTTTAATCTATGCAACCTCTTTTCTTTCCAGGAACTGTTCTCCTTGCTAAACAATTTATACAAAACCCACAGTATCCTGAACACCAAGATTGTGACTGATATGTACTCTGTGTTATATACCATAGCTTTTGAACCATTGTGTGTGTTGGTGAATTATTTTCACAAACCATTGATTCAAAAGGCTGTGGCCTTTGGAACAGCATGTTTTGAAACTTCGAAGGCTTAACAAAAGACCCTCAATCCACCAGAAGGGTGTGACCTTGTGGGCACAGTTTGCAGCGCTGCTGCCTACAGCATTTGATGGATATCCAGGTATAGGCTCCATAGATTTCTCTTTGCTGTAATCTATTACCTCCATTTTTTTCCTGGATCTGGTAGCAAAGTTAATCATATTAGTCCTTTTTTTTTTTTCCTGCCCCCACATTTAAAAGTTTAAAATGTAAGAGACAGAGGCCTTAAGCTGTATTCTCTCTGTTTTGAACTGGTAGTATTTCCATTTGCATATGACACCATGAGTTTTATGGATTTATTCTTTTAGCCAAGGAAGCAGAGAAACATTCAAAACCTGTTGTAAATGATAATAAATAAAATTACTGATTTCTTACATGCTGAAAAGCCAAGAACCCAGAGTCTGGCTGGTTCAGATTTGTTCTCTCTGAAGGTGTTATGCTACTCCTTATTGATGCTTTATTTGGGATTCCAGCCATCTGAAGAATGTTATCCTACTAGTATATACAATGCATTTATTTTATTGCACATACTTTACTTTGTTATTTAATGCCACCCAGAGTTTTCACGGTGGCTTAGAGTAGAAGTAAAAGGGCAGTGTCAACTATTAACATCTACAACTTAAACCAGACCTGATACAGTAAAGGGAAAAACATCAATCACAAGAAGCTTGAGCTCCAGCAGTGGAACTTGCCCTTGCAAGGTAAGACAAATCACATGGGCTGACGCAGCTTTGCTTTGGGCTGACTCCTTGGTATTCCCTGAGCAGCAGGTGGTCTTCTGGTAGTGCTGTACTGAGGAAAGTGGTGGCAGAGCACCTCTGGAAAGGTGGCTCAGACCCACACCAGGTGATGGACAGGAGAGAGGCGTGATGCCCTGTGACAAAATCTATCAACAGGGAGAGCCACAGTCTTGGGAATAAGTTGTGCTTAAACCTGAAGCAGCATAGAAAGGGGAGCAGTGAATGGCATCAGATGTTGAGACGGCCAGAGCTAAATCAGATCTAACTTTTAATTTGTGGCGGCACTGATGGTGCCTTGAAGGGACGTTTTGCATGGCTTAAGGCAATGCTGAAAGCAGGAGATGGTGAGACTCCTCTGAGTCTGAGTCAACATTCTCTTCCTGTCATTTCCTTCATATACAATATAATTCGGTGTGAATAGCCTAGGCAAAGTGAATTGTTCCATAAAGAAGAAAGCTAAGCATTTCACCATCTAATCAATATTTCCTAAAGGGGAGCCAAGCTCTGCTGAGTAGACTTATGATCTTTCTGCCATAAATCATGTAATTTCTGACCTTAAGCCTTTTCAGTCTAGAAGTCCTCTCTCCTGACAAGTGACATATAGAACTGGAATATTAGCATTTAAGACAAGGACAGTGTGTGCTACCAACCACATACTTGGGTGCTCTGCAGCTAATAATCTGAGTTACTTGTGATGATAGTTTTTGGGAAATTCAGAATGCCTCAGTACACATGTCAGATTCCTGGATTTTGACCAAGAGGGTATTATAAATAGTAAACATCAGTATTGTTACCATCCACTGTATCTAACTACCATCTTGGATGCAGATTAGTTTGTGCACTTGTGTTGCACAGAGACATATACAAAGTCTAGATTTCTCTTGAAAAAACTTCGTGTTTTGGTAACTAACTAAATGAATAAACATATAATCTTTCAGGAGCTGGCAGAACAGCATCTAGTTCTTGTTACCATCTTTGTTTCTCTCCACCCTTTGGCACTCACCATAATTGAAGACAACTGCTCTGGCCACTCAACTCAGCATCTGCAAGATGAAGTTATACATCTCAGAATTAAGGTTTCCACGTCTCAGAATTTAGATTTCCACGTCTCAGAATTTAGATTTCCAGACATGGCAACAGGTTGCCAGCACATTTCTTACCCTCTGGCGTGCTTCGGGCCTCTGCTTTGGCCTCAGAGCTGCCTACCTGTCTTCAAGGCTGATGCTCTTTTATCCATGGTGGATAGTGCTTGATTCCTGTGTTGTTGTCTGTAACACTATACGAAAGGAAGAGAATTGAGAATGCTGTGAGAGAGAATTACATGGAGCTTACAGTAAGCTCATTTTACTTGCAAACATATCCAGAGCAATCTGGTTATTTCAGAGCCTATGGTCAGCATTTTTCCATGACATAGATGCAAACTGAAGAGCGCTCTCTGCCATCATGCCGTGGTTCAGAGTACCGTTGTATTTCAGTAACAGCAGCAGTTGATTTTCTATTTTATTTTAAGTAGAATAGTATTAGCAGAAAATTGTTAACATTTGCATAGAGAAGGTTAACTCTTTTAAGTGGCTTCATGCCATTAAGTAGGAATGTAACCACTCCAGTATAGCAGTTTGTCCAGGGAGAGCTAAAATAACCCTTCAAAACCCTGGCACCGGTTCTACATTAGAGCTAAATTACTGTAACAGATTGAAACGACAAGTCTCACATTTTTAAATGAGCATGCAAACAAGGCATGTGCCCAGACTGGCATGGGACAGGAATCCTAATTTGCACATGTGCCTTGGGATTTGTGCACGCACACAAAAACAATTAAAAAATAAACTGGCAAAGAATGTGTAATACAAGACTGAAGGGATGAGTTTAATATTCTTACACCAGTGGTGTGTGAGAAGACCTAAGCAGACTTTAAATATTCTGTCTTTTTTTTTTTTAACAGGCAGACTAGGACAGCTGAGGACAGCTCATCACAAATGACCAAGGAAACCTGTTATGGCATGTATATAGTGTACAAAGTGTGCAGTATTTATCTGTTAATACACCCTGGAGTAGAGGCCTCTTAGTTGTCTTTTGTAGCTTTCTAGATGCAATGCAAGAGATTGGACAGCCTGCATTTATCAGGCAGGTCCTCTCCTGTCTCAGCGGGTGAAACATGGGATGTCATTTTGCCCCAGACTGCAGCAGTACGATACAAAATATGAAACATTTCATCTTGTTCTCCATTTCAGGTGATGTGTCCAGTAGTGTGGCTTTATGAACAGCTCTTTAGGGGCCTGTTAGGCACCAGCCAGCTCCGCTGTGCTTTTCCACATGCTCGATGAGAGGAGCTGGGTAGCCTCAGTGAGGTCTGGGGCAGCTGGGCCAAGGCAAGACCATGCCTAGCTGAGGACATGGTATCCTGGAGAGGTTTCTTTGTGATAAGCAAATTCAGATTTTGTAAAATTACTTTATTTTGCTAGCCATGAAAAAAAAAAAAGCCATCTGTTTGAATTGTGGAGATCTGGTTCTCCCGGAGCACTGGGTGTGCAGCGGGACATGGTGGCAGTCACGGCTGTATGATCACAGGGAGAGGCTGACCCTGGCGCCATGCTGGAGACCCAGCACTGACACCACAGCCAGCCCCAGCTCCCAGTCCAGCAGGTATCTGGGCTGCAAGCTCAGCGGTGAGTCTGGCTGTACTGCAGCCTCATCTACTAATTAGTGTCTTACAGCTTGTTTCAGAACCGCAACGTCTTGTTTCCACTGTGGTTTCATGTAATTGCTTTATGTACCTGAAACTTTGATAATTGACCAAGTTGAAAACTTTAAGGTGAAATTCACATATTTATCAATGAGAAGGTTGTGTTTTAATAGTTCTAACATCAGGCTGTCTGACAGCATTATCCTTTATTGTTACAGTAGCTGACTTTCAAATATAGCAGCACTGTGAAATAATTGTGTGATTTAGTAGGAAACTATCAGTGGAGGATTTAGGTTTCATAAATCTGTGTATAAGCACAGATGAAGTGACTGACCCTGATTCAGAGACCTTTCAGTTGAGCAGATTCAAGAGCTATACTCTATTGCTGCTCAAACCCAGCTTCTGTATCATAGTTTTACCTATTTTTTTCCTATTTTGAGGAAAGCTGCACAGAAAGTCTTTGCTGTTGGTTATGCTCTTGGTGTGTATGTACATACTCCCAGCCCAATTGTTGGCAGTGTTACAGTGCACCAAATAATTGCTTTTTAAAAGTTCGGTTTAACTATGATATTAAAAAAAAAAAAAAAAGTCACGGGGTGACTTTTCCAATAACATCTTGAACTTGTAATTCTGCAGGGTTGTCTCTGAGCCATTAATGAAATCCATATTGCAGGGATGGCCTTGAAGTAATGGAGGAAGGAAAAAGCAGATGTATTTGCTATACTGTGGTTCTGTGATTTTCATTATATTCTCTTATTTTTGTTTTGGGGTATATTTTCTGGAGCAAACAACCTCCCTGGGGCTGGTCTGCTGCAGAGAGCAGGTTGAGTGCCTGGTACTGGCTCTCTGAGGGGCTGTGACACTGCAACCTGTTAGGCAAAGCACAGAGGTGCTCAGAAGGGAGGAGCAGTGCTTTCTGTGGTGATAGTTCTGGCACAATGACTGTGAGTATATTACTGAAAAAACAACCCAACCAGAAAGATACTGCCAGGATTAGCCTAATGATCCAAGCATTTTACGTAGCTGATGACCAGGACAGGTTTATCCTCTCTCAAAATGACACACTGAAATAATATTAGCTAATTGTCTGTAGCCTGGTTGGGATGTCTCCTTCCAGACACATAACTGCCACTATCACCTCTCATGCTGTATGGTATGCAAGGCCGATCCTTATGAATTTTGCCTCTATGCTTTTTAAGAGAATGGAGGCAGTCAGCCTTGAATTCTGAACAAATAGTGATGGCTCAGTTAATAATGGACTGAAAAAGCACAAAATTAGAACACGTGTTAGAGTGCATGCATTAGCTAGATGGTTTTTCAACAAGCTGTCAGACAGTATATGTAGGAAAAGTAGAGTTACCATGGTAAAGAGATTCCACGTAGATAACTGAAGTCCAACTCGTCTTTGATCTGATTTGCAAAACTGGACTAGCTGTGCTTTTTCCTTACTTCATGCAACCAGTGATTGTTTATAGTTGCTGTAGTGGAGCAGAGGGTTGGAGCTCACATGGACGAGGAGAGCCCCAGGGACAGGTTTAATTCCATTCAGGTCTCTATAGTAGGCAGATAAATCTTCCGCCTAATGAAAGACTACAAAACTGAAACAGAATTTGTTAGACACTGGCTACGTTTGAAAACAACCAAAATTATATAGGCATGTCGCTGCTTGATTTTTGGCTCTCTAGTAACTAATTTCTCCCAACTCGAATCTGCACATTTATAATGCAAAATGTTTTACTTCACATTAGACTGTTTATTTATGCAGTTTCATTTCCAATAAAAGCTGTGCTTTACAGTGCATTATACAGAATGACAGCGGTGCACTGAATTGCAAGGTCATGCTATAGATCATACTCCCTCTGCCAAACCCCCAGTAAGGAATTTTGAAGTAAGCTGTAGTAAGGGGCTGAGCGGTGAGCAGAGCCAGAAACAATACCGGTTAGAAAAATGTTTGGTTTATTCAGTGAGAGAAGAAAGAGTTTGACTTATTAGGGAGGCTTTTCCTACTGTATTCATTCTGGGTCCAGGTTCTGGAAAGAACATTTGGGATGGAACTTCCTGTAGTTGACCCTAATCTGTCCTCAGAGCCTCATGTGTCTTCCTCTAAACCAAGGAATATTGGGTGTGTTTGAAGATCTAACTAGCAGTTTATGTTCTGAACTGTTACGTTACCCGACTTTTGCCTTTTTCCATAATGTGTGTGAGGCTACGTGTCTGGTGAAAGGTGGGGAAGTGTCATCCTCCACACATACATTAGGTGTGTGCTACTGTGCAGCTGAAAGTACTGGGTCTAAATAGTGAGAGTGCTTTATTCCAGATGTTTGCAAGAGTAATTCGTCCTCCAGAGGTAAAATTTACTCTGGGACAGAGAGCGTGATAGAGGTAACACTGCACAATGAAACCACTGTGTGGGTTTGTGCATTTTCTGTGTATGGAAAACAATTTGAAGATAACTTATTGGATGTTTAGAAGGCTAAGAAGTGCCAAAACCAGTGTGGCAAATAACTTCTGTTTAGGAGGAGTACAGTTTGCAGGTCCTGTTTCAGATGTGGGACAAGATGAGCAGCACTAATGATAAAAGCAGAGAGCCACAAGAGAAATTTTTAGTCACGCCCACAGAAAACATGAGATCAAAGTAAAACATCAGTATTGAATAGGCTGTTCTCCAGATATGGTTGGTGAGCTGCACCCAAAGCTTTGAGTTGCCTATAGTAAATTGGCCTCCCAGCGGAATGAAAGCTGAGCAACAACACATGATATTCCTCAACAGACACAGCTGGATATTATTCCAGGAATATAACTTAGTGGTAGGGTTGTACTGTGTGAGGTGGGCACACTTTGGGCAACACAGAGATGGTGATGCCGTTTTAGAAATCTCCCTTTTGACTTGGGATCTACCATGTTATTCCCCACAGAAGAAAGAAATTGGTTGTGGGTGTGGAGCATCTTCGGTGCAGTCAGTTCAATCAATCTATTTATTTATTTAAATACAGAGAAAACACAGGAAACTCTTTCAGTAACTGGCAGCAGAAGACATTTCCAAGTCTCTTTCACTCACTGACTTTAGCAGAACTGCCTGCTTCCTCAGGCCTACTTTTTAGGGCTCTTGTATCAATGGTTCTGACCATAGGTTTGGTTTGCTGTTGCCTTTGTCTCTGTGAGGCAAACACATCCTTCTCGGTTGCTGTGATTGTCATATGCCACTGCAACATGGAATTGGTGGTCTTGAATCCCTTACCCCTCTGTTCTCAGCACAAGTCACTACTTAGAATTCTGTTCATGGCCTCATCCATGGGACTGAGTACCTGCTCTAATGCAAGTGTTCCTGACGTATTTTCCTAAATATTGTCAACATTTCCAGATTAATCAAGAGTTGAAGACAGAAAACTGGGGTAGGGACAACCAGAACAGGGCATCAAAAGACTGGTGATAGAAATCCAAAATAACAGAGAAGTCATGGGGGCAGGGTTCTCCGCATGGGTCCATAAAGGAGTTAAGTGGCTTCTGTGGTTGACCAAGAGGAAGACCGGCTCTTTCACCCTGAACTTCAGTGAACCCAAGCAACAGTGATATCAGTGGCCCAATTTGAAGAGATTTCATAAAAATATGTTCTCCCTAACAGTTTCTTGTTATTGTAGTTCTTCACACATGCTGCATATTATGTCTACATGCTTCTGAATATAGCAGTGTCTCACAGGTGTTACACCAGATCCATCCCTCATTCTTGCTAGCCAATATGTGTCTCCACTTCTCTTGCAGTTGCAGTGGTTGTCTTCTGTCCAAAGTCCTTCAGTTTCATCATGCAGAAGGGTACTATTTTTCACCCAGCTTAAGAGAAATTTGCAGTGCCATGGCTTCTGTGGTGGGCATTGCTTTCAACAGTCTAGTTCAAGACTTTATTGACAGCTCTTCACTGAATCTGTTCCAGCTTGCCAGATGACTGAGGACCACAGTAGCAGGTCAGATAGGTCACACCTTTGCTGCTTTAGCCCAGTCATGCTCTAGTAGAGCATCAGTGTGTCCGACAAGGTTTTGCATGAGATAGCATTTACAGCTTAACACACTGAAAACATAATCCATGCTGTCTGGCAATACAAGAAGATATTAAGAAACCACTGTGCAGGTCTGGAGTCTCAGATCCGTACTGCAAAACCAGCTGAATTTCTCTCCTCAGACAGATAAGCAGACTGATAGTGCTCATGAGCAGTGTCCAGCTACACTGAGCATCCCACTGCTGAGCTGTCTATTTATATGTGGCCTACGCAGATTAAGGCTGATGTTAGGAGCAACTAGATCCCAGTCAGATCTCAAAACACAGTTGGAAAGTTGTTGTTGATGGACTTGTTGGCATGTACAAGGCAGTGGCTGAACTTACTGCTTCACTGGGAGCTGTGCTCTTGCACAATGTGCAAAGCAGAGGTAGTAAACACTACTGCCCTGAGGGACACCAGTCTGTGTACCGGTTAGGGATGGGTGGCTTTTGCTGCAAGAAGCTTCCTTTTGGGGAAGACGTTCTCTGGACAGATTTACATTTGTGTCAGTGGTTACTGCTGGAATTTCATTGACATCTCAGTAAGCAAAGAAAAAGTGGATCTGACTGAAACAGAATAAATTGCTTTCATTGAATTCTTCTTTAATTAAAGCTCTTACTGGTTTCATGCTGGTTTGGTGTCATAGTTTAGGTTTTTACATTGAATGACAGCAGAAGGGAGAAAAAAGAGGAAATGTTTATTTAATTCATGCTGTAGAATGTAATGACAAGAGATTGTTTCCATACGTACTGTTTTTGTTGACCTTTTAACATTTGGAAATGTCAGGAAATACCATTACTGTAGGTCTACGCAGCTTTAACGCTACAATAACTTTATAGCTATTCACAAGGGAAATTATTATACTTTGCCTGAAACAGTGAAGGTGTATGCGAGCTTACACACAGATTTCTTTTTCTCCTTCCCTGCCAAACAGATCTCTGTGGCTGCATGCAGTCCCTGCTAAAAATGCAACTTTTGTGTCCCTGTAATTTTGACTGTGCTTTCAAAGCTCCCAGATTTACTGAGGCAGCAAAAGGGGTATGTTTCTGGGAAGATTAAGACGTGTAGAACGCATTTTAACTTACTGTGATTAGTCAATGGCCAAAATTGTATAGGTTTTTCAATCACAGATATTAACCTTTGTCTGGTTTGTTTTGTTTTTGTTTTTTGAGGGGACCTGTTAAGATGAAGAGAGATTCAGAAGAAGGGACTTTGATCCATGCATGTTGTCTTGCCTTTAGAACTGAGAAATAGGTTCCAGTCGTGACTTTGATGCTTAAGTCCCCAAAACATAGGAGGGTTTTGCTTATCAGGTAATGCTCTCCCTGGCTGTGCTGTTGGTGTAGCACACACCTCTGTCATGTCCTGTCGTGTTGTGTCCTGTCATGCTGTGTCGTGCCGTGGGACAGCCCTGGGTGCAGCCGAGGGTTGGGAGGAGCCGTTACCTTGGACAGCACCAGCCAGAACTCTGGTTTGTTACCATCCCTTTGTCTACAAGCAAAACCAAAGCAACACAGAGAGCCGAGAGGAAGTGATAGACAGCAAACACACTGCTCCAAAGATTCTGGCCTAGAAGTCAAACTTCACCAATCTGAGAGGGATGGGGAGTTTGTCATTCAGTTAGAAAAAGAGAACCCAATAGGTGATGGGAATGAATCTTCCTCCCCAAAATCTCAGCTGATAAATTAAAATACAAAGCAAGGGAAAGCGAAACCAGTGAACACGTGTGTGTGTATTTTAATATTTAATATATTTAATATAATATTTAATATATTTAATATAATTAATATTGAGAATGGGCATAATTATTGCATGTTTTACAGAACCTGGCCACTTAAATTTTAGGGAATTGCCACATAGGTTATAATTAACTTTGTCTGCCCAGAAATATCCTGGACCTTTCACTGGCAGGTGGAGGAAGCTCTTCTGTCTTCAGGAGAATCACAGTCAGTTGTGAATCTGGTTGATTTTACTTATCATGCACACAATTAAAAACAGCCATCTCCCAAAACACCCGATTAGAAATGCCCTTCAGGAAAATTGTAATCTGAACTAATGACAAGGTGCTGTTGTTATCACTTCACAAGCTTAACTGGATTTTTGAACAAAGTAATTTTGAAATATAGCAAATGAATAGTAATCGTCTGGTGTGATTTGTTACTTTGCAGAAGTTTGGATAGGAGAACTATGAAAACTGGGTAGCCTAGACTATCAACAAATCTCTTCTGTTGTCTGAGATCAAGCCCACAGCTGAAATTTGTATGGGTTTTCCAAAGAATACATGAACAAGATTTAGATTTTGACACAATTATTGAGATTTGTATATAGTCTTTTAACTATACGTATATGTTTGTGCTTTTATAATCTCATTCACACAGAGTAATCTGACTACCCTGTCTTCCTTTGTAATTAATTAATATGATAGCAGTATTACTAGACATTTGCTTCCAGATGTACTGAACAATAGGCTGAATTTAACTGTTTCAGTCATAATTTGCTAAACATTTTTGAAAACTATGACTAGTATTCAAAGCATTGAACAGTAATGGATTACCCTGATTTAAACTGCTTTATTTCTCATTCATTAAATCAGCTAGGGAAAATCTAAATTAACTTTAGAAAGTGTCAAATTTTGAAAATCTCTTAGGTGATCTTTGGATTTATACATATGTATGCATGCATTTATAACTGTATAAATGTTTATGTGTGTGGATACACACACAAATACACATATGGGATTTAGCTCTGTGCTTGATCTCAGCCAGTAGAATAAATTTCTACTACTTGTGGATAGCCAGTTTTCACAGCCTTTGTTTTCAAAATTTTGCCAAGTTTAAACTATACCTGACAACTAGAACTGGTATAGTCATTTTGTCTCTATGTTTGTGGCCTGCATGTACTTTATTACTTTGACTACATAATGATTTTTGATCTTTAATTGTAAACTCAGGCACTGCTATGTGTGTGAATACTAATAGACACGCTTCATTTAGAGGTGTAACATGTTTTCAAATTATTACATGTGATTCCTGGCAGTATCTACTGTCTTCTTGACACCCTTCCCATCTACATACTAAAAAGAGCTTTCCATTGTTGAAATCTGTTTGATTTCTGATGAATACAATTAAGCACAAAAAATAGTCTTTAATACATCTGATCATCAACCTAGTGGTGACCTACTTTGAGATAAGATTTTGGAGAGGTTTTTCTGAACTATTTTGATCTGTAAAGGATTAGAAGATTTATTGGCCCAGATTGTTGCTGCTAGTGCCTAAAGCAGAAACACTTCAGTATGTTGGCCCATTGAGAGTCCCCATGTGCTAGGACTGGAGCGTTTTCCAGGGTGGGCAACAGGCAGGAGAAACACCCTGCTGCAAGATGGCCTAAAGGGAAGCTATATAAAATAATTGTGTGGTACGGATGTCTGGTATCGCTTAGAAGACAAGCTAAAAGTTGGGGTAACCTTCCAGAGCCTGTGAAATAAGATTTGAAGTTGCGTCTTTAATAACATAAGCCACCTCAGACGACTGCTGGGCTACAGACAGAGGGAGGAAGGGAGCGAGGGAGGGAGGGAAAGAAGACAAAACCACCTTCTCCTCCCTTCTGGGAGCCAGTTGATGAACCTTTACTTCCACGTGTGCCTGTGCTACTATGTGAATTGCCAGAAATTGCAATAGATGTTTAACCACAAACTGAACACTGTTTTGCTTGATTCAAATCAAGGAGTTTGTTTTCCCTGTGCAGCCTGCCCAGTTGAGTGCCTGCTTAGCCAGAAGTGTGTTCAGTGTTGCCAGCCATTTCTACAGCCTTGCTACTTCATTCCTGTAAAACTGTTCTGATCAAGAGCTTTGTAGCTACATTGGTTTAACTGCATAGAACAAGTACCTATAAAACAGCGGGTAGATTGGTAAAGTTATCTAAAAAAATTAGCAGTAGCCTTCAAAGGGTCACAAAAACTAATCCCTTTGAGGTACTGAGGCCTCAGTTTTGCAAAAATGTCAACAAAGCCCCCAGCTGGCTGTGGTGGTAGGTAGTACAAGTCGGTAATCCAAACTGAGATATCACTCATTAGATGTGAGGTTTACTCCCCCCTCACCTGCACTCCTTTTGTTAGTGGAAGAGGCGAACACTGCCTCTTCAGCAGAAGCTTTTGTCAAGAGCTGGATACTCTTCAGGCACAAGTGGTAGGTGCTAAAAGGGGAAAATGTGTATGATTTGATACATGTAGATTAGCAAGGAGCACAGTGTTGAAATTTCCTGGCTGTGGGTCAGTTTAGCGTAACATTTGGACAGCATTTCCCTGAACTGAAGTTTCTTAGTCTGGAAATCAAAACTGGTGATAACAATTAGTTGTTCCCTTTGCTTCTGCCCTTAATTAGGAATCTGTGGGGAGAAGCAGAGGGGGAGCAAATGAAAAGCGATCTATCATTTTCAAAACTGTCAGAGGGTGAAGGTCAACTTGGCTTTAAGCTGTGGCTTATATTTGATTCGTATTTGATCTTAGCCACCACACAGTCCTCAGACTGTAATACATCCTGGCAATCAGATGTTCCAGGGCTGGATTTTCCTGTTACTTGCTAGACAGTGGATGGGTTTCTCTCTGCAGAAGGCTGTAAGGAATGGAGGAAGATGGGAGGTCATGAGTGACCACTAAAGGATCAAAGAGGTGGAAGTTGGGTGGTTTCATACAGTCAGTCTCCTGTGGTAAATGATTTTATATTGCTCAAAGTCCAGTGCTGGTGCAGTCCATTTTTACTGCTTTTCTAAATACCCTGACTTGTTCAGAGATGCAGTAAAAGGCTTTCGTCCCAGCCCATTCAACTTAAAAAATGGAAAACAAAATCCTCTTAATCCCTCCTTGGATCGGCCTCCACAATGAAGTAGCCAAACTGGTAGTCACAGTATTGCTATGGTGCTCAGGCTGCTGTGATTCCCACACCTCGTCTCTCTCGGATCACCAGTGGGATCAACCATTCTCTATTAGGTTGGAAAAGCTCAGAAAATAAGAACAATAAAAATGTTAAATGTGCTGTGGAATTTTGTTCCACTTCTATAATGAGCTTAGCAAATCTAGAGCAGAGAATACGTAATTTTAAACAGATTTTTAAATAGCTTTTTTTGTCAGCTCTCTTGGAAGGAGAGCAGAGCCAGCTGATGACACTTTTTCAGGAGCAGAAGCAGCGGCTTTCTGGGCTTGATCCCCAAGGTGCTGACTGCCCCTGGCTTCTCCTGCTGTTGCCTGGAGCGGGGTGAGCTGTGTCTCGTAGAATCAGGGCTTCTCAGGGGGGTGGTAAGGGAGCTCCAGGGTGCTCTTAATCTCACCTATAGTGCAGTGGTGGCAAGACAAGAACCCCTGACAATTGGGCATGGAGGCAGCCAGCTGGGCCTTGCTAAGGAATTGGCTCCTTTTTACTGGAGAACAACATTGCATAGCAGTAATTATGTTTCAATAATTCCTCCACCATCTTCAGCTTCACTTAATTCCCCCCTTAGCAGATGTCTGCTTTGAAGGAAAAGAGTTTTTCTATTACGGGATTTTTTGGGGGCACCTTAAACAATGGCTATAAAGTAGAGGAGGTGGATTGCAATCCAACACCATCACATCTCTCTCCAGAGTCCTTCTCTTTGTTCTTAATCTCATTTGACTGGTAACTGCTCAACAGAGCAATAAGAAAAGCATTTGAAGTATCCCATCAAGCCAGCATGGATTTTTAACACAGGCCAGTCCAATTAGGCTATTATGGGTGGCCAAAATAAGATTCCCCTGCTCTTGGTAAGTCACATGAATAAAGTACTGGATGATCGTATTGTAGTGAGTGATTTGACGCTGAAAGGAAGAAAGTTTCTAGTCTCAGTTTCTGTCTAGAAAGGCAGACAACATGGAAAGGATATGTTCCTCTTGATTTAAAAAACCATAGAGCTGGAAATGAAACAGATGAAACCATTAGTTTATTTCACTTGAAAGCTTCTGCTTTGAGGAGAGCTATCCCATATTGTTCTGTACAAGGACACCAGATTAATCGCCTATTCTCTCCTTCACCTTTTATAGTGATGCTGCACAAATGGTATCAAGCTGACGGAGAAATTATAAATATACTGTGGCTGCAATTTAGCGGCATTAATCACACAAATTTAGTAGTTTTAGATGGTGGTAGGTCATCCATTAGCTGAAAAGTTGACAGTTGTAGCATAGAAGCCCGAGTTCAGGCCTCATCTTCCCCTTTCAGGTCATCTATTTCTTTCTCAGCAAAAACATCTGGTCATTTCAAAACTGTAATTTTCATACATTTTAGCTAACAGTGGAATGTTGAAAAGCTGTTCTGAAAAACATAGCTCTTTCCTGTGCCAAACCAGTTGGCCTAGAACTAGCAAATGTTGTTATAAATCTTCTCTTTGCTTTTTCAACAGCTCTAAAACTACAGAATTAAATGCTTCGTGAAGACTAGCCAGTGGACATAGGTTAGTATGCTGAAGAAGTGAAGCATGCAAAGCCACTAAGACCTCTCGAAGGCAAGCCCAGTGACCCCATGGAGCTCAAGCCTGCAGAACACCCAACATGCCCCCAAACTCCATTCCTTAGGCGAAGGATACTTTAGCTTTCTTTCCCTCCTCCTAAGCACAGCTTAATGTAAGACACTGAGTAGAGTCAGAATGAAAACAGCAAAACAGAAAGCCTACAATCAGTCACATGTATGCACTCTCCATTAATGTGTGTCAGTAGAGATGGTCTTTCTCACTGTTTGTCCTCCAAATCTCACCCCAGCCCTGCGTGTAGAGTCATAAGTAGTAGGCTGAGGGATTTCCCCCCCACACCTCATTAATTTGCCAAAAAGAAGAGTGAAAAAGAGAGAAACAGCAACACAGCAGTTTTTGTCAACCCAAAAGAATTAGCAATATGAAGTGAACATTTTGGAAGTGATGAAATATTTTTTTACTTTTTCAAGGTGTTAATGAATTTCACCCAGAGGGAACTGAGGACATCAGAGGTGTGCCAGCTAGTGGGCTAGTTTGTCCCACCAAACAACTCAGAGCCTGAGAATGGCAAACCCAACTTCTTCTTCCTCCTCCAACAGATATGTAATGATATCTGTCAAATACAAGGAGGGGACACTGGTAGTGCTTTATCGCCCTGATCATACAGCATGGGGCTAGGCTATGCTATGCACACATCAGCTTTGGTTGGAAATCCTGTTCTGAGTTAGGTATAGGGATGTAAAATCCCCTCCCCATAAAGGCCCCCTGGCTTCTGCTCTGGAGGCTGGTCAGGAGAGATGACATCCCCTATGCTGTGAAGGGTACATGGGTACATGGGTGAATCAGTGGTGGGTTTTTTAAAAGAAAAAAAACATAGGGAAACAGGATGACCCATTCAAGTGGTGGCAGGCTTCCCGGTTTGCTGAAAATTCAAGAACTATTGAAACTTTGGATCTGAGCCAAAGCGATTTTTTTAATTATCATTCCGATTTTGTGGTCCTGACAAGGACAGCAGGAATGGAATGTTCTCTGCTACTGAGTCCTGACGTGCTAACAGCACTCATCGGAACCAGCAACGCCAGGACAAAGCAAGAGGAAAATACCAACTGCATGGGATATCTTCTCAGAGCCATGACAATATTTCTGGTCAGAGAGAGGCAGCTGTATTTCAGAAGAGCCCAGCAGGGCATAATACGCATTTAACACGGAGAGGAGGAAAGTTCAAGTTGCTCGTCTGTGCGGCAAATCCTGAACAAGGACCCAGTTGCCAGAAGTGCTGAGGTTTTCTCACTCTCATGTTCATCATTTGTCATTAGAGCTGTTCTGCTTTATGTAAGGATTAACCAGAATAAAGATTAAAATCCACTGCTGAGCTGCAAGCTGAGTGTCTGTCTGTGGATCCATTCACAACAGTCACTAGCCAACAAGCAGCTCTTCTCAGTAAAAGGAGGCAAAGACTTCAAACCCCTTCATTTGAGGAAGAACAGGGACTTAAATGCATGTGTTCCCCAGACTAGGTAAAGAGCCTCAAAACTGGTGTTCTGAATCAGGAATCTTGCAGGCTCGCTTTTTCTGATTCTACATAAAACGGTAAAATAACCATCTTTTTGTTCTGAGAAAGGCATTTTTAGATCTCCCCAAAGTAGCAGATTCTGAGAACCTGAGCAGGAGTTCTTGTGGTCACAGAAGATAGGAACCAGCCATACATTATATTAGGAAGAAGAAGCATGCAGAAAAATTATCTCTGACCCCTTTTTCCAGTCCTGAATGTGATGCCTAGCAGCCTGGTACCTTAGCCACTGGCCTGGGATGCTCAGCACACAACAACGAGATTGCTCTTGCAATCAGAGTACACAATCGGCAACAAGGTTGCATGTTTCTTAACCCTGATATTGTGATTTGCTTTCAGGCAGATGCCCTTAGCTCAGCCAAGGTCTTCTCCAGCCTTAAAGCTGTCAAGCAGCCAGATTATATCCACCCTTGGAGGGACAAAGAAATACAGGTACAGAAAGAAAGGTGTAAATCCCAGCTGTTGGCTGGACAAGCTTCCAGGTTCGTGTTTCAGTAGGGCCCATGCGGAAAAATGCTTCTTATTTCCAAGTCCTTCAGCCAGTCACAGTAAAATTGCAGACTAGCTCCTTAAGAGCCAATGCCTTCTGCCATTTGCTGTCCAGGAGTGGGGAAACACGTTCATTTTCTAATGGTAATGAATTGAGCAATGCTGTTTGCCTGCCTCCCATCCAGGACTCTCAACACACTGATAATAACACGGCAGAAGGACTTCTTACCCTTTGTTTCTTCCCAGTCTAAGTCCATGAAGCCCTTATGCCTTTACAAACCAGTATAAAATGCTATTTTGCTGGCACAGTGGTGTTTTATATCTAATCTACGCAGATGGTGACTTTGCATGGTGTAAGTTAGCTAAGAACCATATTTTGATTACCTAAACAATGCTTCCAAATCCTAGAAACAGAGTACCACCTTGCAGATCTGAGAAGGACAGGTAAGACATCTGTTGCCCAGTTTCCCTCATAGCATGTTCCAGTTCCTCTACACTGAAGGTTGATGTTCAAGGCAGTAGCAAAGTTATTTCAATACCACAAAGAGATCTGGTGTTGGTTTTAGCTTACCTCAAATTTAATTCCCTTCTATCTGAACTAGTTACGCTGTTCTTTCTCAATGTTGGGCTTTCTGCCTGGGCATATTTACCTAAAGCATACTGACATTATTATTGCGGCCTTTCAGTACTTGAAAGGGGCCTAGAAAAAAGATGGGGACAGACTTTTTAGCAGGGCCTGTTGCGGTAGGACAAGGGGTAATGCTTTTACACTAAAGGAGGGAAGATTCAGGGCAGACATGGGGAAGAAATTTTTTACAATGAGGGTGGTGAGACAATGGAACAGGTTGCCCAGAGAGGTGGTAGATGCCCCATCCCTGGAAACATTCAAGGCCAGGCTGGACGAGGATCTGAGCCACCTGATCTAGTTGAAGATGTCCCTGGTCATTGCAGGGGGGGTGGACTAGATGAGCTTTGAAAGTCCCTTCCAACCCAAACTGTTCTGTGATTCTATGATGCTGTGGCTTATAGTTATTTTGTAAGAAAAAGTGTTCTCCAGTTTATTTGTCTTGTCTCAGCTTTAGCCAGCAGTAGCCACCAAGGCTCCCCTTCATCTTCCACACACTGGTCTTCTCTTATAATTAAGGTTTCTGCATATTCTATAACCAGAGGACCTGTACTGAATTTTAGAAGCCGTATTTGGGACACTTCCCCCCTCCCTTCTCCAGTGGCTGTAACCAGCAGCCCATTTATAGCTGTGTCTGAGCTGTAAGTGCCGAGCGCTGGATTAGCCCCTTCTGGGTTGGGAGTGGGGTTTCCTGGCTGACGTTCAGGGCTGGCAATCACACAGACTGCAACTGCAAGAGCCAAGGAGCAAAATTTCAGAAAGCTACTTAACAAAAAGATTGCATGTGTGCTGTTCGACCTGAGGAATGAGCAATTACTATCCTGACTGGTCTAAAAGGGGGCTGCTTTATTTCAGTATCAGAAAAGAGATTCTGGCTTTCTCCCCAGTTGTGGGCAGAGCAATCCTTCATTAGTGATGCTGTGTGGAGACGTGTATCAGGCTCGGAGCAAGCTCAGCTCCTTCAGCTTCTTGAGCGTGTCCTGGTTCGTTGTCATTTTCTCCTAATGCTCTCCATGAGTGCGAAATCGCTCTTGCTGTCTGTGAGGCAAAGCAGGGGAAGATGAGAGCCCTTGCTCGCATGGTCACCCAAGATGATCCAGGGAGGGTGGTCTTGTGAGTTGCAAGGGAAGGGTTGTCACTCCTTTCTCCCACTTTTTCAGCCATCCCTCTTCTGTTTGGCCCTCCATACAGTGAAAAACAGAAGACTATCCCTACCCACACGGGCAGAAGTTCCAAAACAAAATCTATGAAACCCAAAGCAAGGAGTGAAATTCCTCCTTTTCATTCTGTTTAAATCTGCCACTTTAAGATGTGCTGCTGCTGCTGCTTCTCCTCTTTCAGGTTTCTCTGCTGCTAAGGACAGCATCTCACGTAGAGCAGGACACCTGAGTGAAAGTGGCTTCAAATCCCAGCCAGACCTCAGCATGAGCTGTGAGTTCCCTTTTTGTTGGATACATCCTTTACCTCTGATCCCCTTGCAGCAGAGAGCATCTCTGATACAGCTAGTGCCCTGTAATGGGGTATTGTTTATGGCTAAAGCTTTAAGAGATACTACTGTAATACATGCCAGTGTAAAGGGGCCCATGATGACTGGCAAAAAAGTTGAAGGAAGGAATATTCTCTCTGGAAGGAGTATCAGAAGGGATCAAAACAGAACAGAAAGGACTGGGTGCTGAAGGAGTGCACTGGAGCCCTTGCAATGAGCTCATATTGCCTACAGGGCATTCTGTGCAAACTGTTTACAAAGGCCCAAGGTTTAAATTATGGTGGTGTCAGCAACCATTAAAGTTTGCTGCACTTGAAGTATTTTATGCTTGTCAAAATTCACCTCCTACTCCAATAATCTTAAAGGAGTTTCAGAAATAAAAATAGAAGTTAGATGACCTTTTTCTTTCAGTTTTATACCCATGACCCGCCCAAAACAGAAAAAAATATCGAAGATGTCCTGAAAAGAGCTTGAATTTCCTAATTACACTTTCACTGATAAAGTGGTATTTCCTGTAGTAATGTCCTGTAGGACAGGCTATGACATCCAGAGACTTTGTCTCCATGCTTTCTATGAGGATCTGACCCTTTTTCCATATTTCCTTACAATTTTTCCTAAGCATTCCCTAGATTCAGTCAGACACTCTAGAAGAGTGTCTGTGTGGACAAAAAAGAGAAAGAAAAAGAAAGAAAAATAGGTAACTCTCTCAGCAGTTGCACCATAGCCCATACAGAAGAAAGATAAGACTATACAAGCATTTAGGAACAAGTAGTATTTGCACCAGGATAAAAAAAGGTCCGTAATGCTTTCCCACCCTCCTACAACCGTAAAGAGACTGTTAATTATCTATGCTGAATGGCATTAAACCAAAACTGTAACTTTGATGTTGTTTTCTTCAGGCAGGATCACCCACCAGAGGATTTAATCAATATTTGAGCCTTCCTGGGGATGGCTGAAAGGCTCACCCTGCAGCATAGTGTTTCTAATAGACTAAAATAGTGGGTCACTGTTGCTCAAATCTGAATTTTATCCCACTGAAAACTGCTTGGGGAGGAAAGTTCAGGTCCGGTCTCACAGCAGTTTCCAAAAGGCAGAACTCCGTTTGGTATCTGGTGCTACTCCCAAGCTATACAGCAGCACAGTCAGACTGGTACGCCCTTTGTGCAGTGAACACAGAGATGCTTTTCAATATCAGTTCTCAAGTATCTGCTCCCTCCCATTTAAAAACAGCAATGTTGTGTTTCAGTTGACTTGTTCTCCTTTTGTAGAGCTCAAAACCAAGCCTTCGTCTTAACTTGGGTTTCCTCAGGTAACACACAAGACTCTCAGAAATTAAACATTTGTAATTATGCTCGGCCGCCACTGGATGTCAGTGATTGCTGGACTTTAGCAGTGGTTTTTCTTAAAAAAAAAAAAATAAAAGGGGGGTAGCACTTTCAGACCAGCCTGAGCCTCAGGCAGGACCAGAATCAGGCAGTGCAAGTGCAACCAGACGGACGGGCAGCCAAGCTGAGGGCCAGATGTGCTGTTTTGTCTCAAGCTCCGTACTTGTGTTTGCACCCACACATGCTTGTATGCGGTCATTTGTAAAATCATGTTTTAAGACAAAGAAGAGACTGGTGAAAAAGACGAGCCCTTTTGGCTGATAGATGTATTAGAATGTAATGATCTCCATTCAATCTGCTCAGCTGCAGGGTTACAAAGTCATTTCAGAAGTTGTAATCTAGAAATGTGGCCCTGGCGCATAGACACAAGGAACCCATCAAGAGAGAAAAGGCAATTTATTCATGTCCAGTGACACCCCAGAGCAGAGTAAATGAGGGCAGGAGGCACAACAGAGCAATATAAAATCTTAGGGCTCCCTGATTTTTGCAGGCATAGATGGCAAAGTTATGTGGCAGCTTGTGTGTGCTGGGCTTGCAACAAATTATGACACCTGACTAAACAGATTTGTCCTTACACAGCAGTTGGTCACCAAAGTGATACTCTCTGTCATACCATAAGGGTGTGCTGGATGCTTCCCCTATAGGGAACAGGGGAAAAAAGGTGTAAATGGAAACACTTGAAAACTGATTAGTTAACACCGCTATAGCAGCCTTCAAGAGTGTGGGAAAAAAAACTACAGAGGCAAGTGGGATGACAGGAGAGAAGGGAGGATGGTTAACATGCTCAATTTGTTCTGCTTTCATAGTTAAAATGTGAGGAATGTACACAAGTGTATGAATGATAAATAACAGCGTTACACTGCAGACGGCAGTTGCAGTGAGCAGCTTCTCAGCAGTGTGGGGAGCTCAGAAGAGATTGTCAGATAACCCAGCATGGGAAACCACACAGGGTTCTGCAGCTGGGATGTCCTCTCTGCAGCATTTGTTGTCCCGCATGGAAGGAGTGGGCTGCTGGCACTGGCTGGAACACCCTTCTGGGAGGAGGGCACATGGGCTTCCCGCCCTTCCCTTGCAAGGAACTGCCGGGGACAGGACCCAACTCTCCTTCTCCCAGAGCTGCTTCCTGTCTCCCACTCGCATTCCCTTTTCCCTTTCTCCGTGTCTCCTTCCCAGACCCCCATTCCTACCTTTCTCTCACAAGAG
This sequence comes from Columba livia, assembly GCF_036013475.1. Taxonomy (NCBI): domain Eukaryota; kingdom Metazoa; phylum Chordata; class Aves; order Columbiformes; family Columbidae; genus Columba; species Columba livia. The sequence continues at coordinate 17,949,940 of NC_088603.1, read as the reverse complement.
CAGCACCATTGCAGCAGAAGCAGCGTAACTATCCAGGCAGGGTAGCCACTAGACAGCTCGACGTGCCCAAAGGAGACTGGGTCTAATCCTCTCCAGCCAGCGATGGCATTGAAGTCACATGCTCTAGTCCCCAGCAAAATGCCCTATCCACTGGGCTAGGTAGGAGAATCAGGTGTCATGTTACTGGACACATTTAAAGAAAAGGACTTCCCACGATTTTGTACTAAAGTATGACCTATGATGTATTGCTCTGAGAGCAAACTGAATCCTCTGGGGATTTAGGAAGATAAATACCTCAAGCCCTGGGTCCCAAGTAGTTTTAGGTATAAGGTAGGACTGCCGGCCTAAGATGGTTCCAAACATATGTTCCACAGGGTACCAAAAAAATAAGTGTGAGCTGAGGAGGAGACTTAGGCACTGTGAGGGTCACCTCTTAGTAAGGAACTGCTTTCAAGATAGTCTGTTTTAAACTTAGCTATTTAAATCTTCTTTAGCTTTAGACTTTGAAAACATAAAGTCATAAAGAGTCTACCACAGCTCTAGATAAGTCTTCCAGTGCAATACTTAAAAGGAAGTCTATTTTAGTACCTTAAATGCACCTTCAGCAAATATCAAATGGATTTCGTGGCAGCTGGATAGAAGAAGGAGAAAATGGTTTCATGGCAGCAGTGGTACAAGATGCTGCTACCGGACTCCTGTAAGCTTGCCTTTATAATTTATGGCATTTGAGGAGACCTGGGAGATAAATGAATAAGTCTGCAGGGATTAACTCACAGTATTTCACTGTCCTCCAAAGAAGCCAAAGAGCATGCACACCATTGACCATGACTAGTAGCACACTATAGCAGGTACCAGAGGCCAGCTGCCACTAAGAAGGTGATGGAGGCATCCTACCATGAATGCCAAGTATGGTGAAGTCACCCACATCCTATCTCAGCTGCCTCCAGGCATTTCAACACAACCAGGCACAGAAGTTTCACAGTTGTTCCTATACTACAGAGAACAACACAGTTGTGGTAACGTTGAGGTGTGCTACGTCCAAGGCTGCAGGCCAAGAAAAAGATGAGGCAAGATGAGTACCCAAAGGAAGTTCAGCTCTTTGAAGCTCACCTCTGAGCTGTTGCTTTACTCTCAGATGGTAGCTTTGTACCATGCCAGAGGTACTGGCTACATCCCTAGCACAGCAGAACAGTCATGGGGAAGCTGAGCCTGCTCCACTCTCTTCTCCCACTGTTGCATGTCTGTGACTTGAGCTGCGCCATGTGCAGCGCCCATGGGAGAGGTGATGTGGTGGGATCCTGCTGGCAGGTTCAAGGAGCCTGGTACCAGGGGAGGGGGGGGCTTGCTCTTGGCCCCATATGCTACCCCTTTGGAAAGGCAGTGCTGCTTGGCACTGCTGTCACTCAAGAGAAGGAGGTCCCAGGGCAACCCTTATGCTCCCGCTCTACGTAACTAATGTAGTTGAAGGTGTGCCTGCAGGGGGTTGGACTAGATGACCTTTAAAGGTCTCTTCCAACCTGAACTATTCTATGATTCTACAGAGAACATGTTCTTTCCGTTAACTGTAGCTCATGCTTAAAAGACATCAAAAGCCCATTACAGAGGAAGCCACTGGGGGTTCCTGATGTGGGGTAAAGGAACATTTCATAACTTACTAGGAAAGCAGGAATAGATGGTAGAAGTCTTTTGCTCAAAACCTGTTACTGAAAATAAAGACTTCTTTCAGTCTATTGTTAATGTAAGTATTGAAACAGACGTCCCTTTATATATTCTGATTTTTCTAGCCCATAGGGGCCTGCAACAGGTCAGTACCAGGCTTCACCCACCCTCCCTTGACACCACATCTTTGATGCTGTCATTGGCAAGTGCTTGCATTAAATAAGAAATTATGTGGATTATTTGCCACAAAGGTGTGCTCAAAATTGCCTGGTTTACAACTAAAACTGATCCCTTGTCCTAGCTGTCATCATCTTGCTTGTGAATCAGATTTAGCTTGACTGTTGTGGGATGCAAATTAATGGTGGGTTTGACTTCAGTGCCAGCTCTGCGTAACTTTTTAGCCATGAGAAAACACCTCTGCACTGATGGCCAGTCCTTTCCCACACCAGGTACTGCAAACACAGCAAAATCAGTGGGGACACGTAGATTTCCAGCCTGCCACACACAGGGTGTTACTGCTCTGCCTTGAAAAGATACCTGTACCAAATGAAGCAGTTTTCCTTCATGAGCGTATGCTTTCTGCTTTAATTTTTTGTGAGCGGTATTTTATATTTTCACATATATCCAGAGACACATTTTAAAAGTCCCTTGGAAAAATGGCACACATACTTTATTTCTGATTCAGTATTTTTATGTCACGCTACACAGAAACTTCAGTACTTTATAGCAACTGTATTTCTCTGGATGCATTTACCATCTCTATTAGTAGGCTAGGGAAAGAAAAGTGAAGAAATCTGGCAGGTGTAAGACTAAGAGGAACATATGTCAGAAGGTCTTTTTCACTACCAAGCAAAGTTGTTATATAAATCCTAATCTTCAGGCTAAAAAAGTCAGCATGAAAAAATTTCTCTCCCTTCTCCTCCAACCTGGCCCAAATATCCCATTGTGGTTATTACTGCCTTTAACCTTGCAGTCAGAGAGCTCTGACAAAGGGCAGCAGATTAATTTTAGATCTAGGTACCCTGTCCTGTCCAACAGCTCGTAAAAAGTAAAGTTCCCTTTGAAAGCTCTTGCACTCTGCAGCTCTCGGGCAGTTTCAGGGGGCAAGATAATAAAAAATGCCGAGAGCACTTGTACTATTTCAGCAGTGCTTGAACTAGGTTTTTGGATTACCTGTTTGACTCACAACAAAAAACATGCCCTAAACCAAGCCAGACCCCCTAGGTTTAGTCTGATTCTCCACGTGCACTGATCTCACAACCACACAGCCACCTGGCATCTTCCAGTCCTGGTGGCAACTCAGGTTTTCTGCTGCAGTCTGGCCCTTACAGCAGTGCTGGAGAAGCTGAAGCAGCCAGATCTGCAGCATGCACACACACCTGCATGATTTATTATCCTCTGGGCACACACGCCTGACTTCTATTGCTAATAATAGAGGCTGCTCACACAATGAGGGAGAATAGACTCCCAAACCGCTGCTGACATGCACTTGTCTCCTGATTGCTATACCCCATGTGCCTCTGTTGGTCTCCATCACCCCTTGCTTAAATGCTTTGCAGTCATTATGGGCTTGATTCTCCACTGCTTTTCACCTTGTGCAGTCATTTGCACCTGTGTAAAGTGAGTGCAAAGTGAGTTTACATCTCCTTTGCACAGGTGTAAATGATTACACATCCATGGAAGCTCAGACTCTATATTGAAGCTGCTCTGGTTAGAAACTGCATCTCTGATGAAGCATAAAGAATCTGTAGAGGGCATGTGATAGAATTACTCAGTAGGGGAGAATAATGAATATGCCATGGAGAAAGAGTTTTTCTGTTTTAGTATGAGCTTGCCACATCTTACGGTACACAACCATAATTCTCAAAGACATAATGGTAATATATAAGTTTATATATATATTTAAAACAACCCTAACATTTTATGTTTTATTACAAGAAAATGGAGATTAGCCTGTGAATAAAATATGGCCAAAAAGAGTTTATTAAAAGAATTTCAATGGCTTGAAAGAATTTCTAGATAACACAGTTATTGCCAGCACAGAGATGCATGTCACCTCATTTTCGAGAAGGACAGGCTCCTGCCTTGCCTCTGTTAGTGGTGCAGAAAACAGGGTTTGACAGTTCTTTTTGACAGGAAAAAAGTGTGCAGTAGTTCTATCAGCAACCAGTTGATTTTATAATGTAGATAAATTGGTTTGAGGGAATCTGAGATTGAGTTATGTAGGTGAAGAGGTAAAAACAACGTTATAAATAAGTCTGCTGAACACTTACATGCAAAGTTCATGTATATTAATGATGCTTTCAAAAGATTTAAGAAAAAAATAAAAGTATTACCTTTTTGACCTGAGCGCTCACAACTCATAGTCCAGTAGGCAGGCTCTGTTACGGGGGAGAAATTGCTCATTAAATAACATAGTTTGGAGGCTAGCCTCTTTATTCACTGTGATCATTCAACTTTTTTTCTCCTCAACATGGGAGGAATTGAACAGCAAAGTGTTGGCATTCTGGTCATGGTTCCTTGTGCCATTTGCCTGGCCAAATAATTTTTTTAATTTTTTTTTTTTTCCTTGAGCTTTTCACCAGTCTTGTCAGGACAAGGTTCTTAACTTCTTGTTTTTCTGTCCCATTCTGTCCCCATTTCAGACACCCAAGTCTCAGAAAAGAAGACCAATAGAGACTTATCTTTCTATACACATATGTGTAGCAATGCCCATGTTTCATATAGAGGCTGTTGATGTTGAGATCCGCAAAAAGACTAAACTCCTTCCAGCTGAAAGGCAGCAGCTACATTTAATCTATAAAAGCACCTTTACTTCAGCAAAGACATGTCTACAATGGTGGTAGTCTAAAGAGTACGTTCTAGACAAAAAGACAAATGGAATCTATTGTAATAATATTGTAAGTAGTTATTGTTGAATAATTAATTATTACATATTTATGCAACAGCCTTTTGTCACAGTATTTTCATTTTGCTGTCCAGAATTATTTTATTCCTATCCAAGCAATAGTGAAGATATATAAATAAAACCTTTACCCCAAGGTGTGCTTCAGTAATATGATAAATCAATTCAGAAACCTGAAACCTTTGCCACAATCAGGACACTTTCAAATCCGTTATGTTGCTGGAGCAATGTTGTCTCTAAACTATAAGTTCAGTATCTGTTAGCATCTGTTTTCTATATGAAAGGTATTTTAAAATACAGAAAAACAAACTGAGAATGATCACAAGAGCCTTTGTAACTCCACAAGTGCTGACTTGTGCACTAGTGACCATTGCAATGGTTTTCTGTCATGAGCTCACCCTAGCTAGCTGGTGTTGGGCAGTATCTGCAAGCTTAGAAGTAAACCTCTTGTTAGGAAACAAGTCCTCCCCAGTCCTGCACATCCAGAATGAGCAGCTGTTTCTGGACAGCTCCACTGTCATTGTGTCAGTGGAAATTCCTCCTTCTCTTCCCATCTGCCCAATGTAAACTGTGTTTCTATTGGGAAATGCTTTCTATCTTTGGAATTTTATTGCAGTCTGGAGGCCTTTGGCTTATCTCAGGTCATCCATAAAGGCTTTCAATGTGTGCAGCAGAGCCACCCCACTGAGGAGGCAGAAGGGATGGCAGGTCACCACTATATGAAGATGCCTGCTGAGGTAGCCTAGGATGACTTGGGACATCGATAAGATGGATGCACTGTTGTCATGTGAAGATGCTTAAAAGCATTCCAGCCATATCTCTGCAGGGCTGTGCTTGAGGTGTGACCCGTTGGCCTATGGCTGGGGGTATGTGGCTGTATTCAGTGGACACTGAGGGTTTTGCTCTGCCACTGTGACGCAGATCTTTCAACGAAGGTCCATAGCTGCTTGTCAGATCCACAGTGGAAATCTAGGCTGACTCTGTTGCTGCAGTGGTCCTTGCAGCCTTGAACTGGACATAGGCCTGCCCTCTGAACAATCAGGGAGGCCCAAGGTGATGTGAGAGCTGAGTCTTGCCTTCCTGAAATTGCCAGCTGCCCAGAATATCCCATGCACTTGTCTTCAGTTAAGTGCTTCAGCTAAGCTGCTCTGTGGCTACCTTTCTCTATTTCGGTTCCGCACCACCTTGGCAACAAGAGGGAGGGCAACCCCAGGACCTCATCAGCAAAGGTTTGTAAGCCATCCACAGCACCAAATAAACACCAAGCTCTCTGCATTTATTCTCACTCTTCCTTCCCTGCTAGTTTTCTTCTGTATAATTACTACATCCATTTACTTTGTCATGATTTCTGGGCCTCATTCCCCTTCCCCCTCTTTTATTTGTTCCTCGTCAGAAACATCTAGCACACAACGGGGAACACATTCCTGCTTCCAGTATACCAACTCTTGGGCAGCTGAAGTGCCTTGGAGATTCTAGGCCTCAAACAGGTTTCAGCCTCTGGAAACTGATTTCTTTGTCTGGAAAGCCCCCATGGCATGTTGCTTATAACAGTGTCATTCCCTATTCTCTGCAAACTAGTCATCTACAAATCATTTTGCTTGCCTATGCCACATATTTATGAAGAATTTTCACAGGCAGGGTATTTAAGACTTGGTTTCCTGGCACTTACTCATCTACTAGGTATAATGAAATCCAAACTGTTTATTAGCTCATCCACTATCTCAGCTATCCAGAAATCTAGCTCAAATTCCAGATGTCTAATTTGCAAACCCAGCTTTCCCAACTGTTAGACAAATGCACATTTCTCTGTCACTGTCTCCATTTGAGACCAATTAGTTGGTTCACTTTTGGACAGTCTACTCCTTACTGTTTTTAGCATGTCTGCTCCATTAATGGTTATCCTTGAGGCAATGTCCACTTTTTCCATGCATTTCACAGATACCAGCAGATGATTTGTAGCCAGTCTCCTCCTTCAAGTCCAGGCACCTAAACAGAAATCTGGAGCCTCATTTGTGTACCTTTGGGCTTCACTGACATAATGTGGTGTCCTTGCAACTCTCAGACTGGGAAAGAGGCTTTTTACTAGGCTCTTGTGATGTTTAGTTCTGGCCCAGCCTCCTATTATAGCAAGTTGGTGTTTTATAGCAAAATTTTTCACTGTACCAGCACTTCTTTCTTTAGTTTTTGCATTATTGCCAACTTCTCTTGTTTTATAAACCAAATCTATCACTTCTTCTAATTGTTCAAGAATGCCACAGACCAGACTAGAGTCACCTTTTCCATTTGACATATCTGTGCTTATGGGGCTCATGGCAATTAATGTCCATCTTTCTTTCTAGCAGCTGCTTCCTTTCCTGCTTGGCTGCTGCAGAGAAATACTCTAATGGTGGGGCAAATTCCCCAAGCCCTTGGGGTGTCTGATTTCCTTTTTCTGATCTGGTCCTGCAAGTTGAAGTCCAGCTAAATGTGCATAAGTTGTTCCACTGCCCATTTATCCTGGGAGCCCTTGTTTGCACCAGATTATGCCAAGAACAGGTCTCGCCTGGTCCTCAGCCAGGTCGGAGGATTCAGCTTTCCCCTTGCTGCTAATTCTCTGATCTGGCTCTTTCTGCCTGATGGCTGCCTGCACGCCACATCTCAACAGCTCCTACAAACTTGGACTGCTTGGTCGTCTGTCGTGGGCTGCTCTGCAGCACGGCTGAGCTGGCGTGCTTGGGCTGGCTGCTGGAAGCCTCTCCTATTCCTCTTCCTAGCCACTCGCTTGGGTGAGACGCTGAGCAGAGCCAAGAAGCCTGTCAGGGAGTTTTCCCTCAAAGAAATCAAGTTTTGCATTATTTGAACTGGACGATATCTCCTCTACTTGATTGGCCTCTGAGGGTTGCAAATGGAGTAGAAAACAGTTTTACTGAGGTCATTTGGCTAACCCACTTGGTGCAGCCAGGTGGCTGAGTGAGGTCTGCTCTGACCTCTGCCCATTTCATTGCTTTCTCAACACAGTTTCTGAGATCTGTCACTCCTTGCTGCTGCTCACGTCTATTAGCAGGTTTTGGGTTGTCAAGACACCTTTGAGTCTCCCTGGCTCCATGGAAATCCTCCTCATTCAGAGCAGACATGTCTCTGCTTCCAGCTATGGGGCTTCCTAGTCTGGCTAGACACTCTGCAGCTGTTGCTCCCAAAGCAATTTTGTCTCCATCCACAAGTCATCTCTCCACCATTATCAAGAGACTTATGGATGCTTCTTCCTTCTTTATTTGATGCTTTCTTCTTTGATGATACCTCATGCTGCTAGCTGCAGGTCAAGGGAAACCTTTTTGCCAGAGAGGTCATGAAAGAGGTCAGATGTGCTGAGGGTTATTCTAACCCTTTCCCAGCACCACACCAGCATTGGAAGTAGCATCAGCAGCCACATAGCTGACAGGGAACAGCTCTGTCATTCTGTTCTTTGGCACTGTAGAGTCAAGAGGAGTTGAGAGTGGAGGAGGAGAGGAGCACCACAGAAGGTGACATGGAGGAGGGATGGAGGTAGATCAAGGACTTTGGTTCCTCCGCAGGATGCAGCTGAAGACCAGATGCACTTGGCTTTCAGATATGCTTCCACCATGGTTGATTTTGGTGGCATCTCCTTTATTCAATCTGTCTTGAGCCTGTGCACATACAGCTTCTCAGTTTCTCCACCTGGAGCCTGGCTCTTGTTCCTAACACGCACTTTGCACTCCAGGTCACTTGCTAAAATTCAGAGTGCTGTGGGCTGTGTTGATCTGAAAATCAAGGTGATGATAGGGTCAGCCTTCTCTACAGTGGTCCTCTTTCTACAAGGAATGTGCAATGTGCTGTGTCCCCAGACACAAGAGGAATTAGGAGCTGCATTTTCATGTTACAATTTTTTAATCAGCTTAACAAAAATCTCTCTCCTCCCCTGCTTCGCCTATGTTCTTGGAGCCCCAATCCTAATATTTCTTTAGGCCATGTCCATGGCTTCTCTGATCTGCTCTGCTTTCTTGCATAAACACACAAAAACAATAACCAGTGAGATACAAGACACCTGTAAGTAGAGGTAATTTCTTTATTTCTTTGTATTATTCATGCAGTAATGCATCTTCTCATTCCACAACGCATCTTGAAGGCTTTTGTTTCTTGTATTTATCCCAAAGGGATGGTAGCTATTACAGTCCTCTCTGAGGACAATCTCAGTGCTCACCTGGCTGTGCAATTGGCATCTCACTTTAAGGAAAAGGCAGGGTTGTGGTTTTGTAGGTTATTAGCCGTCATTTAACCTCAGTGTCACTAATTTGCTTTAGCACTAACTAAACAGGCACAGGATTACTGCAAAGTCAGATATCTTCATGGTGGTTTTCATCTAGTCCAGCTAGATTGATGTCTGCAGAAAAACCGCTACCCTAGCTGAGAACTATCTTAGGATCATTAACAGAAAGTCTCCATAATTTGTAGGCCTGGGGGGAGGAGTACCCTCCTCTGCCTGTCTGAGACAGATTAGCACATTGCCATCTGAAAGGCAGCTCAGCGGCTTCTTGTGCCTGCTGTGGGCAGCAAACGAAGTCTTCAACCTGAGGAACAAAGCTACTTCTGCCAATGCTAAATTTAATTGTTAGGAAAAAAGTATTCACTGGTACCTGTTCAAGTGTGATGCAAAGCAGCATGGGTGGGGAAGAGAGGTAGGGAACTGAAGAGTGGCTGGACCGAAGCTCTTACTTTGTAATTCAAATGGAATGAGCTCAAATCCTTTGAAGGTTGTCCATTTGAAAACATTTCTGCTAACTTTTTTCCTCACATCAATTTGCTTATAGATTAATTTTTATAAGCTTTCCATGGGGGGAAAATTGATAATGTGACCCAAAATATTTCTCTTCCAGAAATGGCCAAGTTACAGTGGAAAAAAACAGTTCAGCCACATAAAGATGTGATAGTTATAAAAGCAATGTGAGGGACTTGCACAGCTTTCCACCTGCAGCAGCTAATTAAGAAGCAGCAGCTGAAGCCAGGTCCTTCCCCTTCCTCGGGAAGGACTGCTTCCTGTCCGCCCGCACGGGTTTGCTTCTGGGATTATCCACTGCGTCCAGCAGACAGCCAGCACAGGGGGAGAGTTAAAAACCCCTTCCCAACAATTATTTCTCTTTCCTGAAGGCAGCAAATAACTGTAGAATTAGGCCCTAATTTTGTCTTTCTTGTAGGTTTGCAGCTAGCTGACAGATCAAAGCAGCAGCACTCTTGGGAAAGGGTTAGGTATTTATATAGCCAAACTGCTCCAGCACCTATACCTGTGCTGTTGTGTGAGGTCTTCAACTTCCACGTGGAGTGACAAAACTGGAGTAACTTGTCCTTAGCCATGGCCCACTGGGGCTCAGTTCCTCTGTCACGTCTGCACTGTCCAGGGCATCTGTGAAGCACCATGTACCACAAGACCTTTTGACGTCTCTGGGCATTGCCATTGGTCACCTCTCACTGATTCCCCTCCACCCCTTGCTGACCCTCTGTGCCTTGCCTACCCCATTGCTCCCATGCCCCAGCACTCCCCGGGATCAGGCAAGGTAGAGAGGGTGTTGAAATCTCCACTGAAGTAACAGGACAGTAACCAGTGGTGGGGTGCCAGTCATGCAGCTTATCTCATTGCCTGGGTACATGCCAACATAAGCTGTCTCAGATGGACCTGGAGCGTGACCAGCTGGGGGCCACAGCCATTTTTGGGGTTCACATTTATGATCTCACTTTTTTAAATGATTGATGCATGTTCTGTATTTGTTTATAGACCATGGTAGTGGTCAACATTTAATGAGGCACGGACAGAGAGCCAAGTGCTGGATTCAGAGACCGAAAACACAAAAGAAAGGAGCTGTGTGGCCCTCTTTAAGTTTCCACTTACTGTACTTCTGTAGGCACATGGTGATTCCTCATATTTGTTCCTCACATGCCTTTAAGATTCAAGACAGAGCAACTCTGCATGTTTTTCCCCTTCTCTCTCTATGTAACACACCTCAAGCTATAGCCTAAAGAAAGTCTCTGGGTACAGCTACTGAATATAGAGTATGACACACCTTCTTAACTCATTTTTCAGCCAGAGTGACCTGAAATGGCTGAGCTGAAAACACTTTCTAGCTCTGAACACACCAAAACTTTGAAGAAGGTATACTAGTCCCAGGAGAAAGGCCGACTGCTCCTTCCTGCCCTGCTCCCGTTGTTAATATTATCTCTTGTTTCTGCAGCCAGCAGTCCTCAGAGGGCTGCTCAGCACAGCTGGGATTTTGGGGCTTCTCCTTGTTGGTTCAAGCTGGGTGGCGTTGGCAATTTGCTGCCACAAGGCGCTGGGCATGTCCCGTCCGGGGACAAGAGAAGACTGGGAAGAGCAGCCAGCACGTGGCTGTGATCACAGTGATGCTGCAAACAGACAGCCTGCTGCCGCTGTGCTGTAGCTGTTACACGTCTCTATGGGCAGGGTTTAACCTGGTGAAGGACACCTAAATGGGGTGCAAGTATTCACAGACATCTGAGGTAGAGGGCAAGTGTTGGCAGCTCAGCAAGGAAATGGTGCTTTAGGTAGGGCAGAATCCCTCTGCACCCTGCGCTGGCAGTTTCAATGAGATCTCCATCACATTGGTGCGAGTTTAAGTGCCTGGCTTACATGAAAACCTGCATTTTGACTCCAAGATTTAGTGTCTTGAACTGAATCACACATGTGGGGGCTCATCAGGATCTGTTCTTATGAAGAGAAGGATGGAGAAGAGAAGGCTCGGAGGGGATCTTATCAATGCTTACAAAAATCTGGAGGGTGGATGTCAAGAGGATGGGACCAGACTCTTTTCAGTGGTGCCCAATGACAGGATGAGGGGCAACAAGCACAGACTGAAACATAGGAAGTTCCACCTGAACATGAGTAGAAACTTCTTTACTTTGAAGGTGCCAGAGCACTGGAACAGGCTGCCCAGAGAGGTTGTGGAGTCGTCTTCTCTGAAGAAATTAAAAATCCTCCTGGTTGTATTCCTGTGCGATCTACTGTAGGTGAATCTGCTTTGGCAGGTAAGTTGGACTAGATGATCTCCAGAGGTCCCTTCCAACCCCAACCATTCTGTGATTCTGTGAAAAGGTGCTCATGCACCTCTGGGATGGCTCATGGACCTGGAAGCCAGTTCTGGGAGTGCTGTGAAAGCCAGGCTGCTCCCCACATCTCCTAGTCATCCTGCCTCTGTAGCTTGGGATTAGGGTGTCTGCACTCCCAGCACCTTCTGGGTACACTCCTAGGAAAAGCCCGAGGGAGCATGCCTGGTGGTGCACTAAGCATTCAGTAAATGCCATGTAATACTGGCTGTAGCATCCCAGGGGCACCCCTATGTGTTCATGCAGGTAAACACCATGGGAAGACATCTGATCTGGACTGTGTTCTGCACAGGCTGCTCTACGTGGCAGAGTAGTGCAGCCAAGACTAAAATCTGAGTCCTTTCCCTGCCTGAATCAAGCCACTTGTTTGAACCTGACGTTCTACCTCCCAGCTGTATCTTGCAGCCATTAAACTGAGATCGGCTACTGCCTCTGTCCTCATCCCGATGACATTCAGTTATCTTCAGATAGAGTCTCAAGAAAATTATGCTGAGTAGCAGGCTCAGGTATTAGGCTGAACCTGAGTAATGACCCACAGGGACTGCTTCAGGTCTCAGGACTAAGTGGTGAGTCTGTCGCCAGCCTCTGCCTAGGGGCAGAAAAAAGCTTAGTGACAGCTTCCTCCTTCCCCTTCTGGAACTGAGTCTCAAGTTCACAACATGCTGCTAAACTTAGAAAGAGAAGGTACTTCTTGAAAGTCCCAACTCAGCTGCCACAGCCATGCAAGAAACCAGTTGTCCTCACTGGTTACTGTGGTCCCAGCAAGCAGCACCCATGTAGGTTTGCTCTTCACTGTCTGTACACTCTGTCCCAGTTCCTTCTGGTGGCTTGCACAGAACAAGTCATGACCTCTGCCCGAAAGAATTCAACCAGGCAGTGAGATGTCTAGCTGCTAGAAAATCACCTGCAATTATTCACACCCTCAAAATTGCAGGAGCAAAATGACAGCCTGCTTTTCAAAATCAGGTCCATTATGTGTCTGCAAAGTATATAATCTCCACATAATTCATCAACACCATTAATCTAAACTCCTATGTACGGAGCTCAATAGCGCATGTGTTTTCCATGTGTGTGTAGTATCAAACGAACCTGTGTTTAACTTGTCAGAATATAATCAACTTCCATTAATTACTTCACTACGAAGTCTCCAGTACCAATGGTTCTTCGTACAATCACTCAAAAAGTTTTTATTGGGGAGCTAAACAGCTCAATAACACTAATTAATTGTGTTTCTTGGACAACTGAGATTGTATAAGTGAAAAGGTGGTTTTGATACATTTCCCACTACATTGATTTTCACATTTCTGGAACGCATTTCACCATAATAGTCATTAGCGCACAGAGAGAAGAGTTGGAAAGGCATGGTAGAAGTACGGCATTCCTGAAATATGATTTGAGATTTGTACTGGATCTGCACCATTTGCCAGAAATTCAAACTCTGGCAAATAACTTAGCCTTTCTAGGCTGTTTGCCCAATAGGCTGAGTGAAAAAAATAGCAAACCTAAAAATCTGCCAATATTTATGTACCAGTGTGTGATTCAATTGTTTTATTGCAGCGTAGAAGTGACACAGAGAGAGGAGGAGGACAGAGACTCCGCGAGTCCAGGGGAAAAATCTGAAGCATTTGAATGTGAGTGTTAAAGAATGTTAAGGCCTTTAATCAAACCACTCCAAAACTCACAAGTTCAACAAAAGCAAAAAGAAAGAGAAAGAGAGCAATTACTCTCCTGGGGCTTTCAGAGCTTTACTTTCACACATATTTTTCTAATTCCACGTAGAGGAACAAAGAATGTGCTTTTCCCACCTGAGAAGTGTTGTTTGGTGATTCATGAAGCTTTCTCCCTTGTCTGAAGCAGAGATTTCTCAGTTACGTACCCCAGGGCTGCAATGGGGATTGCCGGTGGGGAGGGTGTGAGGCCTGTGGAGCATTTTGGATCAGCAGGATATTACTTAGTGTTGTGTGTGTATGTATTCATATATCAAGAATAAATGAATTGTTGCACTCAATGGCATGGAAAGGTAAATAAAAAGCCTCTCTTGGCTGGATCATGAATCCCAGTTGTGGGTTTGGATTCATGTTTCAAGGCTCCATTCACTGCTGGGTTTTATGTTTTCAGGTCCTCTGTGCATCTTCAGCATTATCTCAAAAGCACCATCTTTTTATCTATACCAATACTTAGCAGCACTCAAAATAATCTTCTTATCCACGTGTTCATAGTTATTTTCCTTTGAAGTCCCATCCCCCCTCATCATCATAAAATACAGATTCCATTCAAGGGAAATATAAGGCATAGTAAGTGCCTTGGTAAACCAAGATCAAAGTGTGCTTAAATCCTATGAGATTATTCTAATTTAGTAGCTTATTCTTCTTTCATAGTAAATATTGCCACAAAGAAGTCGTCATTTAGTCCTCTGCTGTATTGAGCCAGGCTTTGTAAAAGTCAATCTATCCCTGGAAAATCTTCCCCTACAAGGTGGCAAACGTACTGGGGAGTGCAAAGTGGGAGGGAGAAAAGTGGCAGATAAATGTATTGTGGTGGTTAAGGGCTTTAAATTTTCCCTGAGTCTAAAAGGCAGAGTTAATTAAGACCTGTACTTAACCAAGCAATGAATTCTGCACCTTAATTTGGTAGTTCAAATAAAATAATAAAATAGTTAATAATAATAATGATTGAGAGAAATTGGAAAACCACGGCTATGTTGCTTTTGCTGGTAATTTGAAAAATAGGTGATCCAGCAATTCTAAGATACAGAGAAAATGTCCAAACTGAAATTTCTTAAAAGACTGATTATAGTTTCTTGACTTTTCACTGTCATACATTCTGACTATGGGGCTAATACTATATTCCCCGGCAGACCTCTCAAAAGCCATTTGATAAAATGCTGGTGCCAAGAGACAGACAACAGTGTCAGTATTATGTGTTGCTCCTGAGAGGATCTCATGAGACATTTCTGCCATTTCCGTAAGTAAGTATGTTTTCACAAGTCAGTTTTTGCAACTCTTGTTAAAAGAGCAGACTCTTAATACAAGAAAATGAATGGTGGACTAAATAAAGAACTAGACTTGTAGTCTCACTGAAATACTGGCAGGTCACAATCAGGGTCTCTTTAATCCCTGGCTCCAGGTGGAGTTAGAGGGAGAAATCCATGTTCTGTCACCAACAGGTAATGTCCTGTGTTGGCCAGATCTCTCAGATCTAGGATTTTTGATTGGTTTCCATCTCCAGGGATCAGTAGTTTAGTTTAATAACCAGCTCGCATTAGCAGTATCTGTGATATTCCTCTTTCCTACCTTGAAAGCCAAAGCCCATTTCTATCATGCTGCACTTGGATCCGTTTCAGGTTTCATCATCCTCCTGAACATTTCTGACCATTTATTCGAGTCGTCACATCAAGAATAGGTCATTCAGTACACACAAATGGTTGGATTGTCAGTCTTCGCAGTGAACACCTTGTGAATCATGTAGCTGGCAAAGGAAAGAGATTGAATTTGCTATAGTCACTGGATCTGATACAATGGTAATAAAATTCTTGTCTCTTTTGCATGAAAAGTGATTGTGTATCTTTCTGGTTAATGGAATTGCCGGTGCTTGCAAGAAAAAATGTATCTTATCATAATGAATGTATGCAGGACTCTTAAATTCTGATTTACTTTCCATTTCTGGCTCAATATTAATCTTTGTACACAGCTTGACTTGACTTTGCCTCCTACTCCCATCTCCCTGTTTCCCTATCCACTAATTTCTTTCTGAAGTCAGCTGCTCATACCTGGCAATATATTCAGAGTGTCCCTTTGAGTCAACATACCAAGTCTTTTCATACCCAGCAGAACCTTCCTTCTGAATGGTCCATCTTGTCACATAAGGAACATTCCTGATGTTTTTTCAGACATCCTGTCGGTCTGCTCACTCTCACAGAGCAGCTCTGGGGATTCTCTGGCAGCAATTTCCTTGGCTTTGTGGCATAGAGCGCAAATCCCAACTTGGAGTACAGGCATTTGTTTGCCTGTTAGTTAGCGGCATTGACCACAAACCAGCCTGTCAAAAAGGGTGTCAGTTAACATGTTCAGCAACTCCTTTTGAAGCCTGAGGCAAACTGTGAAATATTTTCTTCCTCTGTTGGCATCTTTCATGCAACTAGAATTTCTCAGCATTCACCAGAGGGTCTGGAGCAAGTGTTATTTGAAGCAGCTTACAGGATCTATTCCCGTGTTTTTCTTTGTGGTCTGTCTGCCTGTGTCAGACTCCAGAACACAGTGAAAACTTTCAGTCTCCCATGACATTGAGTAGAGGCAATATAGGCTAGTCCTGCAACTCAGGCTTCAGAAAGCTCGGTGCAGGAACTCCAGATTCTGCTCAAAACAAACATACCTTCTGGAGGGTTTCTGCCCAAGTATTTTCTATGGAGGCCAAAAACACAGAGACCAGAGATCCTTCAGTAGTTCCGTTCCACCAAAGTGGAAATTTCTTTGCTTTCTTCTTCTGGCAATTTTAACTTTTACGTTAAATGTACTTCCCTCTCTGTCAGCTTCCCTGTTTTTGAAGTCTGTTGTCTTCCATCTGGGAGCCACCTTTGTCCTTTATGTTAGGCTCTGAAAGGCTGAGAAAGTTAAACAGCCTCCAATGGATGGATGCCTAGTCTCCTCTGCTGGCTGGTGGGATCAGAACTCGCTGTCTTTCCCCTCCACTCTTACACCTGGAATGTAAACACACCTCCTGAAAACAGAGGAATAGACCAGCTGCTATTCACTCTTTTAACCACCTATTGAGCAACAGACCTCCATGCCATGTTTATAAGGCAGACTGCTGAAATGGAAAATAAGGGTGGGGAGGCGACCTCAAAAGGCCAGCCTGCACCAAAGTAGGATAAATTACACCTATTTAATTACTGATTAATATGTCTCTAACTTGATCTTCAAAAACCTTTGGTGATGGGAAGTCTACCACCCACACAGGCAACGTATTCCAGTGCTTCACCATCTGATTCACCTTCTTCTGTGGGCATATTCTACCCAGTACCTCACCTACCATCTCCTCTGCTGCAATTAAAACCCATCATTACTTGACTACGCTATGGTACAAAGAACAGATTGTTTCCTTTATTTCTCTGTTGGCCACATATACTTGAAGACTGTTATCTTCTCTTCACTTAATAACCATAGATCAATCAGTCTTTCCTTCCAGGACATGTTTATTCCTCCTTTAAGAGCAGCCTCAACAATGTTCAGCAGAGCAGAAGACATTCACTTACACATCAGGTAGGCCAACACCTAAATATATAATCCAGTGTGTCTTTTATTTTTTCATAACAGCAGGATCGTTTTGGATCATCTTCACCTTGTGATCAGTTGTCATCTTCTCCTAGCTACCTCCCCATATCTGTGCAGTTCATCACTTTTGTTCACAGGTCCTTGCAATACAGTTGATTAATTCTCTTACCTTTCAGGCCATTTCTCCAACGTATCAAGGTAATTTTGAATTCTAACCCTGGCCTCTGATGTATTTGCAAGGAGTACCCAGTTGACAACAAAAAATGTAATAAGATTCTACATTGTGACAGCTTCATGTTTTTCTGCTCAAGACCACCATGAAGAATAGCAGAGGCAGAGGAAGGATACCCTGGAAGCAGCAGCCAGAGGCCTTTTCTGGCCTATATGGCCCCTAAGAACTGGATGTTTAAAACTAATAGCACATATCCCACAGCTGGGGAACCTCTGCTTTATTCCTTTAGCCAACCTATTGATGAAAATACTGAGCACAAACAGCCATGGACAAAACTCTGTGGAATTCCTTGATGCATACTTCTGACGATGAGTCCCTGATAGCTTTTCTGTGTATGAAGTTTCAGCTTGTTTTATACACTCTTTATGGTAATTTCAGCTCTATGATATTTCCTCTGCTTATTAATGAGAACGTTGTAAGATGTTGCCAAAAGCCCAACTAGAGTCCCAGAAGCTGTCTGATCTACTGCAGAGTTCGCTGTACTGTCGTAGAAGGAAATCAGATTGGATTGATGTGGTTTGTTTATGTGTAACCTATGCTGGCTGTTACTTCTAGCCCCTTGCTGTTCTCTAGGTGCTTATAAATAGCTTGGCTGGTTGCTCCTGCAACTCCCTGAGATGTCAGCCAAATGCCTGGACGTCCCCAGTTTGTCCCTTATGCAGATGAAGGCACATATTTTGGAGAAGCAGTAGACACTCTTGTACAGTGCAAACAGACAGATTTCGGGCTACTGGATCAAGAGCAGCTACATCTCTTACTGTCCCACTGCATGCATTGCAAAGAAGGTGTAGTCAGGATCTGGGTCTGGGTGAGGCTGGACCACTTATTTCTGTGATTTCCTGGTTGATCTGAAAGGGCTGGAAAAGTAGGTGACACACAGATGAAGGGGACTTGACTGCATCTTAGAGCACTTTGCCTGTGATCTGCCCTTCTGCCTGGGCTGGTGCAGCAGCGTCTCAGGCTGGAGCGATGCTGAACCACCAGCACACCAGGGCTCTTTGCTCAGTGTGTCTCTGAGCCGCTTTGAGGTGTACTTTCCACCTGAGCAATGGGAGCCACCAAAACAAACTACTGAAAGCAAGACATTGAAGTATGTTGCCAGGATTTTCAGTAAGAGGTGAAAAACGGAGTCTCTGAGGTCTTTCATGCTCGAGTGGAAACTAATATCAAAGCTCCATTGGTTTTGATGAAAGGAGAATTCAGCCCAGGGGTTGTGCCATTTAAGACTTCACAGACGAAAAAGTAACAAGTCTTCATGGTTCTACATGGGAATGTTTTTCTTTTCATTCTCATAGAACAGGTTTAAAAAAAGTACACTTGGCTTTTGGTTTCCATGCTACCATTTTGCTGCTGTTAAGGGAATGCAGCAAGAAGTAGCTAAGTATTAGTTTACATAATAATGTTTCCACATGGCTGTATTTAATTTCCAGTTGTAAATCCAGGTTCTACCAAATGCCACTCTCAGGCTGGTACATGTCCCTGTGAAACAGATACAGGGAATATTTCATGCTATAAATGGGGTATACAGTTCCACTTCAGCTGCCCATTAGGAAACTGCAAAAAGATCGCAACCTTCCTGAAAGGGAATCTGATTCATGCTTCTTAGAAGATGTTTAATATATTGACTGCATTATATAGAGACATGTATATAGTTGTTTTTCATAGTAAACATGTTTATTGCAAGTAGGCTTGTTTGAGATACCAGTAACAGGAATGTGGTCTTCTAGGAGCTAAGACCATAAAGGAAAGCTTTTATTTAAAAGGTGAGAGAGGGTGGATAAATGTATCTTGCAACTGTTCAACACGTCTCACACTTTAAAGTGACAAAAGCACCAGACTTTGCAGCTGAAGTTCCCTTCAGTTTGGCCCTGGACATGGCCTGATGGGGTTACACCAGCCTGGAAAGCATGCTCCCAATAAGACCTTTCTGCTGCCCGACTACAGGCAGCCTTCTCCACAGATGTCAGCTTCAGAAGTGTAGTCAGGGGTTTAAAGGACTGGAAATGGCTAAGATTTTCTTTGCTCTACACCTTGAACCACGGAGAGAATTATTGTCTGATTTTTTTTTGTTGTGTTGTTTGTTGTGAGTTTGTTTTGCTGGTTTGTTTTCGGTTTTGTTTGTTTGATTGTTTGGGGTTATTTTCCTGCATTTTTCTGCATGTGGTTTCACTGCCAGTGAAATTTTGCAGCAAATCTTGGACCACTTTGAGTTTTCTGGTTGCCATTACACTGCTCATGGAGTAATGCATTTATTATTGCTGTTGCAGTCTCTTTTAAAGTGATGGGGATGCCACCTTCAGTCTGACACCTTTGCTTTCTCTTGCTTTATCTATTATTTGTAATCAACAGGCATGAACTAGCATCACATGCATTCTCCCATTACCACAGCAGGTATCTGTTCTCCAAGGATAAAGAGTGCTAGCAAATGCTTTGTTTGCTGTCTTAATTTTCTGGCTGAATGCAAATTCTTTCCATCATCCCAGACAGCAGCAGAAGTCTCACTGTTGCCCTTAAACCCTATTTTTTTGAAGGCAATGGGACACTGATAAAAAGATGACCTACAGCAAAAGCAGTATTGTGCTAGCTGAAACAATTCAGCATAAAAACAAGCACTCTCAAATGAAGTCCTAAGATATAGACTTCTATATCCACAGGTCACCATGCAAAAATGCTCTCATTTTCAAAACACTGAGCATTAAAAATTCTTCCATGAAACTCGGTGGAGGGAGTATTTTTCCATCCTGTAGAAAGTTTTGAGCTGTTAAAACTTTTTTGTTTTAAACTGGGTTGGAAAGTGTAAATATGTGAACAACTGAATATGAATAACCAAAAGAACTTTTTTACAAAGTCAGTAAACAAAATTTGGTAACCGCAATATTTTGGTAAGTTTCAATTATTTCTATTTTTGTTTAGATTTCAACCTTTTTTACTAGGATTATCTTACATTTCAAGAAAAAAATCAATTTGGAAAACTAGACATTTTCATTTACTAAAAAAAAAAAAAAGACAAAAAAGAAAAAAAAAGTTCTCTTGATCATCTCCAAACTTTCTTACAAGAAATCGTTGTCTTGTTCCACAAAATGTTTTCATTTTGCTGACCTGGCATTTAATTTGCAAAGATCTAGCTGGAATGCTGCTGAGCACTTTTCACAACTACACTGCCTGCCACTGAGTACTTGGAACATTTCAAAATCCAGCCACATATTTTGTGGCCATTTCACCATTCATTCCAAAGTTAGATTCGCATTTTAGCTGCTGCTCAAAGCATTTAGCCATGGATTTCAGTTACACACCCTCACTCCTCCCTGTGAATAGAAGGTTGACTTTCTGTTTCTTTATGTGAAGACAGCAAACGTGAATGGAAATGGGATGTCTTTTGCTGCATGACTTCTGGATTTCTTCTGAATGTGATGAGTACAGTCAATGTTTTTCAGGTCTGGCTAACAACTTGATAAAGGAGTGTGAAAAAGAAAAATCCAACCTCTTAGAGTGAAGATTCTCACCCTCACACCTGTCAATATGAGGAAGATGGGACTGCTTTGCTGAATATACCCACGTTACAGGGATAGTCCCAAGTGAAACATTTTATCTTACACCCAAACTTCTGCATCCACAAATTCCTGGACTGCACAAGGTCCTTTTTAAGCTGGAAAGAGATGTTTCCCCCTTCTGAGCATGAGGTTTTTCAGGTACTTCAGTGTGCTCCTCAGCTGATGTTGCAGGGAAACAGTGGTGGTAGTTTGAACCAACTGGGTCTCTTAATGATGTAGCACCTAATGGTTTGTTTCCCAAGAGTGTAGTTTGTCTTCCCTGACTCTAGCTGTGTCAGGTTTGTGCATCTGGTCTCCGTTTGTAGCTTATTCTCCCACTGCAGTCAGTGAAGACATGGAAGTGCTGCAGAAGGTGATGTCTGCTCTGGGACAAGTGCCCGAGATGCAATCTTCGGTTATGGTTAACATCAGATATTGACAGTTCCTGAAGTGCAGCAAAATGAGTGCATCACTTACAAAATAGCACTGCTCTCTGCTGCCTTCAGAAACTCATAGCAGCAGGCTGAGTGGTGAGGGACATCTCATAGATGTGATCCTCATCTCACATTCCCTGATTCTTAGAACATTCCCCATGGGAGAGAGCCAGCCTCTCTGTTGACCAAACCCTGGATGAGGCTTACCTGGGCTCACGCAGGAAGCCTGTTGCAGAAAATCGTGCACTCCAGTTCTTCACCAACAAACTATCTTTCTTATGCTCAAGGTAATGTGCCTTACCGTAAAGAAAGAAATGTCCCTAATTTGTGGTTATTTACAGCACTGTAAATCAGGCACATGCCACGAAGTACCAATAAAAATTGTTTAAAATCAGCCTTAAATAGCTAAACTCTCAACAGCAGCTCATAAAATGAGACTTGGCAGTTCCTAGGTAGTTATGGTTAAATTGACAGTTCTTTTGGGAGTTAAGATAGCCAAAAGCAGTAGTAGTTAGGAGTGAAGTGATAGATGGTGGAGCTTGTTGGTTGAAGAGCCTCTATTGCATACTCCTGAGACTGCGTATCTTCTTTGGCCCTGGGCTGGGAGAAGGGAGATACCAGATTCTGTCAGTGAACACCAGCTTGTTGAGTCATACATCCTTCACCTATATGACCCTAGAAACTCCAAAGCCAGAAGAATGAGCTTTGGCGTGAAGGATCCCATTGCTGTCTGTATGTAACAGGAGACTTTTCAGTCAGGAAGAAAGATAGAATTAGAATCAAGTCCAAAACTGGCTGAAAGGAAAGTTAAGGAAATCTGAAGAAGGACCAACACCACAAATGAAAAAAAGCCCATCCATAAAGAAAACAGATCTCAGCTCCTTTTAAAAAGTCAGGTGCGTGAGTTATATTAGCCTCGAGCCAGGTCTAACTTCCGCTGCCAATAACCACTTCCACCGCCAATAACCCAGGCTGACATAACAGCAACATTAAGCAGGTTTGGGATTTTTTTTCTGTTGCATTAGGCATTCATGTCTCTTTTCCACTTTTTTTTTTTTTTTCTTCTTTTTTCACAAGGTACTTGTATTTTAGCCAACCTCCTCCCTTCTTGTTAAACAAGACGAGTTTCAAGATGGGGCCCAAACCTAAACACTGGCTCAAAAAACCAGCACTGTGAAAGCTGTGGGTCTGGGTCTCAATTCTGCTGCTAACGGGGATCGAGCACACACAAACACTGGCAAACCAGCTTGTAAAACATGAGCTCACATCCAGGCTGGATTCCTGCTGCCTCCCTTGCAGTGTGACAATTCAGCCCTTTGCATCATGATTCATCTCCCTTTTCTGCCCTGGCTAGCTGCGCCAAGTAGGTATTTCACCAGAGCAGCTCCCAACTATCAGTGTTCTTCTACACACAACAGCTCAGCCATGCAGAGCAGGATTATTGTCCTCTTTGAAATTCTGTATGAAAGTGCGGAGAAATTTGAGGATATAGCTGTGGACAAGTGAAGGCATAGAACAAGCAACGGTCCAAAATCTGCACAGACATGTCTGCACCATGCTGAGTCCAATCCATGCTCTGCTGGGGATCTTGATGTAGCAGCTCAGGCTTGATGCCCAACTTGGTTACCCAGTTTCTGAACAAGACCACAATTCTGTCCAGCTGGCTCAGAGCAGGCATGCAACCATCTGAGCTTGGCCATGGAAACAGGTCTTGGCCCTCAGGCCTTCATAAATGCTAGGATTTGTTTGGTTAGGAGCCTGGATCCCTTTGAGGTTCTTTCTGATTCTCCAAAAGTCTCACAGATTGTTCATAGTAACACAGGGATAAAAAATGGGTCTTCACACTTGAAGCCATCACTGTGACCACTGAACTGATGCTCACTGGACTTCAGAGTTGCTTATGGAGTACTGGAGGGTCCGGTGTCCTCAGTCTGTGCTGAGTCCAGGTTTCATTTTACTGCAAGTGACAGGCCAGGGTTCAAGAAAGCATAGTCACACTGAGGACTGAGTTGAAGTACAACCTGAGTTGAAGGCTTCATAGCAGAACATGAAATTTCACAGAAAGAAAATATTGGTATGTGTGAGAAAGTCAACCATGATAGAAGATGACTGCACCCTTTGCCACACAGCAAATGGGCATTTGAGGCAGCAGCCAGCCCAAGGAGCAGTCACAAGCTCTGTTGATGTAACTGCTTTTCTCTCCTGGCAGTACTGGGATCCCGGCTCTGCCAGGGTTGCTCTGAGATCCAAAGTGGTCTTTTGAATGCAGAAATTAGAAATAAGACTTGTATAGCCCTGGTGGAGCTCAACTTACAGGAGCTTTGTTGCAGCTCTGGGGGAGACTGGATGACTCTCATCTTTCATCCCACACAGGGATCTTACCAGCAGATAACACCCATCATGTCCCAGGGCTTCCTCAAGACTGAAAGAAAGAGAGGCATCATTGAACCTGAAAACCTCTGGAAGGATTCCTGAAGGAGGGTCAGAGCTTGGTGGCTGCAGTTCTGCTGTTTGGCAGTGCCTCGGTAGGCAGGGTGTGGTGTGCCCCACCAGCATGTGACCCAATAGCCCTGACTGGCCCTGAGTGATTCCTCACACCAGTATCCACTCACTGTGGTGAAGCAGGGAGAGAAGGCAGTTCCCTGGTGCTCCAGAGTGTCCCCAGAGCAGCCACAAATTCCTGTCCCCAGTGCAGGTTCCCTTTTGACTGATGCAGAATGATTCCCACGCTCTCTCCCACTGCTGGGGATGTCACAGGGGGTACAAAGAAGGACTTTCTGGGCATTAAGAGTATGGTGAGTTCTGGAAGCTCATGATAATCAGAGATCCTGCTCATTTTTATAATCAAGTTTGCTTTCTGTAACAGCATCTCACATTTGGTGTTGTGGATCTCCACTGCTGGATAGTTTAGGTGGATAAAAACATCATTTATCAACATCAGGGCACATAATGAAAAACTAGCTGAGTAAACTGATAATGAAGAAACAGGTTTAACCTCACATAGCCTTTCCCTTAGCCTAAGCTAAATCCATTCTTCCTTGCACAGCACAGAGGTGCTATCGACCTCCCTTCTCTTTTTCTTCTTCCAATCCACAGTGCAGTGGTTACTTAATGCACTTGTGTGTGGGCATCCAAGTCTAGCTGCCATCCTTTGCCAAACTCCAGTTAAAACTTAAGCCACCAAGTTATCAAAGGGCCTCAAAATGGCCCATGTGTAATCCCGGACTTGCTCTCAGTCTCCCTGGTGGAACTGCTTCACCTGGCATATGTATTTGTGTATTAGGCCACCAACTGAGAACTCAAGGCCACAAAGTAAGAACTCAGTGGTTGTAGCTGTTGTATGATGCTGGAAGAAGAGGCTGTAGTCCTGATCCCAATGTATGTTCTTACTATTGAGCAACCTGGCAAAACTGGAGCTCCTCTTACTCTCAGTGGTTTATAAGAGGTTGGGAGTGCTCAGCTCTTGCAAATGATGTGACAGAGTAGGTGGGAGCAGAATTAGTTAGGTTCTTCATGTTAGACTCAGGTACAAAATAGATGCCAAGAAGCTCAGCATCATTAGGATGTGGGTGTTTCTATGCATTCCCAACAGCGTAAATCGGGCTGTACATATTTCCTCAGGAACTCACATATCAACTAAATCCAAATCTCCACTGACATGTTGGATGGCCACAGATGTTGCAGTGGTATACTACATCAGATAAGAAGAACATAAAACCTGAAAGTGCCCACTAAAACCTTAGCTATCATCCCTCCCATGAAACTGGAGGAACTCGGCTGAGGCTCAAAAGTTAGGAGATCAGTTGCCCTGGGCTCCCTGTACTATGAGCACTTAACTTCTGGATGGGCTGATTGCATCTCCTTCTCCACCAAGGCTCCCCAGCCAGAGTGTATCCATGCATGGTACTGTAGACAAATGTAGCCTATACTCATAAAAACCCTTAAACAACCAAAGTCTTTCCCAGCTCATGGATCTCCTCTGGTGACTCAGGACAGTGATGAGCCATGGCTCCCTCTGCACCCCTCCAATGTGGAGGATTTATAAGCATCATGCCATGTTGCCATTAGCAGTTATTAGCCTAAACTCACTCAACAGTCATTTTCATCAGGGATGGGCTAAACTACTTCATGTAACCGTGCACCACAAAGTGTATTAATCAAAAGACTAGCATTCCTGCTTTCCCTTTGCCGATCGCATGCTTGTATCCCAATACAGAGAAACCCTTACTATAACGGGGAAACAGAAATGGAACTAAGCACGGATAAATGAATAATTGATTCAAACCAGCAAGACGTTGTTTGCAGTTATTTATTTTACTAAAATGGTTACATATGTTGAAACGAAGAAGAGCAATAATAATAATGTTTGTTTTTCCAATATCATAAATAATTATTGAGTCTTCATTAGCTGTTGGCTCAGCACTGATCATGATTTTTGTTATTTAAAAAACCACACACATAATTCATTAGAATTTGTGTTTTCAGAAAACTCTAAAGCAGCAGTAGAAAAAAATAAATTAAAGGAAATGGTAACAAGAAATTATGCCAAGTATTTCTTAAATTTAAAACCCACTTGATGTGTTTTACAGATTATTTTTTGTGCTTTGATAATTTAAAAAAAAAGAACCATGAACAACTTATTTATACAATGGCTTGTCTTCAGTTTTACTCCAGAGAAGTCCCCAAAAGTACCTTTTTTACGGGACAAATTTTGTTGTCATTTATGTAGACAAAACCACTGCGAATACTTCTAACAGAAAAATTTGTCAAAACCATCAATTTATTGTCACAAAATATTTAATACCAGAATAACTTATAATAGTATGAACAAAAGTGAAGTATTAACTCACTGCTATTAGTTATAAACTCACATTATTATGCCAAAATCCAGTAAAGTATCAAAAATTAATGTCATGGAATCTTAGACACATAATGATGCAAGTCAGTAAAACATATACTTCAACTGTTCA
This sequence comes from Columba livia, assembly GCF_036013475.1. Taxonomy (NCBI): domain Eukaryota; kingdom Metazoa; phylum Chordata; class Aves; order Columbiformes; family Columbidae; genus Columba; species Columba livia. The sequence goes on along the minus strand of NC_088603.1, from coordinate 17,923,833 downwards.
TACAGTCATGACATACGTTTCTTGCTTGGCACTTTAAGTCATTGCAAATCAGCAATTTAGAAAACAAAGTAAAAATATATATGTACAAAATATTTTCATATCAAATAATTTTCATTGTACACTAAATAAACCCAACAACATGTTATGTTACAACAAGAAGTTTCCTAAGAAGTCACACCAAGGCTGATATTTGCAATGGATCTTGGCTATTTTAGTGCAACTGGAAAGCCTATACTTGCAATTTTTAGTTTCATCATTAGCACAGTCCTGCTTCCACTGAAGTGGGAGTTCTGCCATTGAATTCAGTGGGAGCAGGACTTAAGTCTTGTTCACTGATGGCTCACCAAAAAGAAAAACGAGGAAAGCGACAAGTAGGAAAAATCCTGACAGGATACCCACAGGAAAAAATCCAAATTCTAGCAACAATCAGCTCTTTTCCAGTTTTCTGTAACTGATTCAGTATAAATCATTTTTTGGCTTTGCCACGTTTATTCAAGCACTGTAAACCTCATTAAACTATTGTTATATGACTTGAGACTAACTTGTACACCTACCTCCCAATAAAACTTAAAAATAAACCTGGTTTTATGCTAGTTATTACACTCAATAGCAGTCAAGTTTAGAGACATGACATTTAATACATGGCTTAGTATCTACTTGAAAAACTCCCACCTTAAATGCTAAGCTTTTCAATGTTTCTTTTCCCATCTGTGTTTCTAATTTCAGCTTTGATAGTTTATATTATAGCTTTTTTCTCACTGAAATGTGAACTGTCAATCAACTGTCCTCATTTATGCAGTACATACAAAATTAAAATGATTAAATCACATTAAAATAATAATTTCTACCATGGAAACTTTTTTGAGCTCCATTGCAAATAATAAATGGCACCATAGATTTAGTTTTGTACCAGAATAAACTTCTATCAAAACTTCAGTTAGTCACTAGCAAAGCTTTAAAATTATAGAAATTCAACTTGAATTTACAGCTAGTCTGGCTGGAACCTTCTCAACTAGAAATCTTCAATGAGCAATACAGCTGGGAGCGTATGTATAAGTTCAAAATAATCTGAACAATTAACTTATTTCCTAAATTTGTGTGTTCTAGAGTATTGCACTTTTCAAAGAAATGATTTTGGTATCTCAATATACTGCATATACAGGTAAGAAACATGCATAACAACCTCATTGTCACTTTGACAAAACATACTGTACAATTTTTATAACACTGTTGATTAAAAAAAGAGAGAAAATGATGTAACAACTTCATTAAGACTCGTCAATTTGTACAAGTCAAATAAGCACAATTCTCCAGGGCTTCCAGCAGTAATGTGTTTAGCCCTAGGCTGCTTAAGCCCACTTGGAATAATATACAAAGTTTAAGCATTATGGCATTGTCATTTTGAGGCATAATACTGTAATACTATGCCCACGTTATAGCTTATTTTTTGAAAGCAAGGCACTTACTGTAATAGCAATGCAAACATGTTATGCGCACTTTGATTAACATAAAATAAGTTAATGTTTTGATAAAAACAGGGGGTTTTATAATTTACATGCCTTTTATAGAAGCAATTGAACATTTCATTTAATACAATGAAAACGTCTGAGTCAGAAAGGAACATTATTTTTTTAAACTGTAAAAGGGGTCTATTTTCCACATTTGCCTCATATCTGTGAATCTGATTTTGCTAAAAACCAATGCTGAGAGGAAAATGTCTGTTTGACAGGAAAAAGAAAAAGGACCCATCTCTTAAAACTGCTGAACTAACGGCACTTTAACAGTCTTTACTTCTGATATATGTGATGATTTCTGAATGATGCAGCTGGTAGTTCCCTGCAGTTTATCCTTCCCCTGGGCAAGGTTCGTTAGGGCCATAGCTGCGTTGATCTCCTTCCAGTATGTTTCATCTTTGCTGGTTCCTTTTCTGTTAGCTGCACTAGATTCAAGCAATAACAAATATTTACAGGTACAGCTTACATAGCTACATGATGTCAGGAGAACCATAATAATAATAATTTTGGAAAACTGTGAAGTTCCTTACTCACCTTTCACACTTATTTGGTCCATTCTCCAGAGTTTCTGAAAACAGAAAATAGAAAAAAAAAAAAAAAAAAAAGAAGACGTCTACTTTCTCTTAATAGTTTTTAAAATGACCAAGTTCATTGAATAGGTACATGGAAAAATAACACAAGATTAATAACAAAATTGATACCAGATTTCCCAATAAAATCTTTGTTTGGACACATATTAAGGGTCAGCTTCACACAAGCATCTGCCTGGAGAAATCTACACTGAGCTTGGAGCAGGGCACATGTCAAAAAAAAATGCTGTGGGGAGATTCCCAAGACATGACCTTACAGAAAAAGGCTTTGGCAAGGCAGAACCTCACTGAGTCTCACCAGAACTCCACTGGTAGAACTGGTGCTGTACCCTGCCCAGTGCACCCCATACCAGTCCTGCCTGGGAAAACGTATTTTGGTTATTTTGGTGATAGTCAGAATAAAGCTGGTCTTGGAGGGTCACCTATATTTTGCAGGACATAAGGAACTGCAAAACTTAAAAATCAGCTTCATTGCCCTTCAGTGAATGCCCTTCTTGTATGCACTAAAAATAGGACTTTCACCCCCCCACACAGGATTTGTGTGGTTTTTAATGCGCCCCTTTCCTAGCCGGGGACCCCGTCACAGCAGAGGCTGAGAAGGACACAAGCAACAAGCACACTTGGTTCCCAGCCTGCAAAGATGGAATTGCATCATGGGCATAATCTACACTTCCCCATCAAGAGTCACATTTGTTCATTCATTAAGTCCTCATGTTGCAGAGAAGCCAGAAATATTTACCAGGCAGAAATGTATAAGATTTATTCAGTTGGCTTGCTCTTCTGACACAGAAACACTTCATAGAGGAGCAAGAAACGGATACCTAACTGCAATGCCTATGGAGAACCACTCAAACAAAAGAAACAACACCAGCATGAGCACTAATGCATACAGGGCCCAAAAAGCCCCTAAACACAGCATAAATCTCATGCAGTAATGCCCTTCCTTATGAAGCTGGGTTCCCAACTAAAAATCAACCTTATTGCTAGATTTCCATCAGATTATTAATTAAAAGTCGATGTTTTCTTTCAACAAAGCTTCCAGTGGCATAGGTCCCAAAGCTCATTGCAACTCTTGATAGCTCTTCACTGACAAGAGACTTTGCCCAACACTGACCAGCAACCCGTCTTCTCCTCCAGCCAATGCGTATCGGCTGGCTCAGCCCAGCCACCCTCCCCAGCACTTGGAGGGGACCACTGAAGACAACAGTCTCACCAAAGAAATGCAGGTGGACCAGCTGTTATTTCAGAGGTCAGATGTTTCCCAAGCTGTGTGACTTAGCAGGCCTCCATCCTTTTGCAAATCAGCTTTTTAAATAAATGTCTACAAGTGATCAAAGTTTACATTTTGTTCCAACAGAGCACATCTTAAATCAGTATCTCTTAAGCTCTCCTAGATGAATGCTCAAATGGGATTCAAGAGAGGGAAACTCAACCTAAACAGAGGAGAGGCAACCAAGAAAACAGAAGCCATTTGATCCAGAGAGAGGTACAGAATTACACCAGAAGTCTCCTTCTTCATGCTGTAGTTACAAATAATTTTTTAGCTTTGCTTTTTTTTTTTAATAGAATTTTAAAGAGGAGGCTTATGACTGAATAGGTCAGTAGGTATAGAAATGGAAATGGCAAGTAATAGAGAACATTGTTGCCAGAGCAAACCTGGCTATAAATATACCTCTCTCAAGCATCTGTCAGTTTCTTTTGCTGTTGGAAAATATTTCGTATGAACAAAAAAATTGCTTGTACAAACTTCTGAGGAAAGTAGGTGTGAATGGTGACACACATTCCAATTCCAGTGTTTATTTGAAGGAGTATTTGCAAATATTTTTTACTGGTGTTTAGCCAGCTCTAAAAGCAAGCAGCTTGCCCATGCTACATAAAAGCAGTAGCAAAGCTAAAAAATAAAATCCAGGAGCAAAGAGCGTTCTTCAACTTTGCTGAAGATTTTTCTTGAATTACAAGTCTTTTTAAGTTCCATTTAGATTTTATGGTTTGGTGGTTTTTTTCCAAATAAATAATCTATGTCAAAGAAACTCGAAACTGGGTTACAATAAAACCATCACTGATAATTTGCAAAGCTCTTGCTAATAACTGCTGTAAAAGCATGTTAGTACAATGAAGTCTGAAAATCCATCATTCTAAAGCACAGGCCCCCTTTTTCTTGCCAAAAATCCTTTTCTGCTACACCAAACCTCTTACAGCATATCCTAGTTTGCACTGCCATAGCATCCAAGCAGCTCACATCTGTCTGAACAGCCCTTAAGTGAAGGAAATAAGTATTAGCACCCTGTTGTGTATGGGGATAACCACACTGAGAGAGACAAACACCATTCCTCATGCTTTCCTTGATGTCCTGTTGGTCAAACCAATTTGTTCCAACTCAAAAGGAAGAGTAGGGTTCACCTCACTTGCCATGAACCTGCCATCTAAGCCATATACCTTTATCCAGGCTAGTTGTCCAGACTATATTCACAAACAACATAGATGTCCTCCAATAAACGGTTTCAGCTCTCCTAACACCACAGTGCAACACCCTTGAGTGCTGCTGCAAAACCAGACCACAAAGCCCTGTTGTACAGCCACCTCCTCCCACTGTTTCCCTTTATCACCTTCATCACTTTTATCCCATCATCACCTACATGGATAAGCTGTGAGCTGAATGAAGGGAGGACCATATCTCTCCTTTACCGATCAATCTGCTGATGTAACTACAGCCTTAACTGCTTAGCTCAGCCTGGAAGAATCGCAGTATAGCCATGTCTAGCTCTTCACTGACAAGAGAGGGAACGTAGATGGCAAAATTTTATCAATTAAAAAACAAAAACAAAACAAAAACCAACAGTGAATCTTGTTCTACGCTTTGCTTTTTCTTCATCTTTTGCAATTTACCTGCTCTACTCATGACCATAACACGAACTAAAGCTTTTGATAATTAAAGCTTTTGATATTTGACATATCTGCACAACACTTGCAAAGTATATTTCAACTGTAAAAGCAACATTTTGGTGAGACTGTTTCACTAATATTATCAAAGAACAGAATTCTTAATATGGAAAGTGTTTGATTTCTTGACCATGGCACAACATGTTCCCAGATTTTTTCTCTGAGGCAATGAGGAAATGGCACTGGGACTGGATAACAACTCCAGAAATGGTGATGGCAATAAAGGAAAAATGGTGCAGCATACTTAGTATCTCTGAGTAGCCTCAACTAAGGACTCAGCTAAGAGCAAGTACTGATGGGCAGACCTGACCCTTCACTTAGGAGCCCTCTCTCACTACATGAGAGGGAGCACATTTTACAAGGTACCACAGAGGCACCATAGCTGCTCCCTCCAAGCACTGTGGTTAACACACCTTAGGTAGCAGCCACCTCTGGCCTCTGCTGAAAAAATGTGGTCCTCTCACAAGCTGGATCAAGGTAGGCTGTCCCACAAATTTCAACACCTACAGACTTGACAAGCTTAGATCAATGTGTGAAGTGACACAAGAGAAAGTCAATGCCGATGCATTATTATATTCCACGCTGTTCTCAACACTTATTTGATAGGGTGTACACTGAGGTCTATCAACAGCATACTACTAGCCAGCACAAATAACCTTCCTAAATAAACTATCTATAGTTAAGTCTATTTAATATTAAATATTGCAAATATCTTTTTGTTGCAAGTTTGGAAAGTACTTAAAACAGTAGTTGTTTGCTCTAAAAATGGAAAGTTTTAAGTACTAGGAAAATGGAAATTCAATCATTTATAATTAAGGATTGTAATTTACACCTCACTTTCTGGTGCTTCATTCTGCTCCCACTTAGTTGCAAGCATCCAACGAATCAGCTTTTGCCTGGCCAGGAATGTCTCATTCTGCTCTCACCATCCGCCCAAAGAAACCAGCAAGGCGGGATATTTGTTCTCTCTTGTTTATAATAGGAAGTCACTATAAATCACTTACCAATGGAATCCTGTATACCTTTCCATTAGTAGGAGTTTTCAGTATACAGTTTACTGTAGCATGCAGAGCCAAGAGTGTAGCCACTGGACAATACCAGCTTTGTGATATAGTATGGGATTTTTCAGGACACACATAATTATTAATAATATGTGTAGCATACATTATTTTTTTTTCACCACGAAATTTCTACAGAAATATTCATTGGCTGATCCTGACAGCTCTCTTGCAAGGTAGTCTGCAGTACCATTTTAGCAGAGATGGAAATGAGTCTCAGAAGTCCAAAGACAACATGCCTAGGCAATACTTCGACCATTTCAAATGCATTTAAGAGCAGAATTTTCCAGATTTTCTTTTGTTCTTCTTCTATCAGAAAAGCCCACTCAAAGAAAATAAATCCCAGGGTTCTTGCAGGCAAACCATCCGTAAACTGGACAATAGCATCACTTACCTCCAGTATATTGCCATTACACCTTACTGTTGTCCAAATAATATACAAATAATTCACAAGAAGATATACATCTAAGTACATACACATTGCCTTTTTATGTACTGCATCGAACCTTAGAGAAGAAAGCCAGAGCGACAATGCTGTAGCACATATTCCTACTCAAATTTACAAAATACAAACACTCTCTGACTACATGGTGCTTGAGGCACATTCGAATATTTCAGAACAATTCAGACCCTTAGTGTTCGCTGAGTCCAGACTAATAACTTTTATATACTTGGATGACTTCGGGGGTGTGCTGAATAATGTTAATTACAGTTACATTTTATTCTTTGGATCTAGGAATATCACGTGTGTGGTGATGAACTGACTTCACCTAAAGGCACTGCCGGGAACAGCAAAGGAAAGACCAACCACTTACGTAGGAACAAGAAACATCCACGTTGCTCCCCTGCTCGATGTTTTATACAGCTCAAGCCAAACAGCAAAACTGGCTTAAAACCCTGCTTTGTGTTATCAGGTAACACTGACAAATCAAAGATGGCTTGAAACCAACAGGGGAAAGAATGTGTGAATGAGGGAATGAGACAGAGAGGAAAGGGTACAAAACATTATGTAGTCAGGAAAAAAATGGACACAGAAGTCAAGGCACAGTAGGTCAGTCCCACATGACCGTAATATTTCTTGAAGCTACTTAAACATGTACAGATTCCTGATGAATTACACACTTTCTACCTTAAAATGGAGAGGAAAAAAGAACTGCTGGCCCCAAATGGTGAACACTATAAAATATTTGTTGGTTCAGTAAAAGGTCCTGTATAACTTATCTTCATTTAAAAATTGGCATCGTTATTCAGCTGTTTCTCTCTCTGCCTCTCCTGAACTTTCTTTTGTTGGTTTTGGAGACTCTGGCTTAACATGTGTTGACCAGCATTTTCAAAACAAGCAAGAGGATGAAAAAAAGGGAGGAACAGGAAATAAATTGGAGCAGCTGAATGAAAAATGAAGTTTACACATGTGAGTAAATTAGTGGTGAGATGAGGTATTTGTGTAGGTCACACACACACACACACACACACACACACTCCTTCACTCTACTATTTTCCAAACCGCTATTGCAGGGCACATACAACTTCCAGATCTCTGGTTCTCCAAGAACAAAATCGGGCTAGCTGGAGTTAATATTCCTGTACTTTTCTGCATTGACGCAGCTCCTTTCCTCTCAAAGGATCCCAAACTAAGCCATGAATCACACATCACTAACATTTACTCACATCTGGGGAGGGAAGGTGGCTTAGCACAGTCTGCTCAGCAGTGCAAGGGAGGGAAAACTGTAGCCCAGAACACCAGACCAGGCCCTTTCCTCTTAAAAGAAATGTCATTTCATCTTAGTGCAAAGACTGTAGCACCTTTTGAAAAACCCAAGCACAGCAAACCTCAGCTCCTCTAGCTTGAACTGGAGGAAGACGGAGTTGGCCTTCCCATGCTCACGCTTGGGAGTTCTCCCATTTTGAACCTGATGTGAACATATAAAAGAGTTTCTGAATGCAAATATCACTCAACCAGAGACCCACACTATCAAAGACTTTCTAGACATAAATGGGATTTCTGCAATCCAGCACAGTAACTCTTAAGATCCTTTTCCTTTTGCACCACCCTCCCAGGTTTCCCCACAGAGATCAGACCTATTAAGGATGAATTACAGAGAAGCACATACAGGAAAACTCATGCTGGAAGACACTCCAAACTGCAGAGTCTCCTACAGAAACATTCCCAAACTTGTCATGGCGGTTGATTTACCGCAGACCCTGGGCCGTCTTCACACAGGGTCCGCTCAGTTTTGTTCCTTGTGAAGCCACTTCTGCCCAGAGCAGGTCTGGGCAGGTCCACGTGAATCTACCCAGCCAGGGCAGGCAGTGCTTGTGCAGCAGAGCCTTTTGGTGGAGGGATGAAAGTCCCCATTTCAGTTTCAGGCGACCTATGGCTGCAGACATGGTAAGGCAGCGTGACCTGCAAGTATGTGTGATACCAACTGCAGCCGGTCAGATCTCAAGGGGGTACCAGATTTCTACTGACAAAGATTTATTACCATGTCCTTTTGTTGGGCAGGAGGAGGAAAGCTGTCAGAAACTTGCAGGAACAAGCTCTGGGCCCAGGCTCTAGAGAAAACTCCCTTTCAGCAAAGCTGTCATTTACCACTGATCTCCCTTTCTTCCAGGAGGAGGTTATGGAGCAGCTTGTAATGAAACCACCCTCACAACCCCATTACTTCACTCCTTTGGCTCCACAATGACACCCAATATAATGACTGGCCTGTCATCAGCCGTTGCGTCCTTTCAGATGAACAAAGTGCACAATGACAATTTATGTTCACAGTGACAGCTACAGTGAATATTTTTCCCTGTTCACCCAGTGTTTTGTTTAGTTTCGTTTTTCCAGGAAGAGCTTTAGCACTGGTCTGACTTCTTTTGTTAAGACCCATAGGTTGGGTCGTGCCAATGTTGGAAATATCCCTTTGCCATCACTCTTCAGACCAAGTCTTTCCAGGGAAAATGTTATTTGAAATGTACTTCTTGTAAAAAATCATGAGATGTAAGATTTAACTATGATGGACTGGTACCTCTCAAGTATTTTTGCTGAATATCTGGGAACTTGAAGATTTTTTTTTTCCCCTGTGTAGCCTGGAGCCTGCTGAAGTGGGAGTAGGCATCTAGTTACATTTTAATACATGTGATTTTTATAAAATGAGTGTACATGCCCACAGAGACTGGGATAGGTGTATTTTATAAACCATAAAAGAGAATTGAGTTTGCAGGTCTATATTAACATTTGTATTAATAAGTGCACTGAAAGCCTCGCATAATAGTAGGCATGGTGCAAATGGCCTTACAGTCTTGGGCTGTGCACCTGCATGGAAGAATTTATGAGTTAGCAAAGTAGATACAAACCTGGTGTAAATCACTCCATTGTTCGTGCTGTCACAACTGGCTCTAAATTTCCCATGACCAGTGACAGTGTGTTCTCCTTGGTGAGATGTAGGACACCGTGTGAGACTTGTTTTCTTAGCCAGACTTTAGTAGAGCTTATAATGGGAGTCAGGGCTGTGTAATGTTGAAGGCGAGTTGTTAACGAACAGGCGGTTATATGGTATTATGTTGTTTTCAAGTTTGCTGCAAAGCTGACTGGAACCAAATCTTTACTCATTGAGTTGGCATGTAACTAACAGCGTAATGTTGTCAGATTCCTTGGCGATAGTCTCCCTCATGCATTTCATAATGGATAAACAAATATCTGATTTAGGCTTCATTTTTTTGGTGTTATTTAGAAAGGGATTTACAGCATGTGCTGTGCTGACTGAAAAGATGAAGTAGTCCTCCTATTGCAAACCATTATGGGTTAACAGTGAAAGCCAAGTTAGGCAGCAGAGAAAGGAGAGCGTGAAATAAAGAAAAGAGAAAGGAAAGAGGAAGAAAAAACAACAAAAAAATAAAAAAGGAAAGGCTGGAAGATGTTGAAAAAAGGAAAAGATAAAATGGCAAATTAAGATTCATTAGGAAAAAGAAGAATAAGGAGTATGAAGGGAGAAAATGTACCGCTGTGTTTATTTTCTTTATTTTTCATAAAAAAATATCCTTTTCCCACCCAGGAATCTCACTGTTGTGCAGGCAGGCACGTTCAGGCTTTCACTCTGGATCTAAAAAGTTTAATTGGGAACCCTTAAAGCCTAAAATAAGGCTTTAAAAGTAAAAAGCTGAAGTCAAATGCAGCCAGGGTAAGCACTATTACACTCCAGCCTGCTTGTTTTTCATTAAAAAAGCGGGGTGAAAGGGAGAGTTTCAAAGCCATATTTCAACCCTAGGCTGACACTACAGCAGTAAAATCTGATTTTGTTATGCTAGTTGGCTGTGGGTTTGGGAGCAGACCCTACATATGCGGTGCAATGTTATGATATGAATGTGTGCACACAGGATATTTTCAGAAGCCTCCTGCAGAATTTGGAGAAACGTGCCCCCCGGTTCCCGCGGCCCTGCTCGCAGGAGCCAGCTCCTCTCCGGCCCCTGGGAGCCCAGCAGGCTCAAACATGGCACATGCTGCACAAAGGCGATTTAAATTACAAGGAGCTGTATTTTCAGGCAAGTGGAGGAACTTCTAAGCGAGTGCCAGAACTGATTTCCAGGGCATGTTTAGCCAGCAGCTAAAGAACGGATAAGTCTGTCAGGGAGAGAAAATTCACTGTTTCTTTCACTTGCCTGTAAGATAAAGAAGAGACAGATGAATATGATCTTTTCAAATGTAGTTGCTTCCATCTACTCCATGGGCTACTGTGATGTGCACAATACTTATGCCCAAATACTAAACCCCAGGTATCTAAGTTATTGTGCTCCGTGCAGTCACTAGCATAAAGAATTCAAGCAGCTTGTAAGGAAGTGCATAAGCATATACAGGGCTCCAAGAGTCAAACAGCCCTACAAATGGCTGTAGGTTGCAAAACTGGTTCATGGTAACTGCAGACAACTGTTGCACAACAGATCGTGCAAATGAATGGATCGCGTGTAAAATTTTAAAAATTATTCATATCTATGAGGAGATACAGATGTATTCATATATATATGTGTGTTTGCTTCTATCTGATGTGTGCATAAAAATGGGAATGTCTAAGGAGTCTGCCTTCCCACTAAGTGTACTATGTGATACAGCAGCACAATCACACGTGGTATTTTCTGGATGGGCCTGCTCCAGGGCTGAACCAGGAGCAGCAGCTGAGACCTTTCCCTGCACAACTTCAGAGCCCTGGCATAGCAGCTGCAAGGCTGTTGTGGGAGGGGAACACAAGAAGATAACAGGTAGTCAGCTGGATCCAACAATGCCAAGTAAATAATGTTAATGACTGACAGTGGCTCTGTTTCTACTACAGGTTTGTGTGGAGGGCTGGACGAGCTGTTTTAACCAACGTTTTCACAGATGCCATAGTACATTCCCCAGTCTCCCGACTACAGTTTGAGAGCCCAGGCTCTCATCTTCAGCAGAGCTGAGCACTAGTAGGTGCAAATGAGGTCAACAGGAGCTGTGCTTTGAATGTGTGAAGAGCCATGAAATCATGAGCATCCACAAGGTCTTAGGTATCTACAGTGACTTCAAATTGCAATTGTTTGGCGCCTCAGTTCCCTACTTGTGAAATTCTACAGACATCTTATGGAAACAACTTTACTAAAGTTTGTGAAGGATGAGAACTTATCAAATGGCATGGAACAGCACATCATAAAATTAATCATTCTGCCTTGAGAGATGCTTAGCTGTGTTCACGTTAGTGCTTTGCTAGCAGATAAGTAGCAACGAGCCCCCAGTGAGGATGTGAACTGGGTTTTGAGGCTTCTTTCAAACTGGGGTGGTTCTTATCCATCAGAAAAGTATCTCTCCGTTATTCAGCATCCTGAAGAATTATAAGAATCTAAACGGAAAGATGCAGTCACACACACTCCTGGCTGTATACAGAATAACCAGCAGAAAGAAACATTGCTGAGTGAACTGCAGGGGAAATAGTTGCCCATGGATTATTCCCACCTCCAGTTGCACAAGAATGATTTTAGTGTTTGATTAGCTTTTTTTTTGAGTCAAGTTTTTAGTTCTGCTCCCTTTGCTTTCCCTTGTGAAGCTATTGCAGTCTTCATGCTCCTGCTCACCACAACTTGCACTGTTATTATTTCCATTACAGGATTTCTTCCCAAACCTAAATATCCCCAGACACCTCCTGAACAGGCCCTCAGAGATTCTAGTTAACTGGGAGGTATCTCAAGAAGGGCTGTGTTTTCAGTTTCCCTGTTCACCAAGTGAGAGGCTGTGCACCAAACCAGGCAAAAAGGGTGAAGCTCTTGGAGCAGAAGAATTGAGTGCCCTGAATTATTCAGAAAGTTGTACTCATTTGCAAAGAGGTTTCGAAGAAGCAGAAACACCTCCCTCCTCCTTCTCCAGACATCATCTTGTACTTGCAAATGGTTTCAGTCCTAGCACAGTGCAATTTCAATGACTCTGACTCTGCAAGAAAATCGTATTTAGAAGAGCTCCAAGACTATCCTGACTATCATGGAGATTGGTGCAGTGTAATAAATCAGCCAGACTGAGCTTGAATCCTCAAGGAGCAGCAAAACCTGAACACTGCAGATGATCACTAATTGGAAGTTGTAAGAGCCCTTCGCTGCAGAGTCTGCATAAGACAGATGAGGCTCCTGCACTCCAAAGAAGCATGTGTGGGAGGCCCTGAAACAGTAGTAGGCCGGTATTTAACACTGCAAAGGCCTTGGATGCGAACAGCTTTGTGAAAGACGATGGAATTGCTCTTTTGGCAAAACATGTGAAACTGTGATAACGGGAATGAGAGCAAGGATGACTGAACAAATATTTTCACTGAATGCCTTGTCAGGACAGGGGAATTGCTACTGATATGATCTTTACTTTCAATGTTACTGCTTCTGACAGTCTTACAGACTTTGCAGATGTTTACTGGCCACTAAATCATTCTTCAAGAATGTTGGCTCCGTTCCCAAACCTGAAGAGTCTGAATGTGAAGGGGTTTGTTATTCAGCACATGCTGCTGCTTTTGGAGACAGCGATTTTTAAGAAACCAGCAGGGAAGCATCATCAACTGATAACACGGGACTGAATTCAGACTTCTCAGCACTCGGGGCCTCAGACACAAGGCACCCTTGAGTAAACGTACACCATGTAGCAGGGCATCGTGTATCCACGTGGCACAGCACTCTACCTGAGCGGTGGCAGCAATGCTGTGCCATATTAATGGACCTATACCATAGCAAAGATCGGGAGACAGGCCTTCCTAGCTCATCCTGACCTCAGTACACTGCTTGCAGTTCTTGGCATAGCACAATTTTAAGAATTTGGGGGCTTCTGTAAAACTCACTCTGCAGAGATTATTACTGTTCCGTTCGGCTCCTCTAGCTGTAGGACATGCTGCATAACAACGAGGCATATTCAAACCCTGCCATTCATCCCAGGAAGAGCAGTTTGCAAAGACGCAATTGCTGAGCTGTAAAGGACCCTAAGCCACAATATTTCAAGCCAAACAGATTTGCTTTCAAATACCGAGTATTTGAACCATGGGCAACATGCCCAGGCTGTTTCTCTGAGTGAAGATGCCAATTCTCTGAGATCCCTGCAGACAGCTCTTACCTGAAAAAGCTACACTGGCCACTGGAAACTATGCCTAAATAGCAGCTACACTAAAATAGTAGAAATAAAAATTGTGACGGTAACAACACATATATTTTAAATAGTGAGTTATAAAAAGTAACCCATGTCTTTGAACTAATAAAATGAGAAATTATTGAAGCATAATGTGTTATTATCATAGGGGAAAAATATATTATCCAGAACTACTAAACATATTTCTCCCAAAAAGGCACTGATCACCTTGACCAGTATAACCCAAGTCACGATAGTGGACATAATCTGAGAGCAGTTAAAGCCAAAAGACTCCTCTAAAACCTAATTGAACTGCTGGCTATCAGCTTCCAAGATCCAAGACAACGTTGTCTAAAGCAGCCCCTCATAACATTCTTCCCCTAAATAGGGTGAATACTGTTTGTTTAAAAATGTCAAGTTGGTGCAGAGATAGGGTGCTTCAAAAATCTGTAAGACAGGTGCAGAAGGCAATAATTTCATATTTACTACATATTTGTTTTATATTAGCTTGTACATGTTTTCCTGGAAGTCAGGAGATTTCTATTAGGGAATACTCTCCTGCAACAGTTTGCTACAGCAACACACATACATATTTATGGTAAAGCCATATGGTATTTATGGTTAAACCAACTGACATACTCAAAAAAATATGAAATTTGAATAATTTGAAAGATCTGTAGATCAGAAACAACTCAGAAGCTTTATCAGCATGTATAACCAGTCATCCCTCTGGTTGCCATAAATAAAAAAAACAAAACCAAAACACTTCACCCAGCAGGGTTTGCAATCAGAGGGAACATATGTATGCATAAAAATATGAAAATATCTGCATTCATAGAACACAATTCCTGACACAGATGCAGTTGGAAATCACTGTGGACTTTTTACTTAGGCAGGAAGCAAATTAACTTCATATCAGAGTAACTCACACTTCTTTAATTTGCTTATGTGTGTTCCCTGGCCTGCTTAGATGCTTTCCTAAGGGTAAGCAGCATCTGCAACAATCATGTATTTGTATAGATAGCTTTGCATCCTTATGTCCCTTTTAAGAATTAAGATCCTGAATTTCCACTTCTATACAGAAAAGCAATGAGTCAGGAGCCATGGTTCCAGACATAAATAACATTAATATTTTTTACGGAATAACTATGGTGAAAAAAACTGAGATGCTTTGATCCCTCCAACACAGTTCAACTCTAGATTTGAGCCTTTGGATGGAGGAAGAGGACTCTGAGCAGCAACGCAAGCCAGGCAGCTACTACACAAAGGTTTTAAGCTCTGTGAACTGTAATGGTGCGTGTTCTCTAATTAACTCGCTGCTATTATTAGTAGTACTTCTGTTTCCACTTTTAAAACAATAAAGGCTTTTTCTTTCATCTTGCAAGAGTTTTTACTTTTGCCTGTGAGCCAAAGCTTTCCCATAGAGCAATAGCCTATATGTCACAGTTCGTGAAGTTTATGGGGACCTGCAAAGGGTCTGCAAAGCAGACGTGGCAAATCCCATGTGTGGACAACATCTGCTTTACTCAGCAACCCTCTCTTACAACAGTGGGCAAACAGACCACTCACCACCAGCAAACGCTGTATTTGAGGGTATAGATTCACCAGGGTGCACAAAGCACTCACACACTCTACCTGGTTGTTTGCCACCATTTTACTTCAGACAAACAAACTAGTAAGGGGTTGGCAAAACCAGCCCCTCGGACCGCTGCTAAGCGCAGCTCACCCACAGGCAGGGGTGGTCTAGCATGGGCACACACCACCAACCCCAGCCCCAACTCAAGGGGATGCACATATTTTTAAAATACCCTCCTGACAGTACTTCCCAGGCAACTACCATCTCAGGGAGGAGCATCTTGAGGGATGCTCAGCACACCCAGAGGGCTGTTGACCACTCACAGCCCCATCCACAGCAAGGCTCTCTCCCCTGTTCTCTCACAACTCGAACACAGCCGGCTGCCACAAGCTGTTGTAACTCAAGGCAAGTCCTGCCGGATGGTCCTAAGCTTTGCAATTAGTACCTGCTGTGCACCGCCAAACACCCTGAGGCCAACTCCATCAGCTTAGATGACACCTGGCACATTCTGGTTTTATTTTCATTTTTTACAAGAGTTATTAGTCTTTATGGTGAAGTAGAAATCCCAGAATAAGATCCAGGACACTGACACTCTGAGTGTCTGTACCCTCATTCCCCAAGGAGGAGCTGCCTAGAGGAAACAATAAGGTGTCTAAAAATCCTGGCATCAAGACCTTTTCCAGATTGTTTTGGTTAATCTTAAGAAGCCGCATTGTTCAGCCACATCTGGGAGCAGCGGCTTCTACTTTGTTCCTGAAATCTGCATTTTGGTACAGAGATCCAAGTATAGGAATGTATAGGAATGTATAGGCATATCCACTGTTTGCAATTCTCAATTAAAATAGCTTCTTAGTCGTGCCATCCTCTTTTCTATCATCTTCCTCTTCCACCTCCTCCCCACTTTCAACTGCATCCTCATTTTACTTTTGCTACTATGATAGAGGAAAAGAAAACTGAAGCAAGAAGACATTGCTGCTGCAGTTCTTTCAAAAAACATTCAAGGCTACCTGCTGGGATGGTGCTTGGCTTGCAAAGTCAAAGCCACGCTTTAGCAACCCATCAGTTTCAAGGTGCTGTGTACGCTTGGCTGCTGGCATTGAACTTCTGTTGCTGTAAGAATTTGTTAGAAACTTGAAAATGGTAATTGCTGCCCCCCAAAAAAGGGAGATTAGGAAGTATGACTTGTGGGTTCAGGGCACAAGGACTTTGGGAAAGTTTCCCCTGGCCACAAAGCTGTGCACATGTCCTACCCCTGAATTCGGTGCGTGAGCTGGTTTGTGTACAGGACTTAAAAAATATCCCTTCAAAAGAAGTGCCTTGAAATAGAGATATTGGCCATGGATGAGACTCTCTGTAATTACTGAAAGACAAATTTTTGAGCAAGACTTCTATTTGACTTCTGTCCAAAGCCTCCTCGAGACTCCAAATGCTGTGGTGATCTTCAAAATCAAGAGAGCAAAATGTTTTCTGTTCCAATGATTGGTAATGTGAAAGCAGAAAATCTATGTATTAAAACTAAGGGTTAAATGATACTCCTGTTTATCAATAAAATCAAACTTGTTTATTTTCACGTCTCAGAGAAAAATAAGATCTGCAGAAAACGTTTAGTAGGAAAGTACGTTTTAGAAAAATTGGCCAAAATTTATAAATGGAAGTATTACTTTTTCAAAAATGATGAAAACAGTATCTAGATATGTAGTAGTATGAAATCTACTGCCTAAATGGTATGTTTACTTGCACAGCACATTTAAAAAAAAAAGCATTTATATTTCAAGGAAATAAAATTTTCTCTGATTATATAATGAAGCTTCAGATGGGTTTACAGCACTTCGACTGTTGTTAGTAGATATGTGTAGGATGTTTCTTTACGAAACATTCCTATTTGCTAAGCAGTAGAAAGGATGCCCTCCTTTGGGCAAATACACACTTTTCATTTATTTGGAGAAAAAAAAATAAAATTAAACAGAACAAACTTCCAACCAACACTTGTTAATTTGAAACACTAAAAATTCTCCCATATTGAAAGCAGATTTCTCTGAAGCAATGCTCGTTTTTCAAGGTCATAACAGCACTGACAAAACTCAAAAAAGTTGTAGTCCAACTTGCTTGTGTTCAGCTGTGTTTACTTAGTCTCAATTTGACAAAAGTCTGCCTCTGATTATACATAGCAGTCATCTGCCCACAGATAACTAGATATTACACAAACATTTGGAGGGAATGATATTTGGCTACCATTATTTTTGGAATAATTTACTCTACATCCTGAACTTAAAACACCAAAATGATTCATAATGGTTCTGGGCCCAAGTATTTCCATTTAATAAACAAATTGACCTCTGTGACCTTTGTGGACTTTATATCGTACACGTTAGTGGATTTTTAAAAGGCAGTTTATTGCTAAATATTCTGTATGGCTGGGAAAGGTGGATTTACACAGAATTCAGACCAAAGCTGGCGGCACATCTGGTTCACGCAGTGCAGCAGCCCTGAGCCCAGCACCTGCGTGGCAAAGGGCTCAGGTGCTGCTGGAGAGGGGGCTCTGACTCGGATCCAAAGACATCCCGCCCCACCGCAGCCTGCCCAGCTCTCTGCTGAGCACGCACCTGCAGTTAAAACCCCCAATAGCAGAAAACCTAATGGCAGTGCCCGAAATACAAATGTGTTTTCTATTTCAAATGTACCTATTTCAGATGTAAACATAATAGTTCTCTGACTGTTATTTGTAGGAGGAAAAATGAATATATATTGAATGCCAAATTGAAATTTTGCCTTATCTGAGGCAAATAATTGTTCCATTACATTTATAAAATAGCTTATATTTTAAAGCAGACATGCAGTATTTCTCTGATGTGGACAGAAATTTTGTCCAGTTAAAGACATTATTTAGCATAGGGCATTTTGTGCTATAAATTGTACAGGAATAAGGTAAAAACTACTGAATAAATTATAGTCCCTACTAGCATTCCTTTCCTCCTCCTAATTCTCTCCCCTTTAACCCCATCAGCTCCCCAGCAACAACTACCCGAAACAGCACTTCCATGTCAAGCACTGGAAGTATCCAGGGCAATTCAAAGTCCATGAGGGATATTGTTACTGCGGCACATTTGAAGTGGAAGATGTTTCCAGAGTATGGTGACAGATGGAAAAATAAAACCTAGACCAGACAGAAGGTCAGATAGATTAGTTTCTGTAAAGTTAGCATGCTTTCAAAAATGTCTTTTCAATTAGAATACCAAAATTAAGAAAGTCTCTGATGCAATAGGAACCATATGTGTTTGACATATCCAGCTTCTCTATCTTTGACATCTAAATATTCAGTTTAAAGAAAATTAAGACATTTGTTTACAAAGAACTAGTTTATGTGTTTACAAGACTAAGCTGGATGTTTTTAGATGGAGCGATTATATACTAGTCATTTCCCCTAATTTTCCCTTGCTTCAGGAATGAATATTACTGTGAAGAAGGAATGTGTTTTCGATGTGGACAGCTGGAGGTACGGATAACAGATTTTTGTCACGTGGAACAAATGTAGGAAATTCCTTCTTTACTGGCTGTTTTCTTACAGAGACTAAGTATTAGGAGCTCATTACAGCATGATACAAAACCCCACTCATTCAGAAGTGTGCTAACAATTGCAACCTAAAGAAGAGTTAATTCAGATGGAATCCAGGAAAACCAGGCAGCACAAAAACCTCATCAGCAGTCCAATCACATGACAAAATGCGAGGCATCTCCAAAGCCAATGCCTGCCAAAAAAAGAAAGGCTGCTGCAAGAAAAATACTTTCACAGCTTGATATCTGGGTCTTGTGACTGCTATCCAAACAAGGAGTAAAAGTGGTACTATATAATGTGGCAGGGTAAACAGAACCACCCACTCGTCATCACCAATTATGTTTTTAAT
Source organism: Columba livia (assembly GCF_036013475.1). Classification (NCBI taxonomy): domain Eukaryota; kingdom Metazoa; phylum Chordata; class Aves; order Columbiformes; family Columbidae; genus Columba; species Columba livia. The sequence continues at coordinate 17,904,662 of NC_088603.1, read as the reverse complement.
TCAGAGAAATTCTGTTTCTTTAAAAAATGATGGGGGAAAAAGAAACAAAACCTTTTGTTGAACTTGAAAATTATATGTATAATCTGATCTGGCATGACATATTTTAGGTTCCTATATATCGTGAACTATATAGGAATGCATGATTTGCCATGCAGGATCAGACTATCAGTCCATCCTGGGTAATGTCCTTTCTGTGCTCCTGACCAATGCTCATCTCAGAGGAGGACAGACTTGTTACCCTCAGCCAACTATGCAACAGGTTAGTAAGATTTTTCTGCCTGCAACATACAGATGATAACTTGAAGAATTTTCAAACAGGAGATCTGATCTGCAAAATTTACAGGAAGGAGTAGACCTGGGAGAAGTTCAGTGTTTCAGGAACGCTGGGTCAGAGAAGCCTCCGCTTTTGGCCAAACTGTCTTACAGCAGCCTGAAAACTAGTTACAGTTTTCAAACCAGGTCTTGGTGGGATTCGCCAAAGTCTGGGTTGGGTATGATTAAGCCAAAGTATGAAAAAACTTCTATACTTTTGTGTCCAGCTTAGTCAGGGACCAAGAAACTGGGAAATTAATAACCACACATCCCACACAGACACCCCCACTGCCACCAGAACTAGAGTATTTCCCAGTCCTAGACTAAGTTCTGTTTTTTCCTCGAGTTCTGAGCAACAGTTTGGATTAATTTGCTTTGTATTCTAAGCAAGGTCATGCCCTTTTCTGGAATTTCTGTATTTGCTCTTACGCTGTATAACACGGAAAAAAATGCCAAGACATAGTAATCAGACTCAAAGGTGCCTTCCAAGAAGAGTGGTAAAATATCTATCTTGAATGATATCTACTCTTGTTTGTCAAACACTTTGAAAGCAAGAAATGTCAAATTTCTATTTTTGAATTGTGAAAAATGCTAATATCTCCTACGCTTCCCTCATTTATTCTAGAGCCCTTCCCAGTTACACTCCAGATTCCTACCGGTATTTCCATCACGTCTGCTTCCCCAGTATTTTCTCTTCTTCCCTTCATCCCTGTGATCTCTTTTCTTTCTTCTTCCTTCCACTGCATTGCTCTCTCCCTTCCTCTTCCTTTTATTCTTGTCCTATTTCTGCATTCCCCTTTTCTTGTCCTCTCTCAGCATTGTTCTCTCTTTACAATCTTCCAAAAGTTTCTGTTCTTTATTTTCCCACTTATATTTATTTCCTGGCTGTGAGTTTTCCTTTTTCCATTCACCCCCATCCTTTTCGTCTATCTTTTGCCTCCCAGAGCTAAAATGATACTCCAGCCATAACCTACCTGAAAAGCGAGGTACATCTTTTAAGTCCATTGTCCGTACTAAAGGGATGGAAAGTATCTCAAAAAGAGCTAAATGACTATTCCAGTAACTGCCCTGGACAAACAAGTGTAGCTTCCATTGACAGCTGGAGGAGTTCAGTGCCTGAGTCAAGTTACTCCCCATTTGCTACTAGTCATTGTTCTGTGTGAGAGCCCTGCTATAGCAATTTGTCCCCACACCAGGGCATGGAGAGACAGACAGAATTTCTTGCAGTGGCCGCAGGGTGTTGGTGATGAGAAAAACAACTCAGATACTGTAAGTCCTTTCTTCACTCTTAACTGAGAATGGCACTTAACATAAAGGAAAACTTTGTTGAAACTTTAAAGACCAAGGAAGAGGTCTGTATAAATACAGAGACAGTTATGCAACACTTCACCCCCTGTATTCTGCTGGATCTCTAAGAAAATAACAAAACATAGCAAGAAAAGTTCCTTGTACTTAATATCACAACTAATGAAAATCTCTGTCTTGGTTTCAAGTGAAAGTGGTTTAACATGTTCTGAAGGGACAGAATTACACCACACAAGCAATTAGGTCAAGAGGATAAAAAGACTAAGCACCATTGATTCCCTGAACTTCTCGAGATCCGCCCATCAACAGTAAATGTTTTCTTTCCAAGACGAAAAAAGCTAACAGAAACATGCACTAGAAACTACCTTTATGGCCAGTTCTCCAGAGGAAATGCTGGGGAACGCTTTTGTTTTTTTTATGGTGAATGTATCCCTCCAGTATCCTCCCCTGGTCAAAAGCCCTGTTCCCCGCTTCCAGCTGGTGCAGCCCTGACAAGCTGGAGCTGTCTAAGCACAGCCAAATCCAATGTGCACATCCAATTTTTCAAAGTTTTCTCTGTTTGCTTTGTCTCCCTCTTTTTATATTGCTTCTGGTCAATTTGTGTGTGTGGTTTTGCTGCCCTCACCGCACTCCAACTGCTTGCTGGGCAGGCAGAGCAGTTCCACGTAAGGCATGCAGGGATGAGAAGCATTCCTCGATTTTTCTTTGCACAGTAACTTGCACGACATTTGATCATACACAGAGATTAAGTCATTCATGATTAGGGCCCAAAGGGAGGAATGACTCCAGAAAAACAACCCTCCTCGCTGCTAGTGCAGCATCCAGGACTTTGCAGTCATTACTGCCACACTTACAGTTCGTAGCCGATCTGGCAAAGCGAGGAATCCAACTGCAGGCTTTGTGGTTTAAATAAAACGCATCTACAGCAGCTTGATCAATGTTTAAAAATGTTCCATGTTATTTTAGTCCAAGGACAAGCTTTGAAAATGAAAACTTTGGCTTTAATTACAGATTAAAAGTGAAAGTTGTTTAAAAAGAATGCTGTTCTGAGAAGAACAGTAACAGACATGATTTAAAATTTAAAACTCATTTTTCTGTCTCCTGGCATGTGACAAGTTTCCTTGTAAATATTTAAAACAAAAGTTTGAAAGTGATTATTTTGTGGACAGTATTTAGGGTGCTTCTGCCTTGCTGTCACGGATCTTTGGCGTAGCTCAACTTTTTCCTACATTTATGTTTTCAAGCTAAAATAAGTGTCAGATTTTGATGCATATTGCAATGGCCAAAAAAGAAACACAGCTGCAACTTTTACCTCCTTTTCTCGTATATTTTGTTGCTACATGTGTGATGCAGTTCATGTCACCACCTTACACATAAATGCAAAGGGTTTATTCCAGATCAGCTCCAAGCAATGCAATCCCAAAGCGGTTAGGTGCTGCAATGGAGAAGCTGCTGATCTTGGGATGGTTTTCAGCAACAATTGCCCATCTGAAAATCATTAGTGCATAGCAGTGGATTTTCCACATGTTCATATGCTGGACAAGCAGGTTGCCCTTGAAGTATGGTTCCCCAGGGAAAGAAGGAAAGCCCAGAGAAAAGTATTCTATTGTCAGATCACGGTTTCACCAGAGCCAGACAAAAATATGGTCAGGCATTCACTTGGCTGCTTTGCTGGCAAAACTATAGGGCACCAAAATGGAGACAGCTAATGAAGAAGGCAAAGAAGGAAGCTCAGGAAGAAGATCTTAAAGGAGTACAGACAGAATTTTTCTTTTAAAAAATCCAAACTAGGGTTAAGTATGCACTTTTAATGAGGTTCATATTACTGACCTTTATTTTTATATGGCAAAAAAGGTTTAGAATAGGTAGTATTTTCCCAATAAAGTATCTCATCTTTTAATTCAGCTGTGTTTGAAGCACCAATGAGAAAGTATTGAAGGAGCCTAAATAAAAAAGGGTATGAATATAACTAGGCAGTATTTGACATTTAATGCCCCATTAATCGATAATTTGGCTTGAAGGAGGAAAAAAGTTGGCAAAAGGGAATGGAATTCTTTAGCTCCTTGTTTTACTTAAGAAAAATTCCCAATGGGCTTCACTTAAACAAAGAACTTCAGTTTTCCACTGGAAAGACAAAAAGAAAATCTTGGTCTAGCATGTCCTGCCACATGCTTTAGCTACACAGTAAAAGAGTATGTACTTGGATCCCAGGCACATTTCAAAAGTGTAGTATTTATTAGCTGCTCTGTTGCCAAGTTCCACTATTATCATTTTATTATAACTAAGGTATATTTTTACTAACTAAATTATATTTTGGTCTTTAGTTTAAGCATTTGAAGGTCTCAGAGTGTCACGTACAGATGACATACAATATATCGCATGAATTTGTTGATTTTCTCTCTCCTCCTCTCCTCCTCTCCAAACAGTTACCCTATATCTGTGATCTCAGGGCATTTGACTTTCCTAAACTCATAATCCAGCTCTAAAGATATAAGGGGTCAAGGGAGCAAAATCCTCGGATGGAGCAGAGCTCGCCCAGGATGAAGGTGAGCCCAGTTACTGGATAACCCACGGCACGCACATCCCTTGCACTCCGAGGGGCAGCGCAAACCCACCTCTCCCCACTACCCTCTTCAGATCCCTTGCTCCAGCCCTCCTCTGCTGCCCTTCACCCAGCTCACCCAGACCTGGCTTTTTGCTGAGATCTCCTGCTTCCAGCCAAGGCCATAGGCTGGGTTTTTGCATGCAGGAGGTGTTGCGTGGTGGGACACAGCCTCTCTGTGGGTCACAGTTAGCAGGGACCAGCTGCTCAAGCCAAGTTTGTCCAAGCACAGCCATGTCCCACACTCCCCATTAAAGGATTTTTGGTGCAGCAGGAGCATGGAGCTGCTGCCTGGAGGCTGCTGGGATGGGCCAGAAGGAGGATGTGGCCATATGGCAGGACAGGGTTTTGGTGGGCTCATATGGGGCTGGGTGTTGCCACTGCTTTGGGCAGGGAAGGGATGTCTGCGAGCAGCCACGACACCCGTAGAGAGATGACATAGCTCCTCAAACCTCAGCAAGTACAGCAGTACCGTGGGGCTGAATAAAGCCTTTATTTTTCCTATTTTGTGCAAGGAATGAAGGAAGAGCAGTACCCAAGTATGAGCACTTACATTCTCTAAGGGTCACAGTCTTTGATCTGTGAGCAAAGATCCCGCTGAAAGCAGCTGGAGTTCACCAAATGAAGTTTGGAAAGTTTTACAAACACATGAACGTTGTGTGTCAAACCATGTAGCATGCTCTGGGGCCAAAACACTCAAAACACAGACCAGATCTTGGCGCATTGGATTTTTGCTTTGTCCAACATCAAGCATTTCCAAAGGTTTGGTTTTAAAACATCCGAGTGCCTGCCCCTTGATTATCAGATGAAGCTGAAGGCACTTTGAGTCCGACATCAGATGTAATTATTAGCCCCTTTTGAATTAACAGGGCAGAGAATCAGGGATGTGAGGTACAGAGGACTGAGAAATATTGATGACCTTTTCTCTCTATAGATCCACAACAAATGTAACAAACACAAATTAATGTTTATGCATGCTTGTAGCCAGGAGAAATTATCACTCACAGTCTCATTAAACGAGGAGTAAAAACAGCAGCAGAAATGCTGGGAGACAGTACTAAAAGGAAAACATTCTTATAAAGACATCTGCCATTTTTTTAATTTAAAATGTTTAAACAAGCATTTCTCCACTTTGGTTTACCCAGCCAAAAGGCCTTTGCCTAAAACAAAGGATCAGTGGGATCAGTACCTGCAGGTCAGCCTCGTCTTCTCTGCTGACCTCCATTAATAGGATTTTGGGCTTTGTTGGGCAAGCTGGAATGAGCACTTCAGTGAGGTACAGGATTTGAGAGGGAGATATCATTTGTGGATAACACCATTGAGAGCCTCTTTTCCTCTGTCTTTGCAAAATTCACTGCCGCGGTGAACTGCTGCACAGCTGAAGGAGTAAGTCCAGCAAAACCGCCAGGCGGCAGGCTCGAATTCCATAGACATCAACATCATAATAGGATGCTGAGGAAATATGTGTACATGTATATGTGTGTGTATATATATATATGAAAGATATATGAAAGAGTGTGCAGTTTACAAACACTACTGCTGTCTCTGGAGCTGGCCGGAGCAGGACAGCTTTTTTGAGGATTCTCCCCACTTCAAAAAGTGTCTTTAAACATCCAGTATGACCAAGGTTCAGTAATTAGGAAGCCCATAACAATGCAATAACCAACTGCTACATCAGGTAAACAATATGAGAGGAAGAAAGGCAGGACAATTAATTTCAGTGTGCTCATGTAAAGGGCAATCCATCACCTTGGGCTGCTCTGCCTGTGCAAAGCTGCCACAAATAGTGTGGAGCAGACAGTGCAATCTGAACACCAGCTCCAGGACCTGTTCCCCGAGCAGCCACTGGTCCAGACTCCCCATGACTTGGCCCACAATGGGGCAAAGCCAGACCCTGCTCTTTTGGGTGAGAAGAGCACTTGGAAGAGCAAGGAATGAAAAGTCTCCCTAGAGTCAACAGCTGAGAGAAATTCTCCAGCACACCAAGATCTCATTAAAACTGCCCACAGTGTCTAGCCCACAAAGTACATCTAGTGCAAGGAGAGCAATCCTGCTGCTGTTTTGCAATGCATTACAAAATACCTTGGCTAGCATAAAGAATTTGAGGCAATTTGCTTCTGAAGAGCCAGGTCGTGAAGAGCCTTCATTTTTCCAGCAAACTGAATTTAAGTTGACAAATAGTAACTGAGAGAAAAAAAAAAAGCTTGACAAAGTAAAGGGGAGATGGAGAAACCGACAACATTTAACTTGATCTTCAATGGTGTAAATCTGTCAATACCCACGAATGACCACAAGGCCACATGCCAGTTTTTACTCTGAGATACCGTAACTAAGACATTTGGCTGGTACCTCACATTGGAAAGAAAGTTTTTACATTTAGAAATGTAAAACATTGTAACATTTAAGGAATTTTGGCTACAGCCCACTAGCCAGCCTTCCCCAGCTTCAGCTAAGGGATTATTTTGAGTGTTGCTTTGCTTTTCATGCATCTGTTGCCTAAATCAATGTGGAGGCATGAGGGAGGGACTAAAAATTGGCCCTAGAAATAGCAGTATATTTTAGTGTCATAACTGAGAGTCTTGGCAATCCCTTTTAACTTGAAATGCCAGTGCCATACCAAATTATCTGGTCATCATAACCTCAACTTCTGGCCATCAGTGAAAGAACAGAGATAGAGTCTCCAACATCAGGTTTCAAGGCCACTGTGAAAAATTAAGGAAAACACATTTCATGGCTTGTTGGAATTTCGCTTTACCTATTTTTGTGTGTTTCTTTTCAGCTGTTCCAGCCCTAGCTGTTTATCTGATCTCTTTCTGTTTGAATTGTTTTTACTTTTTCCAGATTTTCTACAATGCAATTTACTTCTCCAATTTACTTTCCTGCTTTAAACTCCTGCTTCTTTTTTTGTAGCTCACGTAAAAATCACTTATATTATACAAGCCTTCTGCGTGCTTGGACTGTTAGTACATATTTCTCCTTTAACAAATTTTACGTGGCTATCTGATGCCAATTCAATGCTGTAAAGCATAAAAGACCTCAAATGGTCTTTAGTATCACTGATAATTTCCACATCTACCCATTGTATCTCATATTCAAATTTTAAAGTTTGGAGTGAAGTGGATTAAATAAAACAGACTCAACTCTGCTTCTCTCTTTCTCGACAATTAGAAATTAGAAACTGAACTTCACAGATGAAGGGACATTTTTCCAGACCAGGTGTTTTCATGAGCACTGCCTTCTTCCATCAGGATGGCAAAGTCTCATACACAAACAATACCCATTGGATCCCCACATTTTCCCAGTACAATCAAGGAGTTTTCCGAGCGGTCGGGTATAAAGTCGTCCACAGACAAACATCAGTCCACATAGAGATTCCAGGTTCCCCCTTCAATCCACTGCTCAAATTGTGCCAGTTCCCTCCTCCTAAAGCTTCTCTGTGAATACACATGGAAGATCAAAAGTCTGGTCTCACTAAACTGCTTTTATCATTATGTTTCTGGTATTCGCATTATGGACAAATGACCTAAAAAATTTCAGTTAAACACATAAAGGAGTTTTTTTAAGTTACACAATTACTTTCAAAAACCACAAACCTGCAAAGGGAAATAGGATTTACTGGATCAGATAAGATTACTAGTCTATCTGGTCAGACACATTCAGTGTAGCGTTTTAAAAAATAAAAATAAAATGGGAAGAAGTGATGATCACTAAAGCTATTTTTGCAATTTGTTACCGAATCAGTTTTGAGGGTATTTTAAGAAGAATCCAATCAAAAATCCCATTCAAAAGAAAACAATCTGGTCTTTTTATTTCCTTATTTTTTTCTATTACAATCAATAGGTAAATTCTACTGTTTACATCAGTGTGAATACAATTTCTGATGCTACCTGGGAGTGATCAAATCCCCTTTGGAGAAAGACCCTGCAGAGTTTCAAGTGTTTGCCACTCACATCAAAATATTGCCATGATAAGGAAAAGGTATGTTCTGTGCGTGAATGCAAATGCAGAAAAACCCAAAACATTATTGATTGAATACAAACAAGCTGCTTTGCACTACTCTCACCATGGACATAAAAAATTTCAAACTCTGGGAACACTGAGAAGCTAACAGTTTTATTCAGCAGTCATCATGCTGCAAATTTATAAGCCTAGCTCGGATGGTTATTACTGGGATGTACCTGCTTAAATCCCTTCCACAGATGGGAGAACGAACGCTGCCCGTGCCAAGTTCCAGTCTGGATTGAATTTTTACAGCTGGGTCATAAATTTGTGGATTAAAAGGGTCCTAATGGAAACACAGATACAGCCTTAACTACAGCAACATGAACAGCAGCACTGTAACACTGCGTGGGGGACAGTCCGCACTACAAGCACAATCTACCAGGACATTACCCAAAGTCGCATTATTTCTCCCCAGCAGCGGAAGGAGGCCGGGACACACAGGAACCCCACGCCATGTATGAAGTTTCAATTCAGATGTTTTTCCAGAAAGAAGTGAAATTTTTATGGGCTCACCATGCCTTTAAATTTACTGCCCAGAATGCGAAAAGTCCAGCTCTCGTCCCCCTACTGCTACCGCCCCCTCCCCGTCTGCGCCTGACTTTCCTGCACCCCGTCCCCTCCTGGTCACCTCTTGCTGTATTGCACACAGATGAGTGTGTTATTAAGTGTCACCAAAGATAGCAGTTCCTTGTGAAGGAGATGATAGATTTCACACGTAAAAATAACCCACCGGTTTTTGTCCCTGTAACGTTTGTTCTCCGCGCAGGTGCCACAGACAGATGTCTCGGTGCAGGGGCTGAGCTGGCTGGAGACCCAGGTGAGCCTCAATGGGCAGAATGGGCACATTGCAGTGTTGGAGCCTGCACAAGTCTTGCTCGCAACCCAGCAGCAGGGTGATCTGCCTCCAGCCATGGCTTTGCACTCAAAAGCACTTTCCAATCAGTGATATAAAAAGTGTGTGATTTCAAAGCCAGTCCTGATGGGCTGATAACAAACACTTCTGTGTTTCTGTCTTTGCAAACAGTCTTGTGTTTTGTTCCTCTTTTCCCCTCTTTCTTCTTTAAAATTGTGCCATATTTTTCATGTTCCTTAGCCAGGCTATGAGGACAACCCACAGGACAGAAACCTGTACTCCTGCCCACTGCTGCACCACTCCATCCCTGGCTGCTGCACCAGCCTGCAGCTTCCAGGGCTTTCTGCTGCTCTGCTCCTGTCACCTCACCTCCTTATCTGCCCTGCTCATTTGAGTAGTGCTGCCTTTGCAAAGCACCCAGCTGCTCGCAGAGGCGGTAGCTGCAGCCAGATGGTGTTTGCAAGGCTGAGCATCCCTGAATTGGTGCAAAGGCAGGCCAGCTGACATGCTGCAAGGCAGCATTGAAGCCTGATGTCTGGTGTAAGAGATCTGCACAGAAATTTGGCTACTGGGGAAAAACCTGCTCAGGCAGTGGAAGAGGAGAAGCAATCACATCCATTTCCCTAAATCAGTTTTCCCAAGCTGTAGTTTCACACACTCTTTAAATACTCCTTAAATTAACTGCTAATTTTCTTACTAATTTCCCTATTATATTCATTACTAGCCATGCAGTCTACTGCTAAAACGAGAAAACAGTCTGATTTACGATCATGTGCTTTTCCATCCACATAATTTCCTGAAACATTCACATTTGGGCTGGTCCCAGGTTTTAAGACCAAGCATAATTCTGAAGACGTTTTGAACAATGGGAAAATGGGGATAAATATTTCTTTCTCTTTGAGCACACACCTCCACTAAATGATGGAGGCCCAAGGCTTGCCAGGGAACAGCCCTGACTAGGGCCTGGAGCATTGGCTAACTCTAAAAAGGAGTATTAAAATATATAGTTGTTAGCAATTGGTGACAGCACCATACATTTTTCCTGCTGTGTCTGAGAGAGGTCTTGGGCAAGCGCAGGGGTCTGCTGCTTTTTTGGCCGCTGCTGCGAATATTTGCGTTAGGGAAATTTTAACGGTCTCAGAGATACAGAGGCGGGTTGCTGTACCGGCACGGGCAGCAGCAACCTGCGGCCATGGAAACATGGCTCATCCCCTGAATTTTTTTGGTCTGTCTGATTTTTTGGTCAGATGTTGTCATCTTTTCCATTTCAAATCATTCATGCAAGAACATCTCATTCTCTGCGATGATAAAGCTGTCAGGAGTCATGAGACGTGCTGCCCTGAAGCAAACTGACTTGAAGAAAATCCTCTGCAGCCAAACAACAGTCTCGAGCCAGTTTTTACTGGAGTACGTGGAAAATTTGCCGTGACACCAACAGAAGCAGAACCAGAAGAGGTGCACATGCACCTCCTCTGCCCTGTGGGGTCTCCGCAGCAATTACACCCAAATTGTATTCACATAATACACTGCAATTAGAAGCTCAGCTGACCCACCCACAGCCCAGTCTCCAGAATCTTTAACATTTTGAGTCCAAAAAAACCAACAAAAAAGGCCCAAAATATTCATACCCATTTGCATCTGAAAACAAACAGATAAAACAAGGATGCACAGTGTTTGCACCCAGCACTTGCGAGAAAACATGTGCTCCCTTTTCCCAAAAAAACTGTCTATTAAAAGCAGGGAGTGGAGAGAAATGGCTCAGAAGAGCCAGCACTGCCAGGAGTGCAGGTTCTCCTGCTGGCGGGTGCTCTGCCTTTGGTGCCACCGATGGTCCCAGTGCCCCCAGCACTCTCCTCCTCTGTTCCCGCACCTGAGACACTTTCTGGTTGAAACTGCTACCTTTCCACAAAAAAAAAAAGATTCCGTTTTGATGAAGCACCATTTTTCAGGGTCATGAGGAAATAATCCCAACCCATTCTACTTGCAGCTCAAACACTGAGAAACTGAGAAACTGAAGGGAATTAGAAAGAAAAAAGAGCTTATTTGATTTTTGCTGTTCAAACTGAAAGAAATGCAGAGAGTGAACAAACAGCTTAACTTGCAGGGAATGGGCAGGATCTTTAAAATTCTCAAGTTTGGGCTATCACATCTGGTATATTAAACCTGACACTGTCCCTGTAGTAAAGCCGTTTCCTTTTAATCTTTCTTTAGAAAAAAAAACAACGGAACAGTAAATTAAATGCAATCCTCAACTCTCAGTTCCATGCTATTTCAGTGTTGATGAATCGGGTCATGTAATAATAAAATTCCTGCAGAAATACGATCTTAGCTGTGTAACCTTCAAATTGCAGTTATGCTGCTGTGTGCATTTAATACTGTACTTGACATTCCCCTTTTCCATTTCACTTCTGGATGACATTAGGATCTGCAACAAGGACCTCCTTCAGCTCTCCCAGGTTACCATTTATTTTAAAGTATTCCCAAGGCCTCCAGTACAGTTTAGATCAAACCTGCAGAAGTCACTGGTGCTAGCAGTTTTTGCAGGTCCCTTGAGTTGTTTCTGAAAACAGGTTTCATTGTGTTCATATTATGCTTTTAAATTTTATAGCTCATTTTTAAATTACATGTTAATTTCTAAAAATGTTAAATTGCGAGGAAAAGTTGGCACGGACCACACAAAATCACAGCACTGTTCTGCAGCTTGCGTGTGTCTCTATACAGTACTTATGTGCATGGCTATACCCTTCCACATAAGTGCTGTGTAGGAATGTGGGCCTGATCCTGCAGCGTGCTGAGGGTCTCACCAGAGGTGCTCTGTGTGCTGCAGTAAACGTAACAGGATCATGCTTTATAAATCACAAACTTTGCAGCCTTCAAATGAAAGAAAGGAAGGCGAGAGGAAAGAAAAAGGCAGCAGTAATGAAAACGTCAGAAACCCAATACGCTCCTGAATATAAACATCTAAAAATAGAGATCAAACATCTTCAAAAATCAATTCGAGTCATTCAAGAGTTTTTTTAAAAGCCACCCTCCTTTCTTGGCTTGCAAGTCTTTAGTTTCCTCACTATTTTTATCTGTTCTGGCTTTTCTACTGTGCTAAGCAACACAGAAAGTGAAATCAATGAAAATCTGCCTACATTTAAAAAAGTTAGAAAACTCCCTCTATTGCTATTTCATCTCTCTCTCATTTTAATTTTTCCTTGCATCCACCAAACGCAGCTCACCAGACAGGGATATCCCAGAAAGCTGGGATTTTTCATTTCCTTGCAGTGTAACGATGCAGAACATTTTGTTTCTGCAGGTAACTGCCGACAGGGTACTCGCCGAGCAGTGCAGCGTGATTACAAAGTCAGCGGTTTAGTGATCCCTAAACCAAAGACTGACATTGCCGCTTTAGATTTACATTCAGCCTCACTATAAACATTATTTCATCTTTTCCTTACAGATTTCTGGAGCACTTGCTGCAGTCATACTGTTGTTTCTGCGTGCGTTTGTACAACAAATACAGATAGGCAAGTCTGGTTTTAGTTATCCCTGTCACAGGGCTAACCTGCTGTGAATGACAGCATGCCAAGGAGTTAATGAAAACTTGTTCTCCAACGTGGATTTTTAACTAAACAAAAACACTGAACCAAGCCTTTCAGTGGTCAGTTTAAGAAACATATTTGACAAATTATATATGTTTATATATTATACCTGAACTAGGATTAATCCAAACCGAAATTTTCTGCCTTAAGTGAACACATTCATGTTATATACATAAGCATATTAGCTTACGGCAGAAACGCTTACATACGTGACATACCCGAGCACCGCTGCACTTTTTCCCGGCTGCTCCGTTCTCCCAAGGCGGGTCCCCAGATCCCCGGCCACCCGACCAGAGCGGGACAGAGCGGCTGGGGAGGCGGCAGCGCAGGCACCGCATCTGCGAGGGACCCGGCTCGGGGTTTGCTGCTCCCACCCCAGCACTACGGCCGCTGCCCAAGAGCTCACAATAACCCCACAGAGCTAAAAAGCAACCGGTCGCTGGTTCTATAGCCTGCCCTTGATCTCTACGTGGGATTTCCCAGTTGCATGAAGCAAGAGCAGCATATGGTCCCGTGTTTATAAGCATGTTAATGACCGAAATGGGAAACTGTACAACCCGTTTTCCTTATAAACTTTAAACTGCAACTTCTTGGTTTTGTCGTTGGACGCTGCACTCGTACCCTGTTAATTTGGCGCAGACTGTTGAGACGCACATGACCGCACTGAGCCTGGGCAATGGGAGAGCAAAGTCGCTCAGACACACTGATGCACCTACAATCAGGGAGCAGCCCAAAACACGAACCAGATGCAGTGAGTAAGATGTCTACTCATGATCTGCTATGAAAAGTTGCTTGTCCAGGGAAACACAATAAAGAATTAGCCTCAACACCAATGACTGCTTGCTCTTAGAAGCACAGCAACCTTGCCAAACATTTCTCAAAAGTGAAGTGTCAATCAGTTTTTACTCTGTGCTTTTTGACATACTGCTCAAAATGTCTTCATCAACTAAAATACCTAGTAGGGACTTCATAATTCTGTTTCAACTGCTTTGGATTAAAAATTAGCTGTTTCACTTAACAGAAAAACTATGGTGGGGAGCTCCCTATAAATAGGAATATCTCACTTAAAAATACACTTGATGCTTTCAAGAGGGTATGAGTGGTACAGTGAGCTATATCCTTTTATTTTGCTTAGCAAAAGAGATTGCAGCTATTTCTGAGAACACAGATACAGGTCTACTACATGACAGCACTGAGAACTACCATGCCAGATGTTGAAATTAGAGAGAAAAGACATAAAAAATTAAAATGCCCTTATTTATCTCTTCCTATCGAACAATAATTTGGACAGTCTCATCTATTTGTAAATAGGTTTCATGAATAGATGATAACTTCAAAATATCTGCTTTGTTCATGAAGGGCTCAATTCCTGCATGTTACAATATCACTAGAAAACCATTAATGTGACTCTAATCTTGCAGCTGAAAAAAACCTATTTGTACCTATTATTTCCTGAATGTGCACACATACAGAGGAAGAATACACCAAATAATATACTGTGTGCACATGATCTTTTTATCAGTAGGCAACTGCTTGTCTGCTTTTGAAGAGTAAAAAAGAATAAAACTATATCCTGAGACCATCTGGTGCATTCTCATCAAAGGCCACAGCACTTTAAACTGTTAACAAAGATATTTAAAAACTGACTTCAATATGATCTCAAAAGTAGTCCCAGGAATGTCAGTTATGAACTTCAAGGACAAATGTACTGGTTTTTAGTCATTCCAGCCCAGGCTGTCAGCTCATGCAGTTACAGTGTGCCTGTCTCAGCCTTCTCATTAAAGACCGTTTTTTTTTCAGTGCAGCTTGAAACTTGGCAAGGAGAACTTAATCTAGTAGCACATTTATTACACTTTTTAAAAAGTAATTGTGTCCATTTTTAAGCTATGGTATAAAAGTATAGAAAAACAGAAGTTTACATATCTGAGCTGCTGCATCTTTTCTTGAGTTACTTTTCACTTAAAAATAAAACTTGGCAGACAATATGCCCATAATGCAGACCAAATGCACTCGGTATGTTGGAAAAAAAAAAGCGCTAAATAAATAGAGTTAATTTTGAAACTTATTAATTGTGCCTGCACTATTCTTGCTCCCAACAAGATCCTGTTTCTTTACGCAGTCCCCACTGCCCCCTCAGTCATCCCCTGACAACATGCATGCACCAATGTTCTCCCACCTCCACCAGAGCATTCTGCCTCCTGAAATTCTTGTGGCCCCACCATAGGGACAAAAAAATCACCTGAAATGTGCCAGGAAAGAGAGAGCAAAAGCTACAAACTTGAGAGGCTGCAGGGGCGAGAGGCACCTGAACCTGCCTGAAAGGGAAGCCAAGGGGAACCTAGTACAACATCTAAATCTATATCAACTTTAGTGCAAAGCCCTCCAGTACTTTTCAGCAATATCCAGCCATCCCAAACACGATGTTGCCCACAAGGTGGTCCCTGGCAGAATAACCCCCCCAAAACGGCCCTGGGACAATGTGATGGAGCTGCTGTGATGGGTGGAAACCCTGAGATGCTAGCAAAGACCTCCAGAGCTGGGGATGCGAAACTTCAGTTGTTTCTAAGACAAGGGGACAGCCTTTGCCTTACACCCCCAAAGACATACAGAACAAGCTTCACAAGAGAAGCTTTCCAGCACCCCCTGCCCCACAGGGACCTGAGCAAGTCCTGATCTTGCTCTGATTTACAGCAATTTACTGGCACAAACCAGGCAGTCCCACATGCCCTCCTCTGACTGGTAACACAGTGAATGATATAAATCACACTTTTATTTTTTTATTGAGAAGACAAAAATAATAAATTATTTGTAACCCTTAGAAAAACATTAAGTCAAGATATTTAATAGCCAAGTCTGTGGCCCCTTAGCTCAGTGCGCTGTGTCTGGACAGTGAGGCAGAAAATTATCTAAACTAACCCATGTGTTTTTAAAGAGACGCACCAAAGGGCCACTCTGTGGAGAAGGCACTCTGAGGACAGAAAATATGCTGTACAACAGGGGAAGTTGTTCATGTGCACTCCATTCTGGGACATGTGGCTCATGTAAGTGCCACAAACTGGCACCTCAAAATTTCAAAGCCCTTCTCTTACTCCCAGCTGGGGCCATGGGGTACTTTAGTCCTCCCCTAGTCCCCCCTTGTCATAATAGAATGCTCTTGATTCTTCTCCTTCTTTAGGCTTGTCTTAGTGCTGACAAAACCAGCTCGTAAGTGTAATTGCAAAAATCATCCCCATAGCTCCATTCAAAAAGAAAACGAGCTTCATTAGTGGTTAATAACAGCATTTAACTCCAATACTGCAGGTACAACTTCTCCAGTGAATGAAAGGATGGACAGGAGTTATTCACTCCCATGTGAGAGGATGGACAGGAGTGATCTACTCTCATACAAGAGGACAGGTAGGAGTTACCAACCCTCATAAAAGGCACAGTCAGGTGACACTTATCCCAGGTGACACCATCCACAAGATCTGGCTGTATTAGAAATGATGCAGAAGGAATCCCTTACCTGTCCGGTAGACAAAATTGCCCTCTGTCTCTGATGATGACGGAGACACCAATTCTTCCTCAAATTCATTGGAACTAAATGAACCAGAGTGATTCCTTTGCCTTGTTTTTTCCATCATAGCTGCGTTAGTAGCCATGACATGTCTCAATGAGTCATTTAGGTAACGATTCAATAAGCTGCTTTTGTATTTGGGGGGTGACACGTAATCCTCATTGGCACTTGTTTCTGGTCTTACTCCTGTTTTTATTACTGAACTTTCAGTTTTAATCACAGTATGATGAACTGGTTTGTTATATCCCCCTTCATTCATATGGTTTCTTGGAGGATTTTCTCCATCTGAAAACAAAAGAACAAAGATACAGTAATACATCGAATACCTAATAGTTAAGAAAAGGACTTCTCTACACGTTTTAAATTGCTATAAATATAATGAAAACTAGACAATAACTTTATACTTCAGAATTAGACAATTATTTAATTGTCCTGCAACCAATCTTTTAAAGGGAAGTGTATACCAAATAAATGTGAGTACAAACAGAAATTGGAACAAAGATAATTGAAACTGAGAGCATAATCTTCCAAAAGAGAAACATAATCTTCCAAAAATTCACATACAGATTTCTGACAATGTTCTGTAGTATTTTTTCCTGCCAATGTATCTCCATGTCACAATGGATTAACCAAAGTACCCGCAGACACAATTAATACAAATATTCTATTAAAAAGTATAGGGTGCTACTTAAAAAATTCCTGCATCTGTTAATTTGGATAAGAAAGAGAATTTCAGTGCACATTTTAAGGAAAACATTGTCTTGTAAAATACATCACAGAATCACAGAATGTTAGGGATTAGAAGGGACCTCAAAAGACCATCTAGTCCAATCCCCCTGCCGGAGCAGGAACACCTAGATGAGGCTACACAGGAATGTGTCCAGGCAGGTTTTGAATGTCTCCAGAGAAGGAGACTCCACAACCTCCCTGGGCAGCCTGTTCCAGTGGTCTGTCACCCTCACCGTGAAGAAGTTTCTTCTCAAATTTAAGTGGAACCTCTTGTGTTCCAGTTTGAACCCATTACCCCTTGTCCTACTGTTGGTTGTCACCGAGAAGAGCCTGGCTCCATCCTCGTGACACTCACACTTTATATATTTGTAAACATTAATAAGGTCACCCCTCAGTCTCCTCCAAACTAGAGACCCAGCTCCCTCAGCCTTTCCCCATAAGGGAGATGCTCCACTCCCTTAATCATCTTCGTTGCCCTTTGTTGGACTCTCTTCAGCAGTTCCCTGTCCTTCTTGAACTGAGGGGCCCAGAACTGGACACAATATTCCAGATGTGGTCTCACCAGGGCAGAGTAGAGGGGGAGGAGAACCTCTCTCTCGACCTACTAACCACCCCCCTTCTAATACGCCCCAGGATGCCATTGGCCTTCCTGGCCACAAGGGCACAGTGCTGGCTCATGGTCATCCTGCTGTCCACCAGGACCCCCAGGTCCCTTTATCCTACGCTGCTCTCTAGTTGTTCCTCAACCTATAGTGGAACCTGGGGTTGTTCCTACCCACATGTAAGACTGTACACTTTCCCTTGTTATATTTCATCAAATTTTTCCCCGCTCAACTCTCCAGCCTGTCCAGGTCTCGCCGGATGGCAGCACAGCCTTCTGGTGTGTCAGCCACTCCTCCCAGTTTGGTGTCATCAGCAAACTTGCTGATAGTGCACTCTATTCCCTCATCCAAGTCACTGATGACATAAAATAAGTAACAGTAATATTCAGTTCAACTTAAATAAGCCCTGCTCAAGTTAATCAGATTCTCTTGTTAATGAGGTAATATTGCTATAACCCTTCCATCACAGAAAATAACAGTGAAGAGATTTCTCGTTTCTTTAGACCAACAAATGTAATCAGTTTTTTCCTTTAATGCAGATTAAGGAACAAGCTTGTAGAAATGAATGAACTAACAATTATCTTTCTAATAACAATGCTATACGAAACAGGCAAATAACATGCAGCCAGACTGTCACCCCGATTAACCTACACAATCCCACTTTGCAAGGTTGCATAGTAGTGGGGGGCCAGAAATGGCACCTAATTCACAAAAAGCAAAGGCAGATCCACTGAGAGTGTTTTGTGAGAAATCAGAGCTAACTCAGGGTATCTGATACTTTCAAAATATATCTTAATCAGTTGAAAACTGATAAAAAGAGCATCAACAAACCTTCAGAGCATGAGTCATCGCTGCTCACACTGAGTCGTTCAGCATTTCCTTGAACATATTTGTTGTACAGTTTTATTCGTAAAGCCCAGCTAAGATCTGGTTGCCTGACAGTATTCTTCAGGCGACGCCTTGCATTGGCAAACCAGTTTGATACCTGCACAAAAATGAATGGGTTAGTTTCCCTTGAAAATGATGCAGACAAACAAATCTAATGCACAGAGTTTTCATGAGAAAAGGGCAAACGAGGGAAGCATTACCAGGAGTCCATGAAACTATCACTGAGCAGAGCAGGAACCTCAGACAAAAGGCAGGTTCAGGCTTCCCACACTTCACCAGTGCTAGCAAACCGTCATTATTAACAAGGTTTTAATTAAGGTGTCCCAAAAGACTCATTTTATACTAACCTTTCTTTTTTTTTTTTTTTTAATTCGAAGATAATGCACTGAACTTTCAATATTAACCTTCAATATATTAATAACATCCTAAATTAAAACTGATAGCTAATGTTTGGTAATTTTGCTTTGACATTTCTGTAGGCTATAATAAGGTTGTTGAACAGGAAACCCATTCTGAATTTGGTTCCATAAAAGCCCAAATTGTCCCTCGTGCTTTATCAGTACTCTAACTCTGACAGGTTATGGGTATCAAGAAAGTCTTACACAGAATACACAGAATACAACATACTTTGAGTCACTGCAGAAATCAGCCATTTGCTCTACAAAGCAGCAGCTTTAATGAACTCTTTCTGTTGTGGAAACCCTAAAAAACAATGAGGATGCAGATTCCTCACAAGATGACTACTGAACAATAGACTGGCTTGTCTTTCTTCTCAGCTGCAGAGCATTTTCTGGAGTTTGACATTGTGAAACAGATACATGTTAGCACCCTTCTAGCATACGGGGTCACCCCAAAGTCAGGCTCAACCACAAGGATTTCACAGGGCCTTAGGCACCAAACAAGCAAAAGTGCACATTATAGTCTTCTGTGACAGCAGTGCTAATCAAACCACCAAATGGGATGCGTGTACTTGCAGTGACTTTGCACAAAAGCATACCTGAGAAAATGCTGGCCTTGATTCTGTTGTAACTTGAAAATATATAAAATAGGAAATACTCATACTGACAGAGTGACCTTATCATAACCTTACTAGAGCATGAGCGGAGGCAAGGTACCTACACTCTTAACAATATTTGTTTAATGATAAATCAGGTCTTAAAAATGCTATTTATTACTTGCAGGAATAAGTGTGTTTTGATGTGACCTCTGCAAGAAGGAGGCAGAGTAGCATGACTTGCAAAGGAGAATGGAAAGGATACCGGGAGTCTATAGACCCCTCACATCTTTGTGTTGTGAAAGTGCACACAGAGGAACCTGGAGACTACTTGCAGCCATAGTCTGACCTAGGAATGATCGTACAATTTAATTAATATTAACCTGCAAAGCAAGCTAACACATGGTTTATCAATACATGCTACCCAACCTACCAGAGAGTCAAACTGTAGACCTCAGAGTTGGATTTTGGCCCTGATTTTGTCACCTGTCTATTGTAGCTAAGATTGTCTAAATCACATGGAAATATTTGGCTAATTATTCTGAATCGATAATCTCTTCAAGGGTGATTATGAGAAAAATAAACACTATCTGCTTAAAGAAAAAACAAAACTTCCATTCTGAGTCCCATCCAGAATTTAGCAGTGACGCCTTAAGCCCGTCAGTTTGATTTTACTTAAAATCACATTTACATGGAACAGGGTTCCACCAAAAACACAGTGAGCCCTAGATCAGTGCTTATATGCCAAACACGTAACTTTACGAACCATGTAGTTTCCTATGACTGGTTAGAAGACCAAAACTATAGCTGGCAAAGAAGAGTAAGTAATTTTCATTCTCTTCCAAGCTACTTGTTTGTATTGATCATGTTGACACAGCAATCATTATAGTAAACCAGAAAAGGTGGGCTGGAATCTATCCCCTTTCTAATGCAAGCAAACTCACTGCAGACTGCTCAGCTGAAGCAGCAGTCACCTGGCTGCTGCATGATTTAGTGTAACTCTGAAATCAAGTATGTAATGATAGAGATGGATCAGTCCAGGGTCCCACTGAATATTATAGCAGTTACTGCAGCACCTTACAAAACCAACAACTTTCCAAGCTCTCACAAGAAAGATTTCATTATGCTCCATTTCATTACATATTGAAATATTTCATCAGTGAAGTGCCATGTACAGAAAAGAAAGATAGGGTAGTATTAATGTGACTCACACATAAGAGCAATTAAATTTAGCAGGAGTGATTTTTGCATGGTACTCTTGGTTTATTTTGGGCTCATTCTTCCCATGCCAGTGCTCTGCCTTCTGCATATCAATATGAAAAGATGAGTCATATTTTAAGTCTTCTGCTATGAGAGGAGGAAACAGTAGTATTTGATCATTAAGCAAGAACCTGAAGTCAGCATTTAAGAGAGGAGCTTTCGGCTAAAGCACAAAGCAGCAAACTCAGTCCAGAAACTCTTGTCACAAATGCAGTTACAACAAGATCCATTAAAGCCAGAGGAAACTTAGGCAAATCCACTGAAGAGATTTCTAGGCTAGATCTATAGCGTGATATGTCAGGCTGCTTTCCTGCTCTTGGACACTGGTGTATGTTGCTGGAAAGTCCTGATCTCTAAGACACGAAGAGGTTGAACACATCTCCCACTCTCCAGCCCTGGACAACCTCCAGGTGTGTGGGCTGGAAGAGGCTTCATGGCCACAGGCTGCACCAGACTGCACGCTCAGCCGAACTCCAGCCACCGCCAGGGTTCTGGCAGGAACGTCCTGGCTCTTTAAAGCCAATGACAAATTTGTCACTAATTTCAACCAGCCCCAAATGTTGCCTTGTGTATCCATGGGGTCTTTATAAAGTCATGCGCCTACTCACTACAAATGCCTGTTTGCACCACACTTAAGCTGTTACAAAAAGAAACAACCAAAGCTGCTAAAAGCCATCCATCCTTCATCACGATCCCAAGTTACACTACTGTGACCTCCAAAAATAATAAAAAACCCAAAACAATTATATACATACAAGCCAGTGGGAAAATCCTTGTTTGAGAAACCTCACAGAGATCTAGGTATCTTGAAAAAATGCATGATGAAAGTCCTATTCTTATAAAGTAACCATCATGCAGTTCTTCAAGAAGTAAAAGACAAAACCCAAGGAGAATGATAATAGATTTCCAGCTTTCCAGCATTCATATTTTACAGCAGCTCAGTCATTCCCAAAGAGCATCAGGTACTTAGATCGGCATAATGAAATATTGACCCTCTTGCTTGGCTTCTGAAAGAACTCTTCAATTTTATTGTAATTTGTTCTGCTTCGCTGCTTAAGAGCAGCCAAAGTTTCAGAAAGGGAACAGAAATCAAGGGATTCTCCTCCTCCAGTAATCCAGATATGCCTTTATGTATCTGAATACTATTAAATCCATAGCAGCACATGACCAATATATTAATCCTAGTATTGCAAAAAACTTCTCTGCAACAATATGGCCATTCATATTTCTTTCTGGAAGGAATATACAGCCACTTCTTTTATTTCACAAGAACATCTAAACCAAAATTTAAAATAAAATAAATCAAGCACTGCGGTAATAATACAAATGAAAATGTAGCATATTAATAGGATAAATTAGTGGATTCTAAATTGGAATCTAATTGGAGTAAAACATAAAATGCCTTTTCAAACTATATTGCTTTTTTGGTTTCCTGCTTTGGCAGTTAGGGAAGTAGAAAACTTTGGACTGTTGCACTGAAAGCTGCAATAACATTCGCCTTGAGGACTCCCGAAGACCTTGTTGGCCTGCTCAGGAACAAGGCAACCCAGAATTTGCTCCAGGTTTTGTTACTACTTCTTAAGAAAAAAGATGATTTATGATTCCTGTGAAATCCTACCTTCTCAAAAGAGTTTGACTTCCCTTCTGCAGCACTGTCAGACACACAGCTTGAACAGCCCCCTGCTGTCCCACTACACCCCAGCACAGGCAGCTAAGCCAAAGTAATAGTGAGGTAAATAAAAATCAGCCAACTAGGTGACAGCAAAACTAATAAAAATAAAATTGTGGAAGATCTGACATACAGATACTGTCCTAATAATAACAGTAGAAAACAGGGCTGGATGCTCACCTCCGTGTCTCACAGAAGGATCAGTTTTATACACGCCATAGTCCTGCAAAAGTTCCTTTGGATAGATGGCACATACTGGAATAAGTTTCATTAGGCAAAAGTAAAGCACAAGGAGAAGATTTACAGCTATATTATCAATATTACTGTGACAACGTCATCTTCCAGGCTGCTGCTGAAGACCTTTTCCAAGACAAGCGGTCAGGTGAAAAACAAACCCCAACCATTAATTCCCTAAACAGCATTTGGCGGAAACTCAAAGGGATTTTCAACAGTATCTTTTGTCCTCCCTCGGGCTTCCAACGACAAGGTGTCAGCACACGAGGGATGCTGGGAAGAGGTAATAGATGTCAGCAGACAACAGCCTCCACAGGAGTGGAAAGCTGTCGGGGGAAGTGTGTGTTCCCACCAAGAGTGAACTCTGCAGGACAGCACCGAGAAATGGAAGAGGAGTAGGAAATCTGAGAGAGGACAGAAAACATGAGGGCATGTAAGCCAGAAAAAACATCACACACCGATTCCTGGTTCCCCAATGATGTCTGGTGTTACTAGATTAGAAAAGCAATCACAAGAGACCCTGGTTGATGCTTTTGCAAAGTGCTCATCCTGGGACAGAAGCAAAGCTTTCCAACAGATACCAAAGCCCAGTCCCAAACCCGCTCATGGTTACACCACTCAGCCCAAAGAGTGCAGCCTCCAGGGAAGCTACTGCAGGTGTACCCAGCGTGACTGAGATCACAGCCTGGCGCTTTCTCTCTCATGCTGAGGGAACAAGAATTTTGATCTGGATTACAGTCTTGTTCTTTCTGGGCATCTGAAAAATAGATCTGGGGCGTGCATTGTTTAGTTCTTCCAGGCTGAAGAATTACTGCTGGTGCCAGACATATGTATTTACCTCTTGTACAGATGCTATTGTATTCCTGGATTAAAAGAGCATTGCACCCAAATGATGAAAGAAACATCTGGGGTTTCTTTTTGATGGTGTGCTTCTGTAAATGAAAATAGATGTGCTGGTTTGCATAGCTCTTTCAAATATTACAGTTCATAGAAATACTGCTGGTCGAATTCAGATTCAGCATAAATCCGCCGGAGTCATGGGGATCTAACAGAGAAAAATGTACCCCACAATGGTTCTTTTTAATTTTATTCTACACCTTACGTAGATTGTAAAACTCTGTGGAGTAGTGGCCATGGCTTACTTGATGCTTTTACAGAGGTTAACACAGCATATCCCCATCAGGACTTATCAAAGCTGCCATGAGAGAGATACTACAAAAACCTACTTTTTTTTTTTTTCCTTGTCTGTCAATTCCATGGCATTTATAAAAGAATGGGAGAAGAACTCCTCAAGAAGTCATTAATGTGACAGACTTCACAACGTGTCTTCTGGATATATGCTTTAAATCTCAAGTAAAAATACAGAAATATTCTGAAAGCCATAGTCCAATAAAATACTCCTGTTGAATTGTGGCATTGAATGGATAGTGTTTATGTAATCATATTTTTAAAAGTCTGAGCAAACATTTCATGTATATTTTTTAAAAGCAAGAGAAGTTGTTTTAACTATATCTTCCAGTTATAACTGGCATTTTCTGAGACATTAATATTATTTTTGTCAAAGCTACAGTTTTTTTTCTAGTGCAATAGCTTCACAGTGAGGTACTAAAGTGTAAAAGTTTCCCATTTTGCTGTTACCAGGATTGAAGTTCATAGCACTGGCTTTTTTGAAGGAGTACTCAAAAAAATAATGCTGAATTACCACCTTTTTCTAATACTTCATGTCAGTTTAATATTTTCATGTCCTTTGCAAAGTGACACATAATGTGTTAGACAGAGCGCTGAGGACCCGATCCTGCAAACATCTGTGTTTCATTTTATGCACCTAGCAGTAGCTTGCAGTAAGGAAATTAAATTATTCACAATGCATAAATCTTTGCAGCATCCAGACCTGAGACAGCATCACTCAGCAACCAACAGCATCTAACCATGTATTTCAACTGAGTGCCAGATGGTAAAGAGAACAAAGAAATAAGATTTATAAACATTTGTAGCCAACTTTATACCTCTTACTGCAACACAAGTGCCAGTCACTTGATGAGATTTTTACCTGAAAGCAAAACAATTACTCCCCATGTCTAATTACACTATCACGAAAATTCCTGCAAGGCTGTGAAGCACAGTCACTGCACGCTGAGCCGCTGCACAGTGTGTATGGTAACACTAACATCTGTGCAACAGGTGATGATTATTATCAGAGCAATGTAACTGTTTCTATTCTAGCATATTTTCAAAAGGGAAGAGTAGCTCCCTACAACTTCCTCAACAATTCCTATTCTGTGCTGAAATCTGCCATTACTGTTTGGTTGGTTGTTTTTTTTAACCTGGAGATTTTTAAAGACTAAGCAAAAATATTTCCACTATATTTATGAAGGAGATGAAAGGATGAGGGCCTCTTTTCCTATGAGGGAAAACACACACCTTTTGCTAATTGCGTTTATCACTTCCCCAGACTGGATAACCCCAGATGTGCAAATTCCTTTTTGGGGGATACAGTCCTGCTGGCGATGGAGCCCTGGGAAGGGCAGAGGGAAGGACTGGCACCAGGACCCCTGGCCTTGCTGGCTGCACTGATACCTCCCCTGAAGCCCAGCGCTGCCTCTTGCTCAACTCACAGCGGGGCTTTTGGCTGATGCTGTCACTGTCTCTCCCGTCCACGAAACGCCCCAGAGCAGCTGCCGCCGGCGGGAGTAGGGGAGGATCCCTTACCTGCACCAGGGTCATCTGGGAACCGAGGGCCAGGAGGATCTTCTCGGTCTTGGTGGGGTAGGGGTTGTCGCGGTGCTTGTAGAGCCACTGCTTGAGCGGACGCGCCATGTCTTGCAGCGCCTGCCGCTTGTGCCGCACCTTCCCGCCGCTCTGCCGCGCCCTGCCGCGGAGAAGGGACGCTGAGGGCCGCAGCCGGGACGGTGAGCATCTGCCCGCCCCCCGCTCCCCGGCTCCGGCCCCGGCGTCGAGCTCCCCTGCGCGGCCGCGGGACGTGCGCAGGGATGTGCGCCCTGCCCGAGGGGGGACCCTTCTCGGGGGAAGCCCGCTGCGGGGGGCGCTGCCCTGACTCCGGGGTGCGCCCCGCCAGGGTCTGGCCCTGCCTGGGGGCGTGCGCCCTGCCTGGGGGCAGCCGAGCCCCGTCCCTGCTGGGCGCTGGGGGACTTTCCACGGCCGCAATGCTCGCCCCGGGCCGGCTGCTCGGGAGAAGGCGATGTCCGCAGCTCCCCCACACTCTACGGTGGAGGGTCTGGGGGAGCAGATCGAGAGGGGAGGGCTCGGGGCCGGCTTCGCCTGTCCCGGGAGCTGGCCTTCATGATGCTGCGGGCCCGGGCGGCTCCACCACGGGGATTTCAGCGGGGTCAGGGCTCCGCAGGTGCGGGGTTTGAGTGTCCCGATGCTTTCGGTGCCCGGCATCTGCCAGGCGTATGCTCGGTCTGTTTACAGAGGGGGTTTACAGAGGGGCTTTCCAGAGGGGTCAGGGCCCACCTCGCACGGCCCCGGACACCCCAGAGCGGCGCAGCCGGGAGAACAGGGATGCGGTGTGGACTCCCCTGGGGCCAACTGGGACTGCTCCCTGCCCGAATTTATTTAACCAGTCATATTCAGAGATACCCGCGGCATCGAGCATCCCGGGTGATTTCCTTGCGCGGAGCCGGCGGCAACGAGTGCTGCCAGGGGAGCAGGCGTGCCGGTCCCCAGTGCCACAGACAGCGACGCGAAGCAGCCCCCAAAGCCCCACGCCCAGCGGGGAAAAAAGGTGAAACCGGGGGGAACCAAACGCAGCTCCCATTGAAAAAAAAGGAAAAAAAAAAAAGTGCTTTTGTAAAAAATGGTGTAAAATAAAAAGCGAGCGAATAAAACCGGAGGAATCGGAAGGAAAACCCACAGGCGGGCTGGGGCCGGCGGTGCGACTGGCGGGCAGCGCTGCGCGGAGGCTCCGGGCGGCGGCAGGGGGCGCCAAGGGGCCACGCCGCGCCCTACCGGGCCGTGCCGAACCGGGCTGTACCGAGCCGCACCCCGCCGCGCCGAGCTGTGCCAGGCCGAGCCTTGCCGAGTCGTGCCGTTGCGGGCGGCCGCGGGCGCTGCCCCGTCCAGGGCTCCCTCGGCAACCCAGCTCCGCCGCGATCGGCTGCTAGTAACATTTCGATGAAACATAACCTGCGTCCTACCAACCAGCACCGCCGTTAAAAGTACGAGCTGATGCAATCGTTAAGGTGGAAATTCGGCAGCAGAAACAGCTCCTCGGGTTTTCTCGGTTTCAGTGCCTCCTGACAGTGCTCCTTAGTCTTTACTTCGCAAAGCTGACCCGAAATGTCTGGTCTGTGCTCGTCAATTCAACCGTTCGAGCTACGGCTGACAAGCCGCCGGAGCTAACACGTCCTCTCATCACCTCCTATTTCACCTGTTCCAGCACAAAAAAAATCACTCGCAGACGGCTTAGACACAGCCGCCTTTTCAGCAAAACCGATCCCTAACATCACCCTGCCCAGCCCTTGAATGGCATCGCGCCAGTCGGTTTTAAATCCTACCCCAAGGAACGCACCGACATCGCAGCTCCTTCCCGTCCGTTCGCTCAGCGCCCTGCAAACGAGCGGGGACGGCGGAACAAGTGCTGGGGGACGCGCAGTACCCGCCCGCCTCAGTCCCGGCCCCGAACCGGCTGCCCCGGCACCGCCGGCGAGCGCCGGCCCAGCGGCCGCCCCCTATCCCAGGTTTCACACGTTCTGCGTTGCGTCTCTATTTGAGGGTCTTTAATTACGTGAAGAGCCCGACCAAACCGACAAGCCCAGGCTTCCCCGGTTTGTTTTCGTTTGGAGGCAAAGAGCGGGGGATCAAGCACCGCAGGACAGTAGTGCTCTGTCTGGCACATTCCAGCCCAATCGGACACCTCTGCATCACCTATTACCGGACCTTCCCACCGGTGCTGTGGAATGAAGTCCCAGAGAGTATGGACCCGGGGCCGTGGGGGACGGCACATCTAGAAACCCATCTCGCAACCCCAAACCGGCTACGGGGCGGCCGGGAATGCCGGCAGCGGCACGCCGGGCCGCCCCGCGGAGACGGTGCGCGGCGCGGAGACTAGTGCACGGCATACCCCGTCCGCCGGTTGCGCAGGCTGAGGCTCTCCTTGATGGACGGGCTATCGGGCAGCAACACCTCGGCGTGGTGCGGCCCCTCCACCACCCCCACGTAGGGCCGGCCGCTCCGGTCCCGCTCCTTGGCGTCCTCCTCGAAAAGCACCTGGCCGCTGAGCTTGCTGAAGACGATGGTGTTCATGGTGGGGAGCTGGGAGCCACCGTCGGGCTGGCCGCCGGCTCCGAGGTGCGGGGGCTCGCTCTGCGCTGCGGGGAGGCGGCAGCGGTCACCGGGCAGCCGCGCCGAACCGCCGAGACCCGCCCGGCGAGACCGGCGGGGGGGCAGCGCGGAGGCACCGGGCGCCGCCTGCCCACCCACGGGGGGGGGCAGCCCGCCCCTCCCACGGCCCGGCCCGCTCCCACGGCCCCCTCACCCAGGCCCGGTCCGCTCCCGCGGCCCGTCCCGCTCCCACTCGCACCTCGCCGCCAGCCTCCGCCACGCTCCTCGCTCCGTGTCCCAATAGTTCGGAGCGCGGGTTTTCTGTTGGGTTTGGTGTTTCTCTCTCGCTTGCTCTCTCCCACTCTCTCCTCTTTTTTCCCTTTGCCCTTCCCCTCCCCTGGAATGATTTTCCCCTTCCCCCTCCCCAAACGGGGAGGGAAACAAATTGTTTTTAACGACCACCAAATGCGCTGAGCCGGCGCCCGGAGGCTCAGCCGCCAGGCAGCCACTCACACTTTCGGGACCGCCACTCCCCATCCCCTTGGGGGGTGGGCACCGCCGGCGAGGGGAGTCCTGCAGCCCCGGCAAGGGCAGGGGCCCCGCCCGGGCAGCGCGGCGTCGGGGGGCGGTGCGTAGAAAGGCGGTCGGAGCCCGGCGAGGGGCAGCCGAGGGGACGGCAGTGCACGGCTGGTCAGTCCCCGGTGTGCACTGGGGGGGGCTTCCCGGGGGAAGGCGGCTGAGGACATCGGCTGGGGTCACGCTGCCCGCAGCAGAGACCTCCGTCGCGGGGGCGCACAGCCGACGCGGCGGTGGCTGTGCTTGCAGCCGCAGCCGTGCACCGCTCATTAACGCCGGTGTTTAAGCCGGACCAGGAAACATCTCCCATCACCCCATCACCCTTCTCCGTCTCTTCTTACCCCCCCACCCCACAACCCTTACAAGGCTTGTAAATTAGACTGCAGTCCGATCCAGCAGACAGCCCTTTCCCTTTAGCATCCTCGGCGCGGCCGGCGTGTTCCCGCAGAGAGGCGATGCTCAGTGCCCGGCGAGGTCTGCGGGTGCCCCCGGCCCGCTCCTACGGATGTACCTCGGCCTCCCCGGCTCCCCCGGCCCGGTGCTCCACACCCCCCGCTGCCCAGCGCCGCAGCCAGCCCGGCCCCGGCTCTGCCGGGCTTAACATTTCAGTTACTGTGCGGAGAAACGAAGAAGATGGCCACAGTCAATATTTACAAGGATGTAATTCAGACGTTATTTGACCGCCGCGGGTGAACGGGGAGCTGCCGTCTGCGCCCGCGGGCCCGGCGGGACGTGCGCGGCGCGGACGCCCCGTGCGCGCGCCCCCGCGTCCTCCACGGCACTTCGGTTCCCCGTGGGCTCCCTGTCCCTGTCCTTGTCCCGTCAAGCGTGACCGCCAAAGGACCTGAGTCTGCAGGGCCGCTACCGACTTTACCCCTTTCCGTCTCCCCAGCCTGGCCTCTCCACCTTCCGGAGGGGACACCACGGAGGGAGTACGCGGTTCTTCGGTCCTCGGCGCTGGAGCGGCGGGGACAGGCGAGCTTGGGACCGCCGCGGCGGGGCCGGCACCTGCTGCGGGCGCAGCCGCTCCGGTCGACGGCGGGACACAGCGGCGGCTCCTGTCCCGTGGCACCCCCGGCCGCCGCGTCCTCCCCCGGGCCCTACCGCACTGTTCCCGCCCCGCCGTGGGGCGCTTCGGCCACCCGCTCCCGTCCCTGCACCCCTCCATCACAGCCGCTCTCTGCGACCTCAGACAGCCACACGCGTTAGGGGTGGGGTTCTCTGGAAGGGGAGCACCCTGGAGTCGGGGATCAGCACCCCGGATGCAATTTCTCTGGTTGCCGAAGGGAACCAGGAGGGATGTTAGGCAAGGGCAGTGCTCTGGAGATGCCCCATCCATCGTTCAGTAAGAAAAATTGCTACTCCCGGGGAGGGAAAAAAACCCCACTACCAACTTGCTGCTAGTCCCCAGCCATGAAAAGCAAAGGACTGAAAAGGGCCTAAATGACCACTGGAGCACTTGTGCACCCTGTGCTGTCACAGGCCTTTGGGCAAAGCCCTGTTCAAGCCTCCCACAGAGTATGTGCCCTGGTGAGGGCACTCAGAAACAGCTGGGCGAGAAGGGGTACATACAAGGACACTGTGGGACAAATGCCTTCTAGTTTGTGCTAATGTGGTTATTAGGGGCTTGCTGCAAAACATGCAGCTCCAATTATTACCATGCCCAGCTGAACTGTTTATGACCTGGAAAGTATTGTTATAATTATATTACAGCAAAAAGAGCTGAGAAAGCGACAGGCTTGATCAAAAACAAGCCCCTGAGGGCTCCTGCTCACTCCAGCAAAACAGGAAGGTGATGCCAGCCTTTGCAGCTTCATAAAGTATTTGCCCTGTAGTCTTCCCCTTCTACTCCCAGCCCCTCTTGCACTGGGTGATCCCCTCTGGCAGGGCAGGCACAGGCTGTGCCCCCCAGCTCCTGCAAGGAGCACGGATGGGGCACAGCAGGTTTCTGTGGGCCCTACAGGGTAAGGCAGCCTCTGGAGCGGGGTCAGTCCACACACTGGCAGGGTACAGAGCAGGTGCCCTTGGAACAGCTTCCCCTTCGGCTTGGCTGTCATGGTGGGAGAGGCAACAATAATCCTCCCCCATGTCTTCTGATGATGGTTCCACTTGAGTATGGGCTTGGGGGTTCATTGTCTGTATTTGCAGGGTATGTGTCTGATATCAAGGACATCTGTGGTCCCCAGGAGCGGTGGGGGTGTGCAGAGCCGGGCAGGGCACAGGCAGCCAGGGCAGCAGGTTGCTGAGGGCCTGGCAGATCCTACACCCGCACCCAGAATAAATCACAGCAATGAGAGCTGAGGGCAGAAATCAGCATTTGGAAAGCGGCTCTGGAAAAAAACAAAAGTGTGTGCGGGGCAGGCGCTGCCAAGTGCGGTGAGGCAGCGGCAGAAGCAGTTGGCACCACGGCGCCTTACAAGCCTCTAAAGCAGCGAGATCTCCCAAATCATCACATGTAAATCTCACACACACCCGCCCCCTCCATATTTCATTACTTAGATCACAGTTGAAAGCTTAAATGAAAACAGGGTTTCTATTTCCAGAGCTTGTTTAACATCGTGAATGTGATACAAACTGTGGGCTTCATGTTTTTAATTAAGGTTACTTACCCAGCCATGCACGGAAAAGTAAGTCAATAGCTGCTGGCTGCACACCGCGGCCCGCAGCCGGCTCCCCTGACAGTGCAGCACCGGCTGATGGGAGCACCAGGGCTCCCATGCATCCTGCAGTAGGGTGGGGGTCCAGGGTGCATGGGGAGTTGGGGCACCTGGTGCTGGAGCTGCAAGAAGCTCCTTGCTGATCTTTGCAACACTCCTCTCCCATCCCTTGCCTGTGTCCCAGCCCCAAACAGCCATCAGGCTGGGCTGGCATGCC
Organism: Columba livia; assembly: GCF_036013475.1. Taxonomy (NCBI): domain Eukaryota; kingdom Metazoa; phylum Chordata; class Aves; order Columbiformes; family Columbidae; genus Columba; species Columba livia. The sequence continues at coordinate 17,873,336 of NC_088603.1, read as the reverse complement.
AGAAAGTGGCAGCACGGCACCTTTCCAACGGATATCGTGCAGAAAGAGCCTACAAGTGGTGCTCTGGGGCCTAATCTGTTTTGCTGGAGGAGCCAGGAAAAAATCAACTGTGCTGTCAGGTTGAGAGGAGAATTTGCTCCCGAGGCTGCAAGTGATGGAGCTCCCCAGTGCCAGCCCTGCTCCAGCCAGAGAAGGGGCTGCAGCCGCAGCCTGGCTGCCTGTGGTTAACAGCCACCCCATAGAGCCCAGCTGCTCTGCCTGCTCCTCCTTCCCTGCCCAGGAGCAGGGGGCGGTCCAAAACCAGTTTGGTAGAGTCCCATCTACACTCCTAAATACAGCCCTCATTTCTGGTTTGCACTCCCAGCAAAATGTTGCTTTTGTCCCTTGCTTCATGTTCTGGTTATTTTTTAAAGGCTTTTAGCAAACATTGTGTTGGCATTGCATTCTCACAGCTTCCCCCTCCAACTGTGGATTCCTTGACAGTAAACATATATGTCTGAAATTCAAAGAATTTCCTCGCATCCCTGGTACACTCTGCACTGTGGCATGCTGAATGGCTAAATAACGACACCCATGGGTTTTGAAGGGCCTGAGAAGTCAGGTATGTGAGAAATTGTTTAGGATTATGCAAAAAGAGGTGTTATCTACACTGCAAAATCGCCACACTCGCAGGGAGAGCAGCTGTAGAGACCTGTTGCCATCCCCGGCAGCAGCCGAGTCAGCGCTGGGTGAAGTCCCAAGGCATATGTATACAAGGATGAACCTGCTTAACCAAGTTGTCTGAAATGGTGCTTCACGGGGTTTGCTCTGCTTCTGTGGGCAGCCAGAGCTGGCAAAGCCGTAGCCTTAGCAGGAACCTCTGCTCAGTCTGGCAGCCCCCAAAAGCACTGGAGTGAAATAAAGTAGGGGCGAAGTTAAATCTCGTAAAATGCAGTTCTGTAAATATCCTAAGGAAGGAAGAAGAACTGTTCCCTTTGAACATTTTGCAGGATCAATGCCTAAAATATCCTCTGGCTTAGAGCAAAAGGGCTCAGTGCCCTGCTGGGAGGGTGCATCCAACCTTGGGAGCAGTGGGGTCATCATACTGGGCATAGGACATCTAAGGGGGAGATAATTATGTTGGTCTATTAGAAAGCAAATATAAGCCCTGAAGTTATCACCTAATTACAGGCTTTTTTACATTCAAAGAGCTGTGGAAAAATGAGCTTTGGAAGTTTTCTCAACAGCTGTGAAGGAACACCTGAAAGATAAAATGCGTGCTTATTTATCTTCTTTATGGTTATTCGGTTTGGAGGAATTGATAAGAGTGTGTGTTGAAATGGACATGTATGCAAGAAGCAAATGCCAACATCATGTGTGACCATCCTTAAAGTAGCTTTGATGGTGGTACTGTGACTGGTGGTGGTGCTTTAGTAGGTAAAACTGTCAAACCACAACGTCAAAGACTGTGGGGAGCAAGGGGAACAACAGCAGCGAGCAAGTGAAATTAGAGAGGTTGTCAAGAGATCATCCTGAAGCCTGGCAGACGTGACCATTAATAAAACTGTGGTTTCACTTCTGGGTCCAACAAAGCTAGACTGAGATAAAATTTTTGACTGTAGCACCAGTGTAGCACACAGTAGAATTCAGATATTTCCTTGATGTTTATATCCAGGAAAGGTGTTCATTAAGGTAGCTGGTCTGCTGTCTGAAGGCCAATGAATACTGCAGAAAGGTGGACAGACCTCACCTGATGAGAAAACTGAAAACAAGAACGGCACTAGACTCTCTACGAATGTGGGAGACAACCTTGACTGAAAGTCCAGTTCTTGTTTTCCACAAAGCAGGAAAGGCTGCATGCTACTCGTGTATTAGAGTAGGCTGAGGGCACAGGCTGAGTTGTAGAGCAGACTTACGTGCTTAATATTTTGTCATCTGGCTTCTAGATCAGCTTTAGCGATGAAACCCAGTCTGGGTTATGGTGTGTCAAGGAGAACTGGCCAAGGAGCTTCAGCTGCAGGAAGAGCTGTGCCTTGATCCTGGCCTTACACAGGACCATCAGGCATGGGGCTCCGGGGCCACTCTACAGGCAAGGAGCTGGGCTGGCAAACATGGGGAGGGGGCTGGTGCCTCTTTGGGAGCTGCAGCAAGCAGTGCTGTCCCCTGTTCTGCTAAGAAAGTGGCCCTGTGGGGTGGCATCCCTGGTGACATCCTCGAACTCTGGAAAAATCACTGGGGTTAGTAGCAGCAAATCACCAGACAAACCACAGACCAAAAAAAGAAAAACCCAACCCATTGCTGTTGCGTCATCTAAAAGGGTGAAGGACCCGGTTCTGTTCTGCATCTTCTTGATGTGTTTTGTCCTAAGAATTAATAAACAGAAAAATAACAAGGTCTCCAGCCAAGGCCTAGATCACAGTTCATCCTACTTCAATGTGAACCCCCCTAAACAGCCAGAAAAAGCAAGCTCCTGACTGGTGCTTAGGGGCTTTATTTTTTTTTCATGGCTTTGTTCCACCTCCATGTCTTATCACATATTTTAGATTTCCATCCCCTGGACCATGTAAAACAAAGCACCTTCCACAGGGCCTCTGCTGCACTTTGGCTGGTGCATGCAGTGGACTTGGGGAGGAGGAGGAGGAGAAGGAGGAGGAAGTAAAGGAGGAGGAAGGCCGTGGTGCTTGCAGGAGCTGTGTTTTCCCAGTGCCCCTTCACTCAAGCTCTGTTGGGGCTTTGTGACCAGCCGAAAGGGCAAAAAGGCTCCAGAGAGGGGCCAGATGCTTTTCATGGGAATGATGATGATGTGTAAAATGGTGTTAATTAGGGGGAAATTTGATTAGCAGGAGAAGCTCTGCAGTTTGGTCTGGGACAGAGTCGGTGGCTTGAGATCAGACTTCTTGGTTATTGAGCTTTGTTCACGTGTGGGAGCTGCTCTCCATTTCATGCTCTTAGGATCCAGGAGGGATCTGTGTGTGCCCCACAGGAGACCCCACCCGTGGCTCTTATGGTGCATCTGATTTCTTCAGATCTCTGACCTCCGTGGAGTCAAGCTGTGTGGGTTGCTCCAGTTTGCACCATTCCTCCTCTGCTGCTTGTTTTTGCTTAACCCCAAGGAATATAAGGCCAGTGACTCAAGCCTTAACTATGTACATGAGCCCTTGTTTCTGTACAAACAGGGGCTGAAAGATCCAAAAAGAGGCTGTTTTTTATTAATTAGGTGTAATGTATCGATATAATAAAAATCAGTAATTTTGCTATGTTACATATACATTGTTCTTTCCATAACTGTGTTTCTTTTAACTGAGTTTTAAAATCCATATTTTATATTCTCAGAGGATATTCACATTTTTGGTGCCTTTAATAGCCAAGGAATGATTCAGTTCCATTCAATGTGGTATCTCAGATGGCTGATGTCTGCTCCACATTTAAAAAATGAATGTGAGTTTGTTTGGATTTAACATTAATGATGGCAGGTCACATTGCAGAAATCACTGCTTTGAAAAGTTAAGGATAAACGTTGAACAGTTCATAACAATAATAATTCTAATTCTAATTTTTCTTCAGCCACCTGTGCAAAAATAAACACTACACGCTGTGTTATTGAATTCTCAACTATTTATTCCCATTTTGCCATCTAGCTCGACTGGAAAGCATAAAGTTGGGTGTTTTTACCACCAATATTCTTCAGTATTGCAGAGGTCAATCCATCATTTTAAATAATTATCTGCAGAATGGTTCAAACAATGAGGAATTTCTGCTCAAGTCTGTCTTTTCTGGTGAGGGAGAGAGAAGGATGTGCGAGGTAGGAGCGAAGGTGGAGCAGCAACGCGCAGGGACACCGTGATTCACGTGGCATCTGCCAGGGACCTGTCCCCTGGGATTTACCCCACCAGCCCCAACTCTCGAGCATCCCCAATACCCAAAAATGTGACCCAGCCTGGCAAGGTGGGGAGACTCAAGTGGGCTGAGGGGACAGAAGGGACAGCTGCGAGGGGCTGATTCTGTTCCTCACTTGATCTGTGCATGGTTTTGCATGACCTGGAGGATTTCACAATCCCTGAGTTTCCCTTCTGCAGCTGTAAGATGGGAATAATAATGCTTCCTCTCCTTTCCCTGCTTCCTACTCTGCTTTTGGCACACGGCTTATACAAGAGGGCTTGATCTCAGTTGGAATCTATCAGTGCTACTGACATGTTAATAATACCAGCAGAAACGTTTCCTCTTTCCTTTGCACTGACAAAGCTCTGTGCAGGGTAGCAGCTCCCAACACATCAGCCCAGAGCGTATTCACTTTCAACCCCAAATCTGAGGCGTTTTCCGGAGAGAAAACAGAGAGGATACGAGATTCATACTGACTTTTAGGATTTTAAACAGGGAGAAGTAGTCATAACATGCTCCAGTTTGATGGCCCTCCAGTTATTGCATTAAAAAAATGAAATATCCTCAGCTTCTTGGCTGCTTGCACGGCATAAAACCTTGTGTGGTTGAGTCAGGGTTTTGATGATTTTCTGTCTAGGAGCTCCCCTGGTAGATGTCAGGTCCTGGAGAGGACAGGCAGAGTCAGAGCATGTTGCCAAGGCAACACAGATGGAGTTGAGGGGATTCTGTGTCTTGAAGGAAAATCCCAAAGTTAATGCCAGTTTCTATAAAAACTGCCCAGGGCTGGGCAGCCGGAGCCACCTGGGGGGAGCTTGCTCTGGGACACAGGATCCCGCTCTCACCAGCTCTGCTCGGGAGTCACGCAGTAGTGGGGTAGTTTCCAGCAGAGGAAGCCTCAGAAAGTCGGAGGATAAAATAAGGTTGCGGGAAGATTTTTCTAAAGATGATTTGTGATTAATGTTTTTGGCCTGAGTTTGAAAATCCCCATCCTTATTGCTTGCAGTGATATAAAAACATCTCTCTGGTTGCTCTAGCTTTTACATAATTGATAATTTATGAATCTCTGATGATTTAGAAGTTTTCTTGAAGTTTTCCAATAATAATAAATAGTTTATTTAAGCAGATTAAAAAGTCAGGCTGATCATATTAATCTGTTTAACCAGTCCTGATAGCAGTGTTGTCTAACTGAAGTTAAAGCTCTGTAAACAGTTTTAAAACACACAAATGCTATTTTAGCAGAGACTAATGCCAAAGACTCAAAATGCAGTTTGGCTGTGATAGCTATTGCGAGCCTTGAATGTCGATACCCAAGGAGAAGCTACAAACTCATACTCTATGCTTTCCTGCTTGTGTACAGAAGAGATGGGTTCTGCAGGGTGCAGAACATGAGATGTAGCAGCATAACTCAAATACAAACCGTTACTATTTATTATTGGTGAGGCTGAGGCAAGCAAGCCAGCAAAGGAAATAGCTGGCACATCTTCATTAATTCCTTCTGGTTCTAAAGTAGTTTTCAGGAAATAATTCTTCAAGACCTTGGCTACACACACAGCATATTTATTCGGAGTTGGCAGGGGCACCAGAAACCATATAGTTCATAGAGCCCTCATTTCTCTGGATCCTGAAGGTGTTTATCGAAAATGTTTTTTAGACAGATTAGAGCCATACACATACACAGTACTAGTCCTATGGCACTCGCTGTTGTCTTCAAGCACTTTAGGTTTAATCACAGCCCCCACCCACCCTATGAATAAACTTCTGAAATTCCCCAATGGCATTAAGGGTTATTTTGAGAATGAGGAGTCATCCACCTTAGCATGTCAAGTGAATTTTGGCTTTGAAGGGTTTTTTTTTCTCCAGGTTATCAGAATATAACTATTATCTTTTCTTCTATATTGTGACTATTTGACTTGTGACCTCAGGGATAGTTTTCTTGCTGTTTCGAGAGCTAGCCATGACTAAAAACAGAAGTTTAGATATATATTCAGACTTTTTTGTCTGAAAAATAGACTGAAAATCTTGAATATCAGTCTCTCTCATGAGATGTCCTGATTTTATGCATTACGGCAGGGCCAGAAATAACATGAGAACAGCTTTTCTCACAGTATTTCGGTAGTTCTTTTCTAGCCATTGCCAAAATCAGGATGTGAAGACATGCACGAACATTAAAGCAAACTGTTATTCAAATAGTTAGAGTTCCTTTTGCATTGTGGTAAAAATTTGTGTCAATTTTTATTCTATTCAAACTATTTCAACTTCAAAAAGTACTTCAAAAATCCATCAGTGTTTTTTCCTAATAAATCATTCTGCTAGCTTAAATGTGATTTGTGGGTTTCCTTTTTTTTTTTTTTTTAATCACAGGCCAAGAATCTGACAAAGTGCTTGGACCCAAACTGCACATTTCATTATCTGCATAAATGTTGGCTGTCCCACTGGCTATCCCATTGGCTTCACAAGCGTTCCTCATTTGTGTAATGTTAAGCATCCACTAAGTGTTTGCTGGATTGGGGCAGCAGCTGCCCTGAGATGCCCAGGGAGGACCACAGCTGCCATCAGCAGGGACCTGCCCCAGGCCCTAAGGACAGAATCAGTTTCGGGTTTGCATAATTAAATTGTTTCCTTCAAAGCTGTCAACAAATTCAGGTGCCCATCACCTCACAGCATTTCCACGAAGTAGCGGGATGGTATAAAGTTACCTTCTTCAGCTGCCAGGGTAAATACTGAGAGTACACACAAGCCCTGTGCAGGGTCGCAGCTGATCCTGTGTCCTCTGGCACGAGAGGTGCCAGGGCAGATCCAGGGCTGTGCCTGCCCCATCCTGGCAGTGCCTGGAGCGGTGCTTAGGGCACTGCCATGAAGCTGTCCTGCCTCTTTTCAGAGCTACTCTAAACGTGTGCTCTGCCCACACGGTGGCTTGGCTCCTTGTTGAGAGCAGGTCTTCACCCACACCAGAGTGGTGGTGGCATCAGTCAGGGTCACAGTTGTCTCTGCAGAGTGAGGCTTTCCAGATCTCTGAACATGGGTGCTTCCCAGGGCTCAGCAGTGGTCAGGGACGCCTTGTTGGACTTTACCTTCTCCATCAGGTTGAAGCAAGAACACCTGTTTTAATATGTTGTGGCAACCCTTCCTTGCCTATGTTTCCTTTTCCCCAGTTTGGTAAAGAAAGAAATGTGGGCATGTGGTGAGCAGTTTGTCCATGCAGCACCTGCAGGGATACCTCGCTGCGCGGGCAGGCTTTTCCTGATGAGGAGCCAGGCACCTCACCCACAAACTAGGTTCTCCAACCAGAGGAAAAGTGAACAGCACTTTGGACTGCCCAAGGCAGCAGTGAAAGCACAGTTCTCCTCAGCTGATCTGTTCACTAGCTGCTAACCCCAGATCATCTCGTATAACCAGGTGGTTGGCTCAAACACTTGGTCTTTTTAAGCAAGCTGTCACCCTGTCATATCCTGGGTGGAACGGGTGAAGACACGGTTATACATAGAGAGGAGACCTCTAGTTTGGTGCTGGGACTCTCTTTGGGGACAGCCGAGGTACTAGTGTCTCACCCCAGATGGATGAATCAGAGTTGTGAAAATACCTGCATAGCAAACCACGAGCTGCCAGGCAGTTCAGCATTTGTGGATCCAGCCCTGGGATTATGAATCCCAGGATCTCGGATTGAGAGGGGAATTCAGGAACAACTGAATCCTAGTAGAGGGTTTTGCTGTTTGCCTTTCTGCAGACAATAACAGGGCTAAAAACACCTGGCTACAAAATATTGCAGTTCAAAATCAAAACACCTGGCTACAAAATATTGGAGTTCAAAATCAATCTCCTTCTCAACATTTGTTGACTCGCCTTCAGAGGCCTCTAGTATTTGTCTCTGTGGGTTGGGATGCAGGTATCTGGGAGGGAGGAGATGACCTTTTGCAGCAGCACGCTGCTGGTTTTATTGAAGAAGCCCTTGAAGAAGGCACGCTCAACAGCTGCTGGGCCTTCTGTAGTTCAGTAAGCTCAGCTGTGAGACCTTTTTCGATGTTGTCACGGCCACTGTCTTGTAAAAGGCTGTGATTGAGATGCCTGGCCCTTCTTGGAGCTTTCTTTCAAAAAAAAAAGGCACTTTGATTCACCCCTGTGTTTGTATGGGAGACTCTCCATGGATTGGGCCATAAGGTCCCAGTTAAGGTAATTCTGTCTGGCAGCAGGACTAGATAGTTTGCAATGAACATTTACAAATCAGCCAAGGAATATGATTTCTTGCACAAAAGATCCAGCTTTTTTAGATTCTCACCCATGGAGCTACTTCAAGCAGTCCTCATGCCTCAGTCCTCCCCTGGATGGACTCCACAGCCCTGGACCAGGTGGCTGATAATGCAGAAATGCTCAAAATGTCTGGAAAGGACACAGTCATGTCAATCGTCTCCAATAAAGGTAGCAGTCACAAACACATGGCTTTGCCAAAAGTCTCTGACTCGTTCCAAGAAGCCTTCGTTTGTTTGCATTGCTAATCTACCAGAGACTGAGACTGCTCGGAGAGATATCAAGCCTTCTGTAAGCTTTCTTTTACCCTGCTTCTGCTGGGATCTGCAGGACAGCGGCCATCTGAGAAGGTTTTAGGAGACTACACAGTTATCAGACTGAGACAGAAGGAAATCGTCTGAGCTAGGAGCACGGCAGTCCATGGAGCTAAGTGCATGTTTTCATTCTGCAAGTCCTCTCTGCTTCCCCCATGGCTCAGCTGCTTGCCAGGGCTGGCAAACTCAAGGATTTGCTGCAGCGAGGTCTGGACAGGCTGGAAGGATGCCCTCCTGAGGTGCATGCCCACGAAATTCAGTGAGTGCCATGACATGAAGTGGGCATTTGACTCACAGTGGGATGCCCACTGCAAAAAAAAAATTCTGTAGCCTCTTTTGGAGCTCCCTTCTCATAGCACAGCAAGGAGGGTAGCATTTATCGCCAGGTACTCTCAAGTCTTTATGGAAAGGGGAACAGCATGAAGGTGGTACATGACATGTAGGAGACATGCCCTTTTCCTGAGTAGCAGCACCACTGTTTCATATGCCTTGTTGGCTGGAATGACTCTCCACAAGAGGGGCTGCCTTTGGATCCTGACAGTCTGGGTTGCTGTCCCCCCATGCAGCATCCTAAAATCTGCATTTATCAAGCTGAAAAACTAAGTCATCTTTCTTTGCCTTTTGCCAAAGTCCTTCCTTAATAAATCTTTCTTTCCACCTCGCTTCCTTCCACACAGTGATGTGGAAGACCAGGAGCTCTCCCTGCAGCTGAAGATGCAGCTGCGCTCATGTGGGCTCTGCAGCGAAGAGCGAGGTGAGAAGCAGCGTGAGTGCAGCCGTGCTGCCCCGGCACTCTGGAGTCTGGGGCACGCTGGGTACCTGCACATCAGTCCCACACGTGGGAATCACTGGAAGCGACTCCTCCTCCCCTCCCCTTACATTGTCCTTGGGCAGGAGTGATATCCTACAATCCAGGTGTGGATTTTCATGCTGTTACCTGTCACCGAGAGCTGCCCGAGGGGACTGTTTCTGTCCCCAGCAGGATGGGTTTGCAGCACATCCTTGTCCTTCAGGAGCTCTCCCGAGGCAGCCTGCAACACCCATTGGCTCTCAGCTGTTATGCCATCATTTCATTTGCAGTTATTCAAGACATGTTTGCTCAAATCACACTTTCTTCTGGTCAACACAAAATGTTACCTGCCTCAGCAAAGTGAGATTTCACATATTTTTCCGCAAACCTTATTGATTAAAATCTTAGAGGGGTACCTGTAGGTGGCAACCACTTTTTGTAACTGAATTCCCTCTACATTCTTATTACTTAGTAACATTGCTACTGGTTGATTATAGAAGCATGATTTTGTTATTTCCTTGGCCTGTTTCATTTTAGAAATTTAAATCTGGTGGACTTCTGACAATTACTAACTTTCTCATTGGATTAAATTCTTAGACAGTTTTATTGTTTCATTCTGCGGGGTTTTCCAGGGTTTTCTTTGGCTGGGTCAGCCTTTCTAAACTGCCACTTAGTTTTGCTATGAAAACATACGCCTCTGTGCATCCAGCCTGCCAGATATACAACGCAAGCCCTGAGCCTGGGCTGCTCACCAGGCCCCTGTGCAATGCCATGGATCTCCAGCGGGGCCGGTGGCACTGCAAAACCCTGTGGAGAAGCCCTGTGCTCCATTCACCCCTTTCATGGACATAGACACATACTTTAGGCTGAAAAGAGATAGTTTACAGACCTAAAGCTGCTTCTGGAGTTGAGCATTTTGGCCAGCACTTTCTGAAGGCCCAGCATCACAGCTGCGTTTTGTCCTAGTTGCAATGGTTGTCCATGATATGGAATAGCTGTTCCTAGGCCATGAGGGTCCTCTTTCAAGTTGTCTTTCTCTGATGGAGACTCTCTGAGATTTTGCAGGGTGCCTGAGGGTGCTGTGGGGCACTGGAGCCTGCATTTCCCAACTCCCAGAGCAAGGATGTGCTGGGAAGAGTACAGGGTGTCTCCCTCTTAAAGTTGAAATGAGTTTCAGTTCTTTGGGATGGTGAATGTAGATGTTGCAGTTATGTAGGACAGGAGACACATGATTCAAATTCAGTTCTAGCAAAAATTAAAGTAGTTTCTGTTACACATTTCCACAGAGTTCAGAATGGATTAAGTGGTAATGAGATATCAGTAATTGCCAGTGGAACTAAAATCATAACATAGGTCTCAGTAACTGTGTTGATTTAGAAATGTTGACAATAATGAGTGTACGCTCGTACATGTAGAGCCCTAAGACTGGTGAAAAGGAGCATGTCCACCCAATAGAAGTGTCTTAAAGATAAGCAAAAATATGCAAAGCGATGGTGGGGACTGAAAAAAGTTCTTGTTTGTTTTGGTTTGTGGTTTGGTTTGTCTTTTTGTTTGTTTGGGGCTTTTGTTTATTCATTTGTTTGTGTTTTTTGTTTGTTTGTTTGTTTTAATGCTGAATTTTGAAATAATTAGGTCTCAGCTTCTTCAGAGAGTTCACTCCTCTTTGTTTTGTATCTCTTCATGCTACATCAGATCCAGTGTTTGGCAGTTACATTCTGGGAAGCATACCAAGGCTGGCCCACAGATGTCCACTTTTGCAAATATTTTTCCTTTTACATGACACCCCATCACAGACAGTTGTGGAACGGGCTGGAAAGAGGCATCAATCTGACCATAACTTCTGCTTCTGAGCATATTTTGCCCCTCATCTGCAAGTGCACGTAGAATATTTCTCTCCCAGAGTTGCTCCAGCTCAACTCTGAATATTTCCCTGTCGAACTCTACGCAGGGGTAGGGACTAGGTTGTCAGCTTTCCAAATGGTTTAATTGAAAAAGAAAGACAGCCATAACTGAGTTCAATGAAGGTCTGCAGAGCAAGACTGGCAGCCATGGGGACAGGAATTTTCCATATATTGGGTGAACACAGCACAAAAAGTGGCAATCCTAAAGCCTCTGCACTCTTGCACCCGTTGTGACCAAGCACGGTTATGAATGATGGCGTGACTTCGGTTATCACGCTGAAGCAACTTTGGTCTCTTCATTGAGAACATTAGGGGCTGATTTTCCTTTGAGCTGGTTGGCCCCTGAAAAATGAGCAGAGAAGACCCACTGGTTTAATACATGGTCTCATCATGGTCTCATCTTCCAGTGGGTCTCAGCTTGGCCCTAATGAACCCCAGTCCCATAACTGAGGTTTGCTAAACTGCTGACCATCTACCACAAGCCTCCTTCTCCTCTTTCCTTTTTTTTTTTTTTTTTTAAGTTTTTGAGTGTCTGTCCCAATATGGGTTCCCCCACCCTTCCGTCATTGGAAGGTTTAATGCTGAGTGAAAAACCACGAACAGCCTTTGAACGTGTTCTGCCAAGTCTCTTTTACAGTACAATACTGGCAGGAGTAAAACACTGAGGCCAGGCAAATATGCAAGCTTCATCACATTAAAGGAAGCAGAGCAGCACGGTTATTGCATCATTCTATGGCTTCCCAGACGTTGTTGTTATTTTTTCATTAGAGCAACAGAACTGCACTTGGTGCTTTTAGCTGAAGAGCCAAGGAGGCCCCAAAAGGCTGCCGACTGGAGAAGAGAATGTGGCAACTGGAAAGATGAGTGGTTTACTGCACTCATTTTATAGCCCAGCCTCTACCAGTCTGTGGTAGAGGGAACCAGCAACATGATCTGTGTTCGCATTTTTCTTAAAGAAAGGAACACGTAGCCAAATACTTAAAGCTATTTGCTTGTTCAAGACAAGTTATTTTGAAATTTAACTACTACTGAATCAATCAACATTTTTCAACAGTAAATCACTTCAGTTCCATATCATATGTTTTTAATTTTATCAGCATCTGTAACATTTTAATTACCATTTTTATTAAAACCTTTTTTTTCTTTTTTTTTTTTTCTTTTTTTTTCCCCCCTTTCCCAGAAGCAGTACACAAATCCCTAGTTATTTAATCTGGGTGTTAGAAGGTGCAATTGAAGGCTCAGCCATTGGAGCAAAGTGCAGCTGCCAGATGTACCCACCAGAGCCCGGGTGCTCTGTGCTGCTCTCCTGCACTCACCAGGCCCCTTGGAGAAGCAGCATGTGTCACAGCATGGTTGGACGGAAACCTTACCACCAAGATTTTAATGAACAGTTTTGCCCCCAAAAGCTTCCAGGCAGATTCTCACCTAATGAAGAGTGGAGACACTTCAAAGGCACTCGGGATCCTGGTGCAATGGGGAGTTGCCTGAAAACTGCCGGTTTATGACCTATTGTTTCATGATTCAGCATTAGGATAATGTCATTTCTCTGGCCCTTCTCCACTTAGAGTGACACACTTCCACACTTAGAGTGACAACAAGCAAAAGTTTTGACTCGCCAACTACGATCTTGTCACCACATCAAGATTCCAAAATGATGGAAGAAAAGACATGAAATTAGTGAAATGGTTTTGTGCCACTGGAGAACTGCAAATGTGATAGGATTAGACCACATCATATAATTTGGTAGCCAGTCAAAGCTTCCTTATATGGGTTTATGAACCTTTCAGAAAGAAAACCTTTGTGTTTGAAGTAGAATTGATTACAGTTGCTGAAAAAGAGAGATCAAGCAGCTGAAGGGCACTGTGCTCCATGTAAACTAGGATAAAACGCATAACTTGCCAATGACAACAACTGGGAAAGAGAGAGGAACTTGCCAACTGAAAGGTGTCTGGCAGATAACATAGAAAGAAGTCAAGAGAATAAACACAAGCGATGCTGACGCTGTCCATGGAAATCCTTCCCAGCAAGTTGTGGGTATTACTGAACTGATAACTAGGCAAGAGGATCAAAAGCACGTTACAATGTAAAATCGCACTCAAAGAAAAGATTAATGAAAATGGGTGAGTTTTGGCTGGTTTCAATAGCCAAAGCAGCAAGATATTGAGCATTGAGGTACATCTCTGTTTAAGCAGGGGAGGGAATGATAATCAGTAAAATTTATTCCTGCAGAAACAGTGCAGAGTAAGTTCCCCCTGCAATTGCTATGGCTGCAGACATGCTGTTCCTGACCCTGATCAGGTCACCGAACTGCAGAAGATTAAGTTGCCTGAACCGAGAAGCTGCCAAGATACAGCATCGCTTCCTTCTGTTGTTCTGGATCCTGAGCAGTGTGTGGGAAAGCTTAAGTGGCTAAAGAAGAGACAAACCACAGTTTACAGGTGGGGAGCAGTCAGCTTCTGACTCCAGGAATAAGTTCCGCAAACAGCCTGCAGGGAAACGTGGATACCACTGCTGAGGAAACACATTACATGTTTCCACTGCAGTCATCCTGCTGTCATCTGTAAAACAAAGATTATTTTGGTGGAAATGTGCAAGGAACAAGCATTTAATTTATTATGAGATGAAATTCTTAAACTAACATATTATCTAGTTCAGCCTCCTGGGACGATCCACATCTGACCCCCAGCGTCAGCAGCTCATTTGACTCATTTTAGGAGATGTGGAATGAAAGAGGTATGGTGCTTTTACACAAGGCGATCAGTTAGCCTAAAGCAAATTAGCGAACCAAATCTCAAGACAGCCCTGTGAATTTCAAGCTCATTTACTCGCCAAAGAAAAGTTTTGGTGACAGAGCAGAATAACAAAGCCCCTAATAGATCGCAGATCCTTTGCACCCAGGCCGTGAAGTTTATATTTCCCTAACAACTTGGAGACAATATCGTGTGTCAGAGCACATGCACTTGTCATTAGCATGAACATTAAGAGGAAATGAACATAAATTCCAGATTCAAAGATGTAGTTTGAATATCCTGGGACAATTAAATTATTGATAATAGTTATCTGTCACCAAGCAATAAATCATAAAGTCACAGAGTGGTAGAAGAAAAGCTATCTTGCTGCTGACAGATGCATAGACTGAAAGATGTGGTGGGCCTTTACGGTTCCAGAAATAATTGCATAAAGGTGAAAGATTTCTTCTCTGGCTTTTTTTCTCATCAACTATAGTATTTCCATACTCAAAACAACACTGTCTCATGACAACTTTTCTTACTTGGCCCCTACATTTTCTGACATTTTAATGAAAATGAGGAATGAAGCTGAAAACGAGCAGCCACTGAAGAGCAGGGCTGGCTTTATGGCTGCCAGTTGGATCATGGTGCTCTGTGTAGAGCCGAGAGCTGGCTCCCAAAATTGTGAAAAGTGATGGATATTCCCTGCTGACCGTAACATCAGTGTAAACAAACTGAAAAAAACCCTGTATTACAAGACTGTGAAAATACAGGAGTTGCATAGAGAAAACAAGGAAGGAACAGACTGAGCAGATGACAGCAAATGAACAGGACAGAGGCCAACAACCCTTCTTAAGTCTCTTCATTTTTGCAACTAAAAGACTCTGTATTGAATTTGTACATCAAATTGCTTTGCACTGAATGTAATATCGAGCTCCGGCACTCAGTACAACCATATGTAAGAGGCTACAGGTTTATGTGGACAAGTAGCAGCTGGTGTGAGAGGAAAGGAGTGAAGGTGTTTATTTCCCTTGCAGGGAGAGGGGCCGGGGAGCGGGAGCTGCCGGGAGCCGGGTTACACGCGGTGGGAACGCGGGGCCCAGGCGGCTGCAGCTGCTGGAGCTGGTGCCAGGGCTTGAATAGGCCGGGGGGCTGGCAGGAGGGGTGCCGGCAGCCAGGGGCACCCGGCTTTGTGAGGAGCCCTTTTCAGAGGGCGGCAGTGCCCTGAAACTCAACACAGCTCTGCAAAGTGGAAGCTTTTCAAATGTACACGCTGTACCGCATTGCTCACACAGGCTAGGGATCACATTCGTTTATTCATTTTCCAACAACTAAATCTCTTTATATTAATTACATGGAATCCACTGGTTTTAACCAAAAAATATGTATTCTTTTAATACTGATCCTTTGCCTGTGTGGCGATCTGTATCAATTTCAGCACCTCTTCTCAGAACTTAAAAGCTGCAGGCATGGTAAAGGAAAAGAAAACAGCACAAATAAGTCAGTTTAAGCCTGTGATTAACTGCCTGAGGTCTTAAGACTTGAGGAGAACTACTCTGAGGCGTAAGGAGTGAGAGTGGCGAGCTGAGGCTCAGTCATTGTCAGGAACACAACATTTATTGCACTGACACCTATATCATAAAATTAAGTTTACTTTAGAACTTATTCCATTTGAAATCCATGCTGAATGGTCAAGAGTGCCTTGAGAGGTCATGTTAAGGACAACAGTTACTGCCAGGGAGTTTTTTTCCCCTCAACAGTTAGAAAAATAAGCCACCATTTAACATATTTTTCATAAGCAAGTCTGTGATAGACTATTTTGTATCTACAGCTTCTCTCACAGAAAAGATTAAAATAAAATCAAGCCTCTACTCTTCCAAACAAATTGGGCAATTAGCATTTATTTTAGAAGTATTTTTGGGTCTAGTGATGAAGCATATGCTACTACTACAGCTGTGACATCAGTATAATACGGGTATATTTATTCAAAGTAACATACCAGGCCTGTGGGGCAGAGCTGGAAAATACCTAAAATAGTATTTGCTTGGTCACCGGTCGCTGATGGAATTTGTGACAACCCCTGATCATGTTGGTGTTTGCATTGATCAAAAAATACTTCTTGGGTTAATATTTTGATCTCCACGCTGTCAGCACCTGTTCATAGTTGGTTTCCTTTAAAATATTCTCTACACCCTCCCTAAGGGCCCAAGGCAATCCTCCTTTTTCAGAATTGCATTGGTTTTCTCAAATGAAATTTCAAATGAACCTTTTCATCTGCTTCAGAGAAAACACAAATAAAAAGTTGGATTTGCCCTGTGTCTTCCTTAGAAGCTTCTGTTAGCAGTAAAATCAGCTGCCTTGCATAGCCATGCTAGTTAGAAAGAAAAACAATGAAATTACAAACTGCTTCTAAAACAGTAAAATGGTTAATTATTAAGGGCAGTGAAAGAATTGTTCAGAAGTGAGTACTTGCAAACACAAGTTATTTAAACATTAGGTTTTTTTCAGTGTTGTGAGCAGTCTGTACTTGTAATTAAGACATTACTACTTTAGTATTATTTGTTGAGCGTGGTCCACACAGTGGGTCTGTAATCTACAATATTAATAATTGTTTATGTGGTTATTGAAAGCAACTCTAATTTTGAATATACTTTTATGCAGAAAAATAAAGTAACTACATCAATACAATGCTGTCCTCAATTTAAAACCAAAATACCACAATAAGATACTGTATAAATGTAAAAGTAATTCTCTGCTTTTTATTTACAGCTAGTAAATTTTAATTTTATTTAAACACATGTTAATTAAAACACATGTCACCAGCTACTTATAAAATTAAGCACTATTTTGTTTGATGTTGGTAGAAACAGGAAATTTGGAGTGATGTCTACTGCTACAGCTGTTTTCAGTCCTCATGTAACACCAGATGTGCGATTGATGTATCTGTATTTTGTCGTCTCCTGTGAATTGCAAGTGATCAAACAGGCAAAAACATAATGACAGGATGATTGGACAAGTTTAGCATGAAGGGAATTGTTCAAGAAATTCACAAATCACTGCACAACCACACACAGTGAAGGAAAATTTATTGCAATGTCATAGGTATGCAAAACCATTTATTTCTACAATGAATTTCAAGTACAAGCATATTAATTGTAGAAAAAGTCTTCAACATATCTTAACTGCTAGTCTTTTGAAAGATATAATACTAAAACACACACAAAACTAGGTGTCTTACGAGGTGTGACAAACCAATAATGTAAAAACAAACATAATTTTCCACGGATTTATTTTTGTTATCAAGTTATCCTCATATGAATGAGCTCTGCTATGGAATACAGATGCTAGAAGGAGTAATCATATATTTAAATGTAGCTGTATTGCAAAACAAGTGTGTTGGTAAAAGCTGCGGAAGCATCAGCCATACTTTGCTTTTTCTGTTGCAAGAGCCAATCTGCGAATGTTTGCTATGCAACCAGCTGCTGCCTCCTGCAGAGTTTCGTCTGTGGAGCCCACCATGGCCAGCAAGAGCTAGCGGAAACACAGAAGAGAAACAGCATAAGCAAAACAAATAAGGATGCTATTGTTTAAATAATATTCAAATCATCATCTAGAACAATTGCATGGATTTACTCACACATATAATAAATAAAATACTAAAAATCACGTTAACAACACTGTATTATTTATGTATGCATACCTATATATGTATACTTTTGTATACCTATATGTATTAACATACACATAGAGCATAACACTTTATATTTTAACATATTTTTACCTGTAATTTGATATTTTTGCATCTGATTTTCTGTTTATTGTATCACGCCTGTCTGTTGGTTGTCACTTGGATTTTTTCTTGTAGGTAGAAATTGCATATGCTTTAACTGCAATAATGGTTTCCCCCAGGTATACTAGTGTGTTTGTACATGTTCAAGACATTTAATAAACAAAGCCATACTTTTTTTTTTTGGCCTTGATCATGAAACTGGATCCATGTGAACGGACCCTCGTGTCCCATTGACTGCAGCAGGTTTCTTTATTGTCGGAGCAATCCACTCTCGTTAAACTGCTTGAGGGATACAGATCTGGGCATATAATTCTTAAACATTTGCATGTAAAAGTAAAAAAACAAAAGCTCAAAAAGACGACAAACTTTTGGAGCTGATTCAGCTTCTTAGTCATATGGATTAGATCCTTTACTCTGGAAGTCATTCAATTTTTTCAGTGGAAATTCCCTTGGGTAAGGTGCTGTTCAACACAAGTATGACCTAAGACAGGCCTTCATGATAAAACGTTTTTACATATTAGAAAACCATTAATAATGGGTTTGGATCTCACTTCCTCAGCGTGTTGCAAGTCAGTGATGCAACTGCAAATACAATATATGGTGGAAAACAGAAGACTCTTGCTTAGCTTAAATCAGCTCCACACAATCCTCAGATTTCTGAAAATCTGCCAAGCTTAATGTGCGTTCAGGTATTTTGAAGCTCAGACAGCTCTAATTAAAACCTCTATTTTCAGTCTGCAATACTTAGGATTCTGTGTTCACCCAAACAATATGGACTCAAAACCACAGAGAAATCTGTTATCACTCAACTCCAGTGCATATTTTTCATACAGCTAAAATATTACACAAAATTATGAACTGCTAAATATAAAAGCATAAATTGAATGCAGACATCAAATTCGTATGCTACCTTTTTCTAACCTTCCAGCGATCGTGAGGCATGGGCCACAGCTGCACACATATGGCATTTGCTTATAGAGATCAAAGCATTTTATACTTGAGGAAGTATTTGTGTTAGCCAAATGTACAAAACAAGCATCTTGCCAGTCACCTTTCACCCTTTGACCCCTACATCTAACTTAAGGGTGCCTGTGATGAGCCTGAATCATGTCAAAAGAAGTAGTATGTGAATTAAGCATCAATAATAACTTTTCCCAGCAATTCTTCCTATAACTTCCGTTAACATCATCAGATGTCTATGTACAAATAGCTAGATAAGATTCTGGAAGTGTGAACACACCTAAAGGGATAAGCCAGAGTTAAACATGAGAAGAAAGGATATGAGAGAGCTTTATATTCTTATTTGCTTGCAAATGTTGAGCCAGGAGTGGCAACCAGAGAAGTCAGTGGAAGTTTCTCCACTGACCTCAACTGGCAGCAAGATCAACTCTGTGTGGTGACAAAGCTGCGTGGCAAAGCACAAAGGCCAGAGTGCAAGTCCTAACAGACACTTTTCTTTTTTTCCCCTAAGAATTATGACTGGATGAAGATCCTTCTTCCTTGCTAACTTCCACCAGCGGATTTCTCACCAACTTGAAATGTTTCTTTGGATGCCTCACAACTTTCTTCTATAACTTACAGAGGAAAACTTGTCTAGATCCTTCACATCCCTGACTCAAACCCCAAAATATGTATGTACATACCATTCATATGGTGGTTTTGGTAAAGCCATGTTTCCAATTGAGAGGCAAAGAAACTATATGCTTTATGTGATTATTCACTGCATCTTCACAGACCTAGTGGAGGGCTTTCTCAGCATAGCAAATGTGGAACTCAAACTTTCAGAATAATTTCAGCATAAGACTTGTTACCAGTTTGTAAGAGCAGAAGTTCATCACAAAACCAATGTTTTGGAGATAAATCATCTACTAGGACTACAGCAAACATAGACCTTTGCCTTCTTTATGACTACATGTTAGGTAGGACTCAATTCAAGGTTATTTATTTATTTTAGCCAACACTTCTATGCTCAGAAAACTTAGGAAAACAGGTATTTTTCTGTCACTTTCCATGCAGAGCTCAATATTAAGCAATGACAATAGTAGTGGGGAGGGAAACTGTGCTCTTTATTGGAGGTGCATGTTGGAACATCATGGTTAGGTATCAAAGAACAGCCCGCTACAGAATATAGTTTAGAAGTACACAGAAGGATGTCTAAAGAATTAGTGGTACGAATGCAACCAATGCAAATAGCAATTTTTATAAAGGTACTAAATACTGATTTTTTTTCCTTCTGAGTTTGGAGAATCAAGGATCAGTTCTTCTTTAATTTGTTGTTCTCCTACAGTGGTAACATCTGTAAGAACTGCCATGTCATACAAAATCCCATACTACACTATGTCTCAGGGTTTTCACAGTACTACTTCAAAGAAATATACTTGGAAACAGTCTAATACAGTAGCTGCCCCTGAGGACTGAGGATACACAGCAGCATTTGTCAGTTAACCTACTCCTTTCGTGCTAACAAAAAGGCAGTTGAAGAGAAGATTATTGAAAATGCAAAATATTTCAATATAAGTAGGTAATTCCATATTTAGGAATCTAACTTTGAAGATTTTTATATAGATCCTGACTTAAATGAAACAAAATTTTATTCTTTTTTGTATATACCAAGAAAGTTATAATTCTTTGACTTCCTGACCGCTACTCCTTGACACTTTCATAGGTTCATTTCAATTTACTGGCAATTTGGGGTCATCCAATTCAGGTATGGAAATGTATTCATAGAGAGTATACACAGACTATACCCACATATTAGATATATTTGACAAGTCCAAGAATTTTTTTTTTTAAATTCCAGTGCACCAGTACAATATAACATGACCTTTCTCTTGATGCAATGCCCTTGAACTTCATGTATCCCTTCCCTTTACTGTTCAGGTATTGTTTTCTGACACATGTAAATGTTAACAGATGTGAGAAGCAGTAAAAAAAGCATGTGGTATAAATGCTTCTTTCTGGCACGTAAGAGGCACTTTCCATAGACAGAGAGAGCACTTGCGGCACTATGTAGCCTTCATTTTCTGTTGGCAGGTACCTATATTCTAAGGCGAGAGTCCAAAATTTTTTGCACAGTTAGCACGTCATACCAGCAAATAAGCACAAATACAAGCTGTTTGGAGAACGTACAGAGCATATGCAGCATTTCTGGGTTCCAAAAGCAAGAGCAATGCACAGCCAAATCATTTGAATATTCAGAACAATTAAGAAGATTTTGCTATTAATATCCCAGCTTTAAAATAGCACAGAATTGTGATACTATATTAGGATTGCATAGTCATAGAATAATTCAGAATGGAAGGGATCTCAGGAGCTCTCTAGTCCAATGTCATGCTCAAAGCAGGGTCAGCTACAAGGTTAGACCAGGTTGCTCAGAGTTTTATCCAGTCTGACCTTGAAAACCTCCAAGTACGAAGGTGGCACAATCCCTTTGGGCAACCTATTGCAGTGTTTGACTGCAGGTTTTCCCTGCATTCAGTTACTCTTGTTTCAGTTTATGCCTGTTGTCTCATCCTCTTGCTGTGCATCACTGTGAAAAGCCTAGCTCCATCTTTTTGATGACCGACATCCTTGTAGGTAGTCGAAGGCTGCTATTAAGTCTGCTTGAAGCTTTCTCTTCTCCAGGTTGAAAAAGCCCAGTTTCCTTAGTTTCTCTTCATATGGCAAGTGCTCCAGCTCTTGACCATCCTGGTGGTCCTCTGCTGAACCTAGTATGGTTTGTCCACGCCTTTCCCATACTGGAGGCCAAAGCTGGGTGCAGTTTTCCGGGTGTGGTCTAAGTACTAAGGGGAACAATCACTTTCCTCAACCTTCTGGCGGTGCTCCTGCTCATACAGCCCAGTATTGTGCCTTCTTTGCTGTCAAGATACATTGCTGGCTAATGTTCTGCATGCTGTCTACCAAAATCTCCATACCCTTTTCAGTAAAACTTTGTGTTTGTCCTTGCTGAACTTCACAACGTTCCTGCTGGCCTGTTCCAGCCCTGCCCAGCCCCTCTGAGCGGTGGCCCTTCCCTTGACTGTATCGAAACTGTCCCCCCTGCCTCAGCTGGCAATTTGGTCTCATTGCAAACTAAGTCCATTGCCTTCCCAAGATCACTGACAAACATGTTAAATGGGACAGGTCCCAACTGAGAGAGCCCTTCAGCACTCCCTTTGTCACCAGCCTCCAGGTAGAGCACAACCCACCAACTACCACCCTCTGAGCTCGATCATCCAACCAGTTTTAATCCATTTGGTTGTTCACCCATCTAGATTACAACACATTGTAACTTGGACAGAACTATGCTGTGGGAAACAGAAACCTTGCTAAAGTCAAGGTAAACGACATGCACTGCTCTCCTCTCACCTACAAACTTAGACGCATAGAGGGCAATCAGGTTGACCTTTGGTAAAACTAAGTTCACTGTTCCAAGTCATCTTCTTCTTGTGCCCAAAATATGTGTTCCAAGAGGACTCCCTCTGTAACTTCCCCAGACATCAGTGAGAAGCTGACCAGTCTGTGGTACCCTGGACTGGAAGGACAAAGTGTTGCTCTGTAGACACACTTTCAAATTCTCATTGTCGGGTCTTACACTCTCTGGCATACCGAAGGTGCAACAAAAATGGAAAGTCTTTTAGGTAAGGGGATAAGCCATAATATTTGCTTGCATAGTCGTGCATCAGGACCGATGCTACCTTCCCCTGTCTGAAAGCGCATGACATGTTTTCAATTGCACACATAGTACCTTTACCATTACAAAATAAGCAATTGAAAACCTTTTATTTCCAACAAGATAAGACAAGCATCAAAATAAGAGCTTGTGAAAGTGTCATTTCAAAATGGGTATGGATCCCTGGATGAGTAAGACTGTAATTAAAGTGGGCTAGTAATGCTCTTTTCTAGGAAGATGTCTTTATAGAATTTTTCACTTCTACAGAAGAAGTAATGCAAGGGGATTTGAAAGCAGAAAAAGTGTAGACAAGTTTTGTACCAACAAACCCTGAATATGACAAAATCTCAGATGATAGTGATGCTCCATGTGCTGGTTACAGTAATTTACAACTACTCACTTTGCTTTAGTCACAGTCACTGCAGCTTCCAGACTCAGAGGCAGAAAGTGGGAAAAATAGGGAGTGATGACTTCAGAAAGAATGGAGTTTTGCATGTATTAATCTTTAAATAAGGGGTTAGTCCCATGATGTGTCTACAGCAAGTTTTTCCAGAACAGTGGAGAGGCAGAACAATGCTGCTGGAAAGAGGTTCCAATACAAAAAAGATAAAAGATCAGCCTATTCAACACTCTGGAGTCCTGTGAACATCAAAGCAAATAATGAATAAAGAATAACTATAAAAAAGAATGCCTTTTTTGTTTTCCTGGCTTCTTTAAGTTTTCTGCCCTGTAAAAGAAATTTTATTTGATTTTTTCTAATGAGAAGGAAATATGGACAAAATCCTTCAACAAGATTCATATCTATACTGGGAAGCTAGTAAGAGTTCACATAGAGCTTAAAATTCCTGGATCTAAAGACATTTACTTAAATACAACATCTTGTAGATTGACATAGCATTTCCAGCTGGTGGTAGGACTTGTCATTTTTTAAAATTTGGATTTAGTATCTGACTTCTTTTACATGCAACATTTCCTGAAGGATGCTAAATTTCTAGTACTGTGATCTTCTAATTGCGTAACACTTCTTTTCCAAGAAAGACATTTTTCACACGCTTTTTATAAATCTAACCTAAAACAACAAAAAAAAATGCTTTAAATAAAAGCATATGGTAGAAGCTTATCCAAGAAAGTATCAGTCTAGATCCAGCCAGCATTTTGCTAACTTTCAACACCATATTGATCACTGGAAAATATTAAAGCACCAAGTTTCAGTCTTATGTTATAAATATTCCTATGAAAATGCTTCTCATAAAATTAAACTATAAATAATAAAAAATACTCCGCAATCAAAGCATAATGAAGGTTAGGCTAAGTCACTGTTTCTAAACTAAAATTCAGGCCAATTTCCTGATTTCCTCTTTCAGTAGAGTGAAAAGGTAAGACAGTATGTACCAGGCACAGCCTCCTAAGAAGAAGATGCTCCTGTAAGTTCTGGGGTGTTCTCTGTTAATTTTGTTTTTCTCAGGTGGCACAAAGAGAATAGATTTCAGACATAAAGTCCGGTCTGTCAGGGAACACTCTGAGCTAGCAGACATACAAAATCCAGTACCAACAAATTCAGTAGAGGCGGAACCTGAGCAGGGCAGACCCCATTGTGTCACTTGCTGTGAGGTGGGAGAAATCCTAGGAAGATTGCACCTGGCCCCTTCCCTTCCCTTCCCTTCCCTTCCCTTCCCTTCCCTTCCCTTCCCTTCCCTTCCCTTCCCTTCCCTTCCCTTCCCTTCCCTTCCCTTCCCTTCCCTTCCCTTCCCTTCCCTTCCCTATTTCCTTCCCTTATTTCCTTCCCTTATTTCCTTTCCTTTTGGGGGAATGAGGAGGTCCAAAGGATGCAGCTTGGGCTAAGGTACCCCTGAACACAGTGATGGTCAGCAGGCTGGCCAGGAGCTCTCCTTTCTCATCTCCCCCTTCCTCCCTCAGAATGCCAGTGACAGAGCACAGGGCCAGGCAAACCTGGGCATGTTCCACAAACAGGTGCAGGACTGGTTAGGATGAGAACAAACTTGTCTCAATTTGTGGTGCACTTCCAGATATTAAACCATCTTACCTGTCTCAGGACAGGTGACTTGTCCCCAGCAAGTTACTTTTTGTTACTTTTTCTTATGTGGCTGCCTGGGGTAAAACAGCTACTGGTTAGCTGAATTACACAAAATGCTGGGAAACAGGGGAGAAAGAAGAGCAGGGCTTGATAGATTCAGTAAAGCATCATGAACATATGATCACTGGTACCTTACCATGGGATGTTTACCACTTCTTTAGAATATACAGCTCTAGTGAACTTCAACTGATTTTATGCCATGATAGATTTGAAGCTGTACCCTCCTGGGTACAGCTTCATTTTTTTGTTTTTTCCTACCTGCTATCTTCCCCTTTTTGTCTATTTATTTTGCTTAGTCACCTCTTGTATTAGAACTAAACTGAAAGGTATTTGGGTAAAGGACCACATTTCTCCAACACATCTGAATTGTGCCTACAACTATGGCATATCACTCTTGAAAAGAAATCCTCTTGATCACACACTAATAAAATACAAAATAAGAATATAATTCTCATATTCTCCAATAAGCTTAAATGTTGCATGGCATTACCTTGGGGAAACACATACAATCTGAAAGCCTAAATGGAATTACAATACAGTACACACTGTGAAGTACACACACATACTTGCAAGTTTTTATGTATTTACAAAATATGAATAAACTCCACAGCTCTCTCTCCACCTCATCTGTATTAATTGTCTATAAGCATATAATTGTTTAGAGAAGGATGCCACCCTTCTGTGCAAAGACATAATAGATGGGCAGAGAACTCTGAATATCAGTGACAAGGAGAAAGTGAACAAAATGCTAAGTGGTGAAGTGTAAAATAGTTTAAAAACTGTAAACTCTCAGGCCACTTTAAAATACACTAATTTTACAGGCTTTCTCATATCAGGTTGTTACCTATAGGACTTCAGATGGATAATTTAAAAAATTTCAGATGCAAATCTAACTAAATATAAACATACCATGCAAAGGTAATGTAACTAAATAAAACTAGTAATAAAAATTATTTCTAACCCTTGTTTAAAAGGTACGATTATATGTAACCAGTTGGACTCCTTAAAGGCAGACAGTTTGAATCTACATTCAGCTGTAAGATGTTTGGTGCAATATTAAGAAGGAATTCAATCATCATGAACATTCCAACGTACAAAGAGTCTTATGGGATACGAAATTCATCCCACAAAAAGCAATAGGCAGATCTGATAATCCAGAAGTGATGAAGCCCAGGGTCTTACAGCATATTTTTATTTGAACCACTTTCTCGATTTTATTTTTATTTCATTGTAGTTTTCAAAAGAAGATTAACATATAAAAGGCTTTCAGTGGAACAGAGAGAATAAAGAACTTTTTTGTAATCTCAACAGAGTGACATTTTAAAAAAGCTTTTTTCAATTCACTGGAAATTAATTTTATTAAAACAGGAGCCTGCTTACTTACTACATGTAATGGATATTCAAAACAGTAAACTTACGTCACAGAGGTTCCTTTCATAATTTAGCTTGTCTCAGTAACATGTTGGGGACTGTCCTTCCCTGATATTGGTGCCAGCCAGATCAATCTTTCTTCCTTGTATTACCTGCTCCCTTTCCATACTTACCTGCTTTTTCACCCTTCGCTTCTTTTCCATTTTTACAAGAGCATGACTTCTACCTTGCCTTTCCTTCCCAAATGTTACCGAGGAATATGAAATTGAGAAAGAATTGCTAATTGTTTTTCCAAATTCATAAACATTACTATCAATAAGTGTACTATCATTTTATCTGTTTGTCTATCTCTAGCAGTCATATGAAGATCATATGAAAGTTAAGAAGGAGAGATGCAAATAAACTATCAGCAGCAAGTCAGAGGAAAAAAAGGAGGTATAAGCTGTCCCTTAACACTCACATACTGAAGGGTTCTGCCTGACTTCTCAGCAATACTTTGAAAACATGGTGCTCTTTTTTGTTCTCTGGTTTGTCTGTATCCCTGAAATGCACTGCCACTAGCCTGTCTTTGAAGACAACATTGAACTCCAGCAAAGAGACACCACAGTTTCAAGACTAGTGACAGATTTTGCAATGTTTATCTCAAGTTGCATCTTATCCGAGAACAGGATACAAAATCTTTCTGTACTAGTATTTTAAAAGTACGTTAGATCTACTGGTATGCGTGAACTGACTTCAAACTCTCTCGGTATTCAATTCCAAGTACTGATCTTGATCTCTAAACTTAATATAGCTTTAGGTCCAATGCTCTAAGTATCTGTCTCTCCGCCTATATATGATCATTATAATCAAAAACAGTGGGGTGTTTTTGCTAGTAAACCTTACATATCAAAGTCTGGGGATAATAGCAGGATGTTCTCACTGTAGATCCATACAACAGCATTTATTTCAAATCACAAGCCAGGGTATTTCAAAGCTTTTTTTTTTGTGGCATGCAAGAAGACTGATCTACAATCTCATGTTTTCAGATGTGTGGGTGACAACAGTGCATACATTTACACAAATTAGAACATGAGTGGTATTGTTCATCTTACAATCTGGTTTTAGACTAGTAAATGTACTAGAAAATGTTAAATTAGAACACAGTATAAATAAATGTATAGATACTATGAACACAGCTCAGCTTTATTCTTACGAATACAAAACTCTGAATGTGATGGAGCAAGAAATGAGCTGGGGCTGTTCATGGGCAAACATCTGTGTATAGTTCACATATTAATTCATATCTATAGATTTAAATGTATGGTATCAGGAAAGAAAAAAAAGTAATTATGAACATAAAGTGGAAGATACTTTTCAAGATTTTCAAACTGCCTCTTTTTCTGTTATCAGAGAAAACAAAAGGAATACATTATTTTATACAGAGAAGTCAACTTCCTATAATCAACCCAAATTTCTGAGTCACTTTAGCATTGCTTTATGAACAGAGTCTCATATGGGGGTCATAAAATATATATACTAGTGCTGGAAGTTTGTGTGCTTTCCTTAGGTGGGTGTAGTGGAAAAACGTTACCATGCACACTTATTGTGACAGATAAACACTTTGGTTCTTTGGTGATTAAAACATAAGGGGTGTCTTGAATAATTGCTCCATTCAGGTCATCTTTAATGAAAGCCTTTGTATTTGCACATAGTTGTCTAGAGTGGAGTTAGATATTTTTTAAAAAAGAAGCAAAACATCTCCCCAAAACCACTCAAGGACTCACTTTGGCTACAAACTCCGTGAGTGGGATTGTGGAAGCTTTATGAGACCAGAGATTTTTAAAAACACTTTATAGCCTGCGAGGAAGCAACAATACCTGCCTGCCTCACTTGCGCATGTCAGCCAGCAAATACCAGAGGCCTTGATCTGCTTCCTTCCTTCTCTAAAGATGTAACTATAAAGTAGGGAATGAAAGATTAACTAATAGAAGTTAACTTTAAAACTTTCCTCCAATTAAAGCAGAAGTCTGTTCCTTATCTTTTTTTTTAATTGAGTAATTGCTCAACTTTAATTCCAAGCTTCAGGTTGTGTGGATGTTTTTGGCTTATTCATTTGCCTGGGCTTTTTTAGTTTCATGAAAATATAGTTGTGCTTGACCAAGTGGAGATTGTAGCCCATGTATAAAGGCTCTGCGAGAGCTGGTTAAAGCATGCAGGTGAAGTTGTGAAAATTGATATCCTAAAATCACACAACTCTATGCTTTAAAATAGAAAGAAAAAATTCATGTGGGCCTTCTAGCTGAATGCTACCACTGCAACAGGTAAAATAGAATCATGATTAATACTCTGAACTTGGTACAGTGTTTCCCTTATATCTCAGGTAGGATGAAATGGTTAGAAAGGCTGATTAACTAGCTACCCAAAATATTATTTCACAACACTAATGCTAGCACAACAACACAATTAACAGCATGTTGGACATACTTGGGGCACACTGACACCTAATTATAACAATATGTGTGTAACATACAATATTTTCAATATGTTACACTGAATATTTTTCTGTCCAAATTGTTTGCAAGGACTATTGCCTTGCCCAAACATATGGACATCTCTCCAGTTCTAACAAATTTGTTGCTGGCAGTCCCTTTGTATCTGCTGCACGTGTAGTGTGCAATACTGCCCAGTGTTTTAAATCCAATGATTTAATGAAAGGTACAACCTTTGCACTGAGCTGTGATGTATTTGCACAGGAGATCCGACCTCCATGGCTCAGCATTGTGAACTGCAGTTTGAAATTGGCTTTTGTCTCTACAACCATGAAGAACATTATTGTCAGCAAAGTTTGCAACCTCACCATTCGCCACCCTTCCCACTATCATCTATGAAATACTGAACAGCAAGGTCCCTTGGCTGCAAAACTTGATCCGAATTCCTACACTTTTATTCCTGATTTTTACCAATTATTTATCCTTGCTAGGACTTTGCCTTCTCATCACATGGCAGTTTAACTTCTTTAAGAGCTTTTGGTGGAGAGTTCTGAGGGCTTTCTTAAAATCCAAGCCTGATCAATTCAGCACTTCCAAATAGCAACAGGATTACTGCACATGAATAGACTATACAACTGATGAAAAGATAAAATGCACTGAGAAGCAAAAGACTAACAAAATATTCTCTATACAGTGAATGTCCAGCAAAGACAGTACCAAAGAATGACAGACCTTCTTTAGATATATACATACTCCATTAGCTTACAATGGCTCTGGAGTCCAGCAATTATCTCTCTTTGGAATTCTGTGAAGGAGCTAATCCAGTCTAATGACTGTTGGATTTATGCAGATTGCACAGATGCAATGTACAGAGAGAAAAACAGCAAATTAATCACACACACCTGTCATCAAGGTAGACAGTATCCAAGACCTGGTGAAAGACAGGACCTCCAGAGGGCAATTCTGATTTTAGGTGTTCTAAATACCTTCTGGAGATTTTTGACCCCTCTGTATTGCCACAGAGCCCTAAACTATGTAACTTAGCCTGAGTCCAGTATTTGGAATTGCCATACGTGTATGGCAGTACGGAAGCAACTCTATGAGTGCCTGCTTTCTCAATCCCATGTCGTGGAGAGTTTATTTTTATCTTCAACACAAATGAATGAGTAGACTAGATACAACCTAAAGTCACTTTCTATCTAGTTTTTCAGATTCTTCAGATTCAAAGGTAACATGTAATTTGCAGTGTATCAGATTCCTTCGGTAATAAAGTTATTGGTTAATATTCTCTTACTTCAACATTTTTTTTCTTTGAAACTTCCAGAGATTAAAAATTATAATGAACTTTGGCAAGAAATCCTGCACTGATTAGCAGCCAATGCAAATACAGCCAATTAGCATACTTGGAGATAAATGCAAAATTAAATAAAATTACATTTCCAATAAAATGAAATTGTATGGACTTTCACTCTTAATCTAGGAGGAGACATATTTTAGCTTTTATATACCATTAATTATTATATAATCATAATTGCATCAGCAATTCGTAACCTGACCCTGCCCTCACTCAAGTCAGGACAGAACTCTGAGCAGCCTCATGTGCCCAGCAGCCTCGCCAGCTCTTTGCACTTTATGCCAAAGTACAGAACACTGACCAGGAACACTGGAGCTCATCCCATAATCTATACATTGCAAATGGACTTTTCCTTAGGATCTTTACCTTGAAAGTAACAGCAATAAGATATGCCATAGTACTTAAAAGATACCAGAGTGCTCTTTGAAATGGTGACACAGAAGAGATGGCAATGACTGGGGCCTGAAGCCAATTCGAACCAAGTGATTGATTCTATAGGAAGAAGGAAAAAAAAGGCTTCATAGATGTCAACAATTAATGCATCGTTTGGTACATTAAGGATTCCTGAGTGACAATTCAGCCTCTACTTACACATGTATGTGTGTGTATACATATGTATATATATATATATATATATATACACACATATATATATATACACATATATATATATATATCCGCCTGTATATTGTTCTTCAGATTTCTTATGTTCAGCTTCCTTGAACAGCTCCTTAAATACAAGGAAACTATTTTTGATCAGCTGAATGCCAAAACTCATTACCTAGCATTCCGCCCTTGTACATCAAGCCCAGCGTCTCTCAATTAAGAAAACTAATTTTAATATCTGACTATTTAGCTAAGATATTATTCAATAAACAGGAAACTATTTTCATTTTCTTCTTTCTTATTATTGCCAAATTAGAAAGAAACATTTCGCATAGTCACAAGGATAAGACTGGTGCGGGGAGCTAAACAATTGCAAGAAGCTGCTCTGTGTATTTCTGTGGTTTGGAAATAGTGCCAAGTCGGAAGGAAAAGACATTCTCTGCATTTTCTAAAGCAAGATAAATACAGAAAAGAAATATAGATTAAAGATGGAACTGCTATCTATGAACTCTGCCAGATTCCTTGGCTTTTTGGCACACCTATTGAAGCTGGCAGACTTAGCCAGGAGAAATCTTTTCCATTAAAAGCAGCAACATATATTTTGGTTTAACATATTTTGTTTGTTCATTTTTAAGCTTAAAAAAATGCCGATTTAAATTTTTTTAATGATTCCTTCTGCACAGTTGGCTGCAATTGCACTTATTTGAAGCGGCTCATTTATCACTAAAAGAGCTGCAGGGCACAGCTACTGTTAAACAGCTCCAACAAACCTACAGCTTAGTGGGACAAGCTTCTTTTTATAAGACTAAAAGATGTCTAGAATGTGCCAAGAGGAGCTTTATGCCAGCCTCTAGGTTTGTTATCCAAATGTTACTAAATCAGAGGTCTCCTGAAGCACAGAGTTTGGGCAAAGATAAGCTGATGTCCCTTAGGCTGCTGGTTGTTCCCATCCGGGATCAGCCAGATTTTAACAGAAGACTTGCTACGTATCATAAACTTTAATAATGTGAAATTTTGAAAAATAATCTGAAGTTTGAGGTTTGGTCTGCACGGAAGCCAAACTTCATTACCTTTGGCAATGGTGCAAAAGCAAAATGTCTTACATGTAAGTACCCTACTTTATGAATGGTGAAGTTCTGCTTATTATGAAGGTAAAGGCTCACTGGTTTCTGCCTCCTGCAGCTGAAACTGTAAAGAAAATATTCACACCTGGCAGTTGCTAACACAACAGAAATTGCAGTGGTGCAACACTGTCAATTTTCATTAATCCTTCTGAAACTAAAGAAAATATGGCAGTATTTGACTTAGTTTATGGAGCCTTATATCTGAAATTTTTAAGTGTGATGCAGTCAATACATTTGTGGGTGAAGGGACTGGGCAGACTTTCTGTAGCCAACAAACATGCGGAAATTTTGCCATCTAGTGCCCTCTCTCTTGATGTCCAAGAATTGTAACAACTAATTTATGAAAAGCAACAGGCATCAGCTTGGATTACGTGCCAAACACGCTGCATCTCCGGACTGAGCTGTGGAGCCTGAATAGAGCCAAGCATGACAGTTAAAAAGTTGGTTCTTCTAAACTTAAGACAAACATATGAGTATGTAAATATGCAAATACACACTATTGTACCCCGATAATATTTTTGCATAGATATTATATGAAATATTTTGGATTGATTTAGAAAGATCTTACCTCAAATCTCACTTAATAA
Source organism: Columba livia (assembly GCF_036013475.1). Taxonomy (NCBI): domain Eukaryota; kingdom Metazoa; phylum Chordata; class Aves; order Columbiformes; family Columbidae; genus Columba; species Columba livia. The sequence continues at coordinate 17,841,453 of NC_088603.1, read as the reverse complement.
CATAAAACTCTATATTCTGTATTCAATGTTCTCACCAAAGGCCCCCCCAACAACCAACAACCAACCCCATAACCAAATACTCCTATAGAAATAGGTGCCAGTGCTTTTGCATTTCATTTTCTAAGCTTCAGATATATATGGTTTGTGGCAAAAAGTTGGGTTTCAAATGTTTTCAGTAGAAATTACTAATTGTCTTCCATATTTTGTAATTCACATCTATTTATTTCAGAAAGATGGTCTTATGAAAGTCTTTTCACATAAAATTGTTAGCCAAAATTTCTTGTAGGGTTTTATGACTTTAGCAAAAGAAAACCAATATTCTGGAAGCTCTGCACAATAAAATACATAAAATGTATTTTTCAACACAGTCATTATAATGAAGCATAAAAGAATTCTCCAAATATTAAATCTACATTTCACAGTAACTTTCATAAATCATGGTTAAACCAACTGGGTTTGTATCTTAGATTATTACAAGAGAACAGAAGAACCTACATGTGATTACCCTTTCTACCAGCAAGAACAGAACTTAAAAAACACAAATACCTTTTATTAATTCATCACAGAATTCAGAAAATACATTATAGCTGTTACACCTTCCTTGCCTTCCCCCCAAACAAAACCCAAACCAAAGCCAACCCAATAAAAAAGCCCCAATAATGGCTCCTCTAACCCAACAATAATTAGTTCTGTATGTACAATGGAATAAGAAGAGGAGAAAAGACCTGCTTATAGTGCAGCACAGCAATACTATCTTTAAATAAACTTGTTTGGATAACAAAAGCAGTTCAGCACAATGCAGAGCTCAGCAGAGGCTGATTTACTGTGACTTCATGTAGACTTCAGCACAGACACACACATGGAAAGAGCTGCCAGCAGCACCAGTTATGGTTCCCATATGGTGTAAGTGCCTCAGTCTGGGTGACTGGCTGTTCTCCAGCGCTCCTGTTTCCCTGTTTTTCTCAAAAAGCTCACAGTATTTATGTTTTACATACGATAATTGAGTTGCAGCTATGAATTAGTAGTGATTGTACCTTGGTTTGCTTGAACTATCAAATATGATCAAAACAAATGTTTTTTATAGATTTTTTCTACAACTCCATTCCTGCTTGTTCCCCTCCACCTTGTTACGTGCTACATTTAAACTGAAAGTTTTCTAGAGTTGTCTTCTTATGTAGGTATATATCACTGCCTAACAAAGTGAAGTACTTATCTGTGGTCAATGGCTTTAAGCATCACCACAGTACACATAAATAAATGAATAAATGGAAAAAAATAATGCCTTTACCATTATTGTTTAATTGGTTTGGAATTCAAGCACAAACTTTAAGTCAAAATATCAAGAGATCCTCATATTAGATACTGGAAATTATGTCACTGAGAAGATTTCCCTAAATGTTTTAGAATATTTATGTACCATCTGATCAGGTACTTGCAAATTTAGAATTTCATTGGCAAGCTGAACAGCCATTTTTTTTAGCTTCATACTTTACAATCAAAGCCACTGGTATTCTTTTCACAGACCATAATCCATTTCTGTCTACATAATTCAAAAGCATTTACCACTTTCTCAGCCAGTGAACTCTGTCAGTGTTCTAATGAATCATATCTCTGCCAGACCTGGAATCGTCCATTGTTGAAAGGCAATATTTTGTTTTAAAGGCATTACAAGAAGAGTCAGTGTGTTGGTCTCTTAAAATTTTCCATTCTAAAACAATAAAATACTAGAATGTATTTTGTGGCTGCTTTTAACAAAAATGAAAGCTAACTCATCTGACATTCATAAAGTGTATTGACAACAATTCAAATCTGATTTAATCTCCTGAAAAAAAAAAAAAATCAACTTCTATCACAAGGTCTAAATTCACTGGTGATTTACATTAACAATATTACCTAATTTTTACTCCTGTGCATGAAGGTCAGCATTATGGTAAGCAAAGGTCTAATCTGGGGAACAGTTTCCATAAAGACATGGAAATCGAAGTAGAAAATTGGCCAAATGTGAACTCTGAGGCCAATACTGTGGGCAAAGAGAATAATGAAAATCTCTGATGTTCAAACAGAGCTTACATAGAAACAGGAAGTTATTTTACCTGTTCTAAGTATTCATACAGATATTACTGGAATACTGAATTCTGCTCTGAAGTATGTTGAAATTCAGTCCAAAAGGAAAGTTCAAAATAAAAAATTCAGGACTGACACAGAAATATAATTAAAGAATTAAAAAGATAGAAATTCCATCAGAGATTACACTTGCTTAGCAAATTAAAAAGATGACAATGTGACAAGCAATTTGATCTTATTCAGTAAGAATGTATATGAGAACAGAAGTTATATAGGGCTTTTTTGTTTAGCAAGCAACAGTATCATACATGTAACTGCATAAGATAAAGCTAGACAAACCTTAGGCTACAAATAAGGTGCAAATGTTTTTATGGGGAAGGTATTTAACTACTGGAACAAGTTATGATGACTCTAGGGGATTTTCCATCGCTGGAATTTTTTAAGTAAAGAGTCAGTGTTTTTCTAAAATATGTACTCTCTTCCAAACAGAAGTAAATTGAAGCAATGACTCTGGTTTGTATAAGTAAGGCTAGTCAGACTAGATCAATAAGATGATCCATTCTAGTATTATAATGTATGTACCTATTATTATTTAACATGAGAATAGTGTCCAGTTTACAGGACTATCATCTTATTTAGGCTTTTTAAATGTTGGCACACTACCTTTCTTCCAGCCCTGCAAGTTCTCCTGTGCTGCAAGACTTGTTGAAAATCAACATTCAGGAGGATATTAATTAAAATTCAGCTGTCTGAAAGCTAGCTGTTCAGTCTGAGCTAACCACCTAGGTCCTTTCTATACTCAGTGAGGAAAACTAGGCATTTTCATAAGTCTACTCCTTCCAGATATCTCAGGCATCTATTTTCAGCTAGCACAAGACTGCAGGTGCCTCTCTCTCTTTCCATTGACTACAGAAGGTGTCTTAATTTAGACTACTCCATACCTAAAAGTGGCTGAAGTTAGATGAAAGGAATCCACCCTTAATACTCCAAAGATCTTTGTCAAAATCCCTGGATTCAAGTTAGTTAAATCCACTAATTTAAAACATCTGGCTTTATTAGATCAGGTTCAAAGTGTGCTTCAGTTACTGCTGGGAAGATAGAGTTTATCACCATCATAGCATATAAATGCATCTCATCTGTATTTTCCTAGGAAGAGAACAAATTATTTAATTGTTCTTCCTTATTGCACTATTATTCAGAATTCTGTCATTTCTCTCTATTAATGAATGGGACTGTATAGTTGTTTAAACAAGTCCTCCACTGCCTTAGGATGGGATTCACCCCATTAAACATAGATACCTACGGTGCAGATGTGCAGATCTGAACTTTGAACCTGCGCTCTCATTATAGCCAAAGGAGACTAGAGGTGCCTTATCTTTGCATGAATGTCTAAACTAGTAGAAATGATGCACAGTAAAGAATCTATTTCTCTTCCTTGACTATTATAAGAATCTGGGTGATTATTTCAGATGGGTATGTTCACAATGTAAACATTTAAAGCTGTGATGAATGATGACTTTGATTAATTTTGTTCTTCTACAGCCTGATTTTGGGTTCTTATTCTCCTTTTTTTTCATTACTTCAATAATCTCCTCAGAGGTCTTATTAGCCTCATCATAAAAGACTGGCCTCAACTCGGTAGGTGATGAGGCCATTCAAATTTCCTACGCCTTCTTTACAGAGAAATAATAACAATATTCCACAGAAAAAAATCCTTTATATCACTTACAATGTCAAAAATTAACTTCCACAACAGCGGAAACTAACTTCCACAACAGATCACCTTTTATCTTCTTCATTTGCAAAGAATGGCCAGGAATAACCAGTTACATGTTTTCCACTTGTATATACTTTGAATGACAGAATGTCAGGGATTGGAATGGGCCTCAAAAGATCATCTAGTCCAATCCCCATGCTGGAGCAGGAACACCTAGATGAGGCTACACATGAAGGTGTCCAGGCAGGTTTGAATGTCTCCAGAGTAGGAGACTCCACAACATCCCTGGACAGCCTGTTCCAGTGCTCTGTTACCCCCACTGTGAAGAAGTTTCTTCTCATATTTAAGTGGAACCTCCTGTGTTCCGCTTTACATCTGTTCATACCCGAAGTTCTTTTAGAACACATGAGTAATTTCCTAAGTTCCTACACACATCACCACCCTCACTCACTCACTTCAGACGCATGTCCCAATCTACAGCTTGCCAACTTAACCAAGAAAAAGTGTGACTGTAACATACAGAAGCATTGTATTAATTTGATACCATGACGTGGTCTCTAGGATAATAATTTGACTATTCTTTCAGGATCTTCAGACGACTTGAATTCTTCATTTAAAACATGTTTAGACTCCTCTTTTCAGTACTAAAGTATCTACACTTCCTCATCTGCCTGTGCCTTACAGAACATTCTTTCTACAATAAATCTTAAAAGAGCATCCTTATTAAAAAACCTGTATTCTTTAGTGGACAGTTGAAGATCTTTTAATGAATGAGCTTGATTGTCTAAGGTTCTAGCAACCGTCAGCTACAAGTAGCCATCTTTGTCCCTTTGCAAGAGCTACATTTTAAGTGAGACTTTTTTCCATTTCCATGAAGAATGTGGTGATGGTTGTATGCCTCCAGTTGTCTGTGAATGTTCCTGTTTCTCTTCCCTCTAATTGTGACAGACTCCCAGTATGGAGAACTTTGCCTGGCAGTCCTGCTTATCTTGGCTATAAACTGCCAATCCTCCACTGGATTTCCCTCTCCCTTGGTTTGTGGACAGCTGTCACCAGTGTTAAATTCAGGTCGATGCCTGTTCCTTAGTCCGATGTCTAAAAATTTCCCCTGCTTTCTAGTGTCCCATGTGTCATTACTGGGTCTTTGAAAATACGAATGTCTTTTCCAGCACAGCCATGAATTTTTACTTCATAAAGTGGAAATATTTTCTGGTGTTTGGTAGAAATAAAGCATTGATTCATCTGTCACAGGTCATAACCATTGTTCCATTCCCAGTCATAAGAACATTGAGCATGGAACTGAACATAAAAGAAAAACTTCATAAACTGCCTTTCTAAACTTCCTCCAGAATGATGCTGTTTGTTTGCTCAGAGTTTCATGTGGCAGCAGACGTATGCCAGCATTTCCCAACCTTTTGGTCACATAGTCTTGCTTGAGAAAACTGAACATATTTTGGGTGCATTTACAAATAGGTGAAAACTTGAAACACTGGTTTGCTCTCACAACTGTATGCAAATACCTGTTGTTTTGTGATTAGCAAATACTATTTGTAGCAGTGGCAAAATGTGAAATATGAGAATCTGGATGAAATTACTTGCCCTATATATTTTTATTCCTGGGTTTCTGAACAGAAACATGTATATACACATTGTGTAGTGAATGGTCAGAAAATCTGATGCTTTGAGAAAGTCTCTGACTGACTGTTCAAGTACTCAGCAACTGTGTCATTCATTCAGAGTAAATGTTTCCCTGAAGCATCAGAATTTCCATGTATTTGAACGCAGCACATGAACATGTGTTGAAGAACACCTGGGATTACACATGTATCGTAACCTAGTCAGAACTACAGCAGCTGTGACATGAATCCAACTGGGTATGATTACTGAGACACCAGGTATCTGGTAAAAGGATGAAAAAATATCAAAGGAACCCAGACAAGTTTTCCAAAATGTGATCGGTCTTGAAAAAATCTGTATATAACAACATGAAGGATTCAGCATTGTTGTGACTCTCACATTTGAGCAACTAAACCTCCTCCACTCACTTTCCTTGCCCTCTGGAAATGCCTCTTTAGTCTTTCTGAAACTCCCGTCACTGATTCTTGATGGTACAGGAGCCCAGCTCATAAGCACTGGTGCACTGGCCAGCTGTGTCCTGAGCTGTCATGGTGCACGTGTTGATTTGCTTCATGATCTGCTCAGCTATGGCAACACCGAACAAAAGCACTTGGACTAGCACATCTGGAGAAACTGTGATGGGTCCAACACATTTTCACAGACTTCCCACCATGCTTCACTTGTTATATGGCCATCCTCACTGGGTAAGAACCACTATGTTTCACTGGTCTGATATATCCTCTAAAAAGGCCTATTTGTTGCTTCACTTTGCTTTGTTGATTTGCTATTCCAGGTATGACACAACATAAAAGCATTAGAAAGTGGTTGGAAACATCACAGCAAGATATCTGCTAATTAAAACAAGCTTTATTTAGGGTTAGAAACTCTAGATGACCATAGATATTGTCCTCTTGTGAGTGGGAGAATGCGACGCCCTGACAAACAGGGGCAAAACCAAACTACGCCCTTTTTAAAAAATGGATATGCCTATACTGCAGGCATAATACTAGAATAAAGCAAACTGTCTGACACTGATTTCCATGCTACCAAAGCTATACAAGCAAGAAAGCCCAGGATAGTTAGAGAAAGCCAGCTCTGATGACCCCTCACAGACTTCTGTCACCTTATGGCCTAGAGAGAACAGACTAAGGTCTAGATTTTTCAGAGTTTATTAACATGGATCTCTGAGCTGTGTTAACTTCAACACTATTGGATTCTCTCTGCCTATCTCCTAGTTGAAAGGCAAATGCATTTTGCAATATGTCCTGCAGTCCTGATTCCCAATGATTCATGCATATTGTGGTTCCAGTTCTATACCTGCATGTTACGCACTTGTACATAACAGCCGGGAACTTTTCCAGAGTCCTACTGTTTTCACTTACCCATTTTATCAATTTGCCTTGTGTTAAGGATTTTTTAAAGACTTAAAGGAATAAAGATTTAATAACAGCTCCATTTATGCTTATTATGTCATAACAAAGTTTCCATAAAACACTATTTTAAAATATCGTGATAATTAAAACCGCAGAAAGATTATTTGTAAAGAATGATTTTGGTTTTTTACATATAATTACTTTCATGTTCTTCAGATTAAATGTCCGCAGCATTTGTAATTAAGCACCTCCATAAATGTTTACTTGAATGTAACTGAAAACAAACACATAGAAAAATGAAATATGTGCTGGTGTAGAATAAGATAATTCCATGTATCTTACCTACTTACTTGTAGTTCTTAGCACTAACTATGGGATGTGTCTAAAGAATTTCTTCTTATAGATGGATTTCTAACAATAATTAATATCTTCTAATTTTAAAAGTATCAAACTTATTTTCAAGGCTCAATTTACAACTGTAACTTGTTACACCTCATTGTTACACTTTTGCTGGGTGACCCTAGGACTTCAGATTCTACACTATACACACTGATTTCAGCAGGACATGGAAAAGAAGACACTTTCCTTGAAGAGCTGGACAGATCTCTTCTTAAAGATCTATGCTTATTCAGTACATTTGACTGTGCATCTGCTGACAGTCTTTGGTATGGATGACATCAACCATCTGACTAGTTTCATTTAGTTTATCCAAAAACTCACTCTCCCAAACTTCCATTATTTTTTATTTTTGGGGGACTAGCAAGAACTACTTTTTCCAGTAAACTAGTGTCTTCCAAGAGTATTTCATTTTTAACTGCTAGTAAGAAAAATGGGCAGTAAGGAATCATAACGTTTCTTTTCCCAGCTATATAACTGGTTCGCAGTCACCTCCTGGCTATGAAGAGATGCCAGTGTACCAACCTGAGAGCAACGGTGCAGCCTTTTAATGTTAGAGGTGATTTAATTGATATTCTGAATCACCTCCAAAAATTCTTCCCAAGACTTTTGCACATTGTGATACTAGCCGGTATGATGAATTATTGCAGGTCCTTCATGGTAATGTACGGACACAGGTGGTTTTATCTTAATGTTCATTAACCTCTTAACATTTGATCAGGTTTACTTTGCTGCATTTTAAAGATTCATTATAGAACCAGTTTTGTTTGCAGTCAGACTGCTTTCCCCAAAAAACCTGAGATCTTCTGAACTACAGAGGAGGATTTGTCACACCTCACGGAATTTTGAAATACTTCAAAGTATGCGTGATAGCACTGCATCTCTTAGTCACATATATTTGTAGCCCTGACCTAAAATTCAAGTGAATTTTCTGTTCATGGAATGAATATTTCATTTCTGAATGACACAGACTGGAATTCAGACACTTTATCCTACACATCTCCTTAAGTATCTAAACAACAGAGTGATTAAATCTGCTCCTCAAAAAGTATTTCTTTTGAGATACCCATCTGACTTAGTCAAGAAGGCTTCTGCCATGCCAGGGTTTTTGGATACTGAATGGGAAAGCCCATTATCACAGCTATGGCTGTTTTCCCTAACTGAATATGCCATGGGTATGGCTCAATAAAGTCCACTGAGAAGCTGAAGAATACTGCTCAGTTATCAAAAGGTAGTGAAGAAGTGGTTTGCAAGGAAGAATAATTATCTTCAATGTTTCATATTATTTTCATTCTTTTCCATATGATAGAAATCAGATTATCTGAATCACAGAATCATTTCGGTTGGAAGGCATCTCAGAGGTCATCTAGTCCAACCTCCTAGTCAAAGAAGGGTCAATACTGAATTCAGACCAGGTTGCTGATGGCTTTTCAAGCTGGGTCTCTAAATTCTCTTGGACGGAGAATCTACAGCCATTCTGGGTTACTGTTCCAGTGCTACACTACCCTTGCAGAATTTTTTTCCTTATATACAGATGGAATCCATCAGACTAAATTTATGACCATTGTCTCTTGTCCTCCTACCACACACTTCAGTAAAGAGCCTGCCTTTGTTTCCTTGATACATTTCTCCTAGATACCGACAGGCTGCTGTTCGGCACTGCTGCCCAAAGGCCTTTGCCAAGCTAGACAAGCTCAGTTCCCTCATAAGTCATGTGCTTCGGGACCAAACCATCTCAATGGCCCTTCACTGCACTTGCTCAGCTTAATCCATATATTTCTTTAAGTGGGAGCCCAAACTGAATATAGTACTCCTGATGTGATTTAATAAGTGCTAAGTCACTACCCCTGACCCACTGGCTAAGTCTCCCTGTTGGCCTTCATCTCTCCCAGGGCACCCTGTTGGCTCATGTTCAGCTTGCTGAACCTGTGCTCCAGGTCCTTTTCAGCAGAACTGCTACCCTGTCTGCTGGTCTCAACCTGGACCAAAATGCAGCTCCTTCCTGTTGTACAATTAGTGCACATCTGCTTCTAAGATAGAAATGTATGCGTGTGCTGGCACACGTGATGAGAAACTGTCGTATATCCTCTCACATGTTCGGGCCACCCATCAGTTATGAGATGAGTGGCACTTCCACTTTGGTTCTTGATGGACCCACATACAAGCCCACGTTCAAACACTTGTTCACTGCATTACAAGAATAAAAGTTTCTCATACACAAGAAGTGCACCCTGGGAAAAAAAAGAATGTTCCTTTACTTTGTAGTTTTGCTCTCCTTTTATCAGTTCTCTTTTCTCTCACTTAAAATATTAGTCTTATTCCAGAATATTGTGAATAATAAAAAAATTAAATAGCTGCTATTGTTTTCTGTACATTCCTATTTATCTGCAAGTGCAAAGAAATGTTTTTAATTAGCCTAAATGTTTTAACTAGGACTGAAAAATAAAGATGAACCTAGACTGAGATGGAATTGTTATAAAAGTGTATAATCAGAATTGGCTTTATATAGTATGTTCAGTGTGCTACAACTTATAAAACTTAAAACCTGCATAACAAAATGAATGAAAACAACAGATGCAGGAAGGCAGAAAATGGGTTGTGGCAGTTGAACAGAAAGATAAGCAACAATAAAAAGTCATTAGACACTTGTTTCAAATGGAGCTGTAGTACAATATATATTCTTCTCTGCCCTACAGCCAGTGTAACGCAACTTTGATGGGAAGATGTTACACTGCAGCACTGAACAGGTAGCTTACAATTGAGTCAGTTCAAGCACTGGCATTTAAACTGAGTCTTTAGACATTTTTGACCAGTGATTCTTTTTAACCCAGCTACAGACATAGCCAACTACAGATAAATGTATGATAATGCAGGACTGTGCCAGAATTGAAACTGCTCACAATAAAGTGCATTATGATTAGTGCAGGCGTAAATTCACCATTAATAACAACATTGCATCATAAGTCAACTCATACTTCCAATACATTTACCTGAACATGAAGTAAAATGAAAAGTCTGCAAACAGTGAATCTTTCAGAAAATTTATGAAAAATTGAAAATTCCTACTATCTCCATCTGATGTAATGTCACTACTAACCTAGGTCAGAGTCAAGCCAAGTATTCTAGAGGTGAACATCCACATCATATCTCCACTCCCAACAACCACCAAGCTGTAATATCTTTAGCACTGAAATACTGTTCCCTAATTCACTATTTAACCAAACATTTTTAGGATAAAGTTCAGAAAATCTGAGGTACACAGCAGTATTGAAGAACTATTTCAAATGAAAGATCTCTTCTTTTGACCATGCCAAACCCCTTCAATAGTTTGAACTCCAAATAAGGAAAAAGTTTCACCTCACCTTCACCACTCCATTTTCATGCATGGTGATACAGTTGTTGGGATCTTCTGAAAGTTCATATAAAGCCTGAGCTGTAGCTCTATGAACCGCTGGATCATTTGACTTCAAGTAACGGACTAAAGGAGCTACAGCCTTGCTCTCTCCAAAGGTCACTCTGTTGCTCCCCCACATGCAACAGCGGGAAATGGCCTCGGCTAAGTGACGTCTTAATTTGTTATTGGTCTGAAGAAAGTAAAAACATAATAAATTAAAGACAACACAATACAACAAAAAATTCATAGGAAAGCAGAGTTGTATTCTCAAACATCTTTAAGGTATGCCAATTTAACTGAAGTACAATTAAAAACTGGAAAGAACTGTAACACATGAAGGAACTAGTCCTTTATTATTGTCTTTTTACAAAGTGCTGTGCGTTTTCACATTATTTCAAAGGTGCTTTTAGACTGACTGGAAATTAGATGAAATTAGCATTAAAATGTAACATATAGACCCATCACTGAGATTGTCTGCATGGTTCAGATTTATTGCTCCCTCGACCCTCTGTGCTTTTTTCACCTGGCAGCTGCATCTCTCAAATGCAATATTCAGCAACAGTGACTATTAAAATGAAGCTCATCTTCCAAAGCAATTTTAGTACCAGTCACAGAGTGCTTTCATGTCTAATATACATCTCACAGAGGAAGGATTGTACAGCTCTTCCTTATAGCTGCTGTGAAATCTACCACTCTTGTCATAACCTTTATTTGTGTATAATGCAGTCTGACTTATGTATACTTAGTATAAAATGTTTAGATGTTACTTACCGTGTTTGCTAGTTTGGATAACAGGGGAACGACTCCATGATCCGTTAAAACAGCTAAATTTTCTTCATCTTTAGCTATGTTTGTAATGGCCGCACATACACTTGCTAAAACTTCTTTATTATTTGACTTTAGCAAATTGACGATCAGTTCCAAGCCACCAACAAAGGATCGAACCATTTCCCCAGCATCCTAAATGAGAATCAAAAGAAATATTATTTTAAAATATTCAATCTGTATTTTAAGCAAATGTTTAAAAAAGAGAATGGCGTGACATCATTATTCAAAACTGCAGCTATTGCTGTGTTGCCTTCACCAAGAAATACGGCTAATTCATAACTCAGAGCTCTCTTGATTGACATATGAGAGTTAACACTGTTTCATGTACCACCATCTAGACAGAAATTCAATGCTTAAATAAAGGTATCTAGTGTCATTTTAGACACCACAGGGAGAAGAACTGGAGCATTAGATGAAATTGGCAGTTGGCATGTTCAGGATAAAATGAAGTTCTCTTCAAAGAATAGTTAAGATGTTGAAGTCCTTGGAGCAGGATTGCAATGGCTGTTAGAAATTTACATGTTAGAAATTAACCAGACAAATTCACAGGAAAAAAAAACTCTATTAAGGGTTATTAAATATAAAAGTATTCCCTCTGATTTAGAAAAGTTCCTGAGTCACAGATTTCTTGAAGGTGGAAAAGCATTCTAGGCAGTGGAACCACGGCTACAAGTTTGTCCTGTTCTTCTACCTTTCCACGGGCATCCCCTGTGGGCTAGTGTGAGAAACAGAATACTGTGTCAGTGAACCTTGGGTCCGACATAGCATTGGCTGCTCTCACACTCCTGTGTTTATTAATCAGTTCAAATTAGCAAGCGCATGCTTACGTGTCAATATGTAAACCAGAGAAAACCAGCAGTTTTGGCACTGTGAGACTAAGCTAACGGGTATGGAATTCATCTGGTTGCCCCAAGCAAAAAGCGACTGGCAGTATCTGATGAAGTGCCATGCAGCATACAGTACTTCATGTACCCTTAAAAGCACACAGGGTATAAATCTAAGATTTGTTCAAGCACAAATTCTTAACTGATACATAGCCACTGAACAATGCTGTACTCTAAGATTCATTGTGTTCTGTTAAACTGAGATGCTTGAAAATAAACTTATCTCTTTCTTCGGTAAGACGTTCCACCATGTCAGATTACATTATTCTAGATAATCTCCTGGTTATCGTCCTGGACAGAAACAATGCCAGAATAGAAAAAAACATCTACTTCTTTGAATGATTTTTTACATGTTTATTCAACCCGTGGGTAACTCTGAGCAACACTTTGCCAACAACCATCTAGGAGGAGTTCTCAGGATGCCCGGTTATACAGAGCCTGAAAGACAACACTGCAAAATGCAGCAGCATTTGCAGAAACTTCATTGTAAACATAATAACTAGCAAAGGGATGGATGGAACTTCAAGGGCCTGACCTGAGTATATCAAGTATTGCAATGTAATCTGGAGAAAGCACCATTTCTACTTGAATGGGTCCACCAGTTACTTTAGTCGAGTGGACCTCTATACTGAGCATAGATATTTGTGTTTTATCAGGACTTCTTTATACAATCTATAATCCAGTCTGACATTTTTTGTCACATTTTCTATCTTTCAGATGTGGATCCAGAAAGATGAGTGATTCTCTTTAAGTTCTTTGTCCAATGAACACAGAAACCAGCGAATAACCTAGTTATGGACAACTTAAGGATTCCTGTAAAACATAAGACTTAAGAAAAGTAAATAAACTATTGATTACAAAATAGATATGGGTCAGAAACCACTGTGGGCAAGAACTTCAGGTGTTTTTTGATGTTTCTAGCCTGTGCACCTCAGTGATGGTAAATGTGCACAGATGGAAAGAAAGGTCTGCAAGTGGAATTTCTTTCAGGAGCTTCCTTCAGCAGATAAACAGGAGAAATTTTGAATTAAAACTACCAGACACTCTCCTGAAAGCCTCTTGGACTGAAAGGTCTTAGGACCTCATGAAAATTCAAGAATGGGTAGTATGAACTTTCCTAGGGCTAGGGAGTGACCCTGAGACTAAGAATGGTTTTGATTATATTTATTTCATTTTGGGGGCTGATTTATGAACAGAGTAGGGTCCAATTGTATTGTGCTAAGTTTGCTGAGCAAATCCATCAAATTGCTCATGGACTTGGTAAATAAAGATTCCAGAAGATGCTGCAGTTCATATTTTTTAGTTCTGGGTCTAAATGCTAAACAGAACTCTTAGCTGTGATGTTTCCTGCTAACAGAAAGAAAAGAAGTGAGTAGGCCCATCAGGAATGAAGAATTTTCTGCCACAGGCAGTGCAATCCTCAAGACTGGAAGGAAGAGATTAAAGCCATATAGTGTGAGGGTCAAAACCAGAAGCCACGGCATGTGGAAAAAGGGTAATATCCAAGACCAAACTTTGTGCTGAAGTCCTAAAAAACACAGAATGAACAAATAACAGGACCTTACAGAAACTAAAAGAGAATCTAAATGTTTATGCTGAAAGAGGACAATCCAGGTTTATTACCCAGAAAAGCAGCTGAGAGAAACGGAGAAGGAAGGGCAGTTCTCTGCCCCTCCTGTTACCACGTGAGCTGCATGTAACAGGAGCTGAATTACAGCACGTTTCCCATGGATACACCAGAATAAAAACATTCTCTATCATTGCATACATACCACAATGTAAATGTATCTACAGACAATCATCCAAATGTAAACAACTTTTCTTGATATCAGTTTTCATGTCTGTCTTGAAATTCTAATATTTGACCAAAGATGGTAGATAATGTGTTACAGAGCAAGATTTCTACACAGAAATTTCTTACCTATGGGTATTAGAGGGCTATACAGCTAAATGACCAGATACAGGAGAAGAAAAGAAGATACTTTACATTTACTTCAACTTCTTGAAACTTATTACAAAAGTGTGCCTTACATTGTGTCTAAATATTGGCTCAAGAAATGAGAAAGGCTTCTGATCAACAGGGAAACTTAGAGTAAGGTGTCTAAGATTGGAAAGGGGCCCTGCTATACATGCACATGATTCTACTTTTCTACATGTATTATTCATGTTCTTGAAAGGCATTTCATGAAGAGATAAGATCTGTATTCGAACTTAATGAACTAGTATGTACATTTTTTATTTTCCTACCTGTACATATTTTCTTTCCAGATAATTATAACCCTACTTGTTAAATTTCTCTTCTGACAAGCTTATGCTTTCCACATTTTGTAAAGGAGCACGGTCCAATTAAACTGATGGAATAATATATAAACAATCCAGCAGTGAGAAAAAAAAAGAGTTTCAATGATTGTCTGTGAAACCAGCTAAACACAGGGACAGAACCTCCTACCAGTGATGAAAAGCAGAGGGAAACTGCAGAAACCACATGTCAGGAAAGTTTCCCAAATGTGATTGTGGGTGTAGTCTGGTGGTCTGTGCAAGACAAAGGGAAAAGCAAAGAAGTAAGAAATGTGAAGAACAATGAGCAGAAGAAGGACTGAAATGAGAGCTTTAAAATCCACTATGTTACAAGATCTTCTTTTTTTTTTTCCCAAAGAAATTTCAACAACAAATGCAGTCTTTTTGGTATCATTTGGTATCATTTAGCAAAACCATGTATTTGCTTTGTACAGTAAATTTATACTTTTTTTTTTTTTAACTGAAAGATGTGTATTTATGATGTTGCCATACTTTAAAGATATTTAAAGAAAAAATTATATGAATTTGTGCCTGTGATTGTGGAGGTCTGGATTAAATTATTTTGCATCTGTGTTCTTTGAGTAAACTTGTATTAATGATAGCAGTTCATGCTATAAAATTTAATGTAATTTCTGTGACTTTAGTTTCCAAATACTCTCAGGCATTTTCATTTATACTTATTTTTTGTAACACAAGAGAAGAAAAATCACATATAACGTTATTTTGGAAATCTTTCGCACTTTTTGTTTCGCACAGAAAAAAACACAGTCTTTAAATTCTACCTTCTAAATTAATCATCAGACAACTTTTTGTGAGACTTAACCCAAAGGGTTTGTCATTTCCAGCTATTAGTGTGTGATAAGCTTTCATATTTACCTGTATCCTTAAACTTCACTGTAGAAATGTAAATGTTTCAAAGTCTGGGTAGTTTACTATTGGGTAATAACAATTTTAATATTGAACTTGACACGGAAAGTGTTCCATTCCCAAGACTACCTTTATGCTTTAGTATTTACATACTGCAAACTCTAATCTATTAATAGAGCTATTACACTACATTTTCATTCTTTAGTGTTGTGTATGAAGTTATTCAATACACTTCAAGTATTTTGAAAAGCTTAGAAAGCATCTTAGGATATAGCTATACAAACCAAACAAACGAAAAACAAACAAACAAACAAAACAACTTGAAAGAAAAGAAGAATGCATTGAAGTGAATTTCGGTAATTTATTCCCCCCTTACTTGTTGCTACAGAACTCTACTTCTTAGTTGTTATAGCAAGGCTACTCAGCTTGAGTTAGGTGGGGAAAAAATGATATGGCAAGAATAAAGCCTAAGAAACAGCTTTTATAGATAAAAACATTGATAAAATCGCTCCCACTAGATAATTTTATTGTATACATCTGAGCATGTTAACGATAGGCTGACCGCTTCTGTTTTTGCCATCACACTTCCTGAGCTCAACAAAGAGGCCAAACACAAAGACATTTAAAGTAATAAATACGTTAAAAAAAAAAAACAAAACAGAGGGGGAAGCAAGAACTTTTTATTGTATACAAGGAATATCTTCATTTTAAACCTTCATCATTATTATACGTTTTAATGTAATATTTAACCTGAGGTGAGAGATATGAAGAAACATACATTGTTAAACCACATTTTAAGTGGGTGAAGAAAACACAAAGAGATAACAGGATTTTCTTGACTTCATGACCGTATCTTCTAACTAGTGGACAGCAAAGTTTTTATCCTCAGAAATTATGGTAAATATGTCAAAACTGGATTCAAAGGGAGTTTGCAATCTCATGTAGTAAAACAAATCAACCTATCTGGCATAGACATTGAGGCCAGCAGTTACATGTTGTGCTAAGAAAAGCCTCATCCTGCTACTCTTTAATCGCCTAAATCTTCATCTTGATGAACTGCATTACTATTAACAAAATTTAGCTAGCTTTCCCTTTTTACTTATTTCTACATTGGCTTCTGCCAAGAGCAGAAATACTGCGAGACAGACCAGCTTTACACATATTTTTTTTAATTAGGAGCAGAAAGCATATTTGCAAAAAGACAGATTTGGAAAAATCACTTGATCTTTGCAGTATTTATACAAGGAAAACATTTGGGATTCTTTGGTTCTCTTGCTGTCATATTATATGTGTTTTTGTGGTTATTTTCGTTAAGTAAAGAAAGTTCATCAGCCTTAGGTTGAGACATACAGTTCTTGTAAATGAGCTACTGAATTCTTTTGTAACTGAATTCCTACCTTATTTTTTCCAAAGTGAATACTGGTTGCTTTATTTGAAAGACATAAAGCTAAACACGGTATTACAAAACCACATTGTGTTTATCTTTAAAATACTCCACTCAAAAGAGAAAAGTTCCTCCACTAAAAACAAGTAGTATTTCACTTTTAGAACATCTTAAGAAGCGTAAGGTGTCAAAGCTAATCTGTCAAATCTAATTGCTCTTGTCCAAAGAAGTGATGGTATGTCTGTGCAAATAAACTTTAGTTATCAAGAGTAATTTTTAAACTACCATTTCGTTAATGAAGGCAGCTGTCTTGTTCCATCCCCCATCACCAACTGGATAACTTATCAACCTAATGCACAATCCAATTTAAAATTCAAAATAAAGAAATGCAACAGATAGATTTCTATATTATAGCTGTTCAGTGAAAAAGGGAAACACACAATTTAATGTAATGAAGTTTCTATTAATTTTTCTTATTAAACACTTCCATGGTAACATTAATCAAATTACTTTATATTTAAAGGCTAATTTTTATTCCAGTCTCTACAGCAGTGGAGACTTCCACTGTAACAGAACTGATGAAGAAACACCATTTAAGATGAGACTCCTTCAGTATATCTCACAGCTCTTCTGCGTTGGGAAAATAACAGCAGACAATCAACTTTTTCCCATCCTCTTCACCTCAATGGAGCAGCTAAAGCCAGAGCCACAATGCAGAGTAGCTTTAACATGGCTCCAATGTTACTCCGTAGCCTGGAAGAGCAGAACTCCCTATGCTCGGCTCTTTGGGGATTTGATCATTGCACTATTAAATAGCTGGCAAGTACATTGCTATTGATACTTTCAAGAAACAAAAGCAAATTCCCTTAGCCGAGCACACAGCCCAAGAAAGCATGCAATGCATGTTCTCTAAAAGATGGTGGGGGAAAAGAAGGTCTACATAATCACCCATGCAACATGGTAGTCCATTTGTCTATTGTTTTCCTTAATTTTCAGTCTGTCTGACTATGCTTACTTTTCCTTCTCCTCCTCCTCACAACTCTCAATGAAGTTCAGTTCTGAGTAAATGCTAAAATCCTGATTTTTTTCACAGAAGTAGTGAAACTACTAACATTAAAGTATTTTGAGGCCACAGTAGAGAAAACATCATGATTCGCCTTAGATTATTTTGAAAAGTGTTTGAATAATGAAAGTATGAGAAACAGATAACATTGAATAACTGGGAAAACTAAATATTGTTTCCACTGGATTTGGATTGAATTGAATCCAAAGAAGTGTCTACACAAACTTCTTTATTTATTAGTATATTTATGAGATAGCCATCACTAATATGTAGTTTAATATTGTAAGGAAGACAGCAATATTAGAATGTTCTGAGGCCAGGCTAGGTAAACAATCAATGCAATGACAACACAAACTAATAAACTGTTATAACAATTACTGTTTGTGTCTGTGCAACTCTGGCACGGTTCCATAAATTAGAGTGTTATATGAGAAGGCAATCTTATCATATTGTACCACTTACCATTACTGACCCGTAAGAATCTGAACAACAAGTGTAAAGTATAAAATATGTTATAATCCAGTCAAAAGCTTCTGAGCTAGATAAAATGATTGCTTGAAATTTTCTGGTTTATATTATGCAGCAAATTAGACACAATGATCTCTGTGCTCTTTTCTTGCCTTAAAATCTATGGAAGGCAATATGGAGGGTAAAATAGGAAAAACGTGAGATGGACAGAAGGAAAAACCAAGAAGAGATGAAAAAGAAAAAATGTGAGGAGGATGGGCTTTAAACTTTTTATAGATTTTTAAAATCCAATTAGCAAGACTAATTTAAAAGTACAGAAGCTACATGACAAGCTGTTGACTAGCAGGTGTAGCTATTATAAACTAAGTTACATGGAAAGCTGGTCAAATATTTTCCAGTGGAACAGTATTCCATCAGAAAATGCTAATGGAATGGAACCAAAACCTTCCACAAGAACACAACGACTTCTTGAAAAGTTTTGACAGAAACCAGGCAGAAAGGCAGGCTAAATTACCAACGTGCCTCTTCATTTTTTCTCTTGTCAGCCAGGTGGCTGGTGAGTAGCCTGCCAGGCTGTTGAGCTTCTGGTTTTCACAGAATCCTTGACTTCTTGCCTGATGGGCTGCCAAACAGCTGGAAAGCCAGGTCTCCAGGAGCTCCTAAGCTTTTTGGCTTCTTATGGCCTCCAAGCTCTCAGGCAGCTGCTTTGCTCCCCAATGAGGGAGATATGGGTCACGCTCTTAGTTTCCCAGCTTTCAGGTTACGCGTTTTACAGGAACTGCACTCCTATATTTGTAGACATTAAGGATCTTGGGGCAATTTACGTCAGCCCACTGAGGATCTCCAGGGTAATATGTCTATAGGAGGCCCAAACAATGATAGTTGGTTCACTAAAATTCTAGGCAGCTTGGACAGGCTGGTTCCGCGTGTACCCTGGCAGCCAGATATGGATTCCCCAAGCCAGGCCTGGCTTCCTGGGCTTCCTAAATCTCCCAGGACTCTGGTGGTCTGGAAAGCCTGAAGTGCAAGCCAAAAAATCCTTTTTGTCTCTCTTACAGTACTCTTTTGAAGTTTAGTTCATAACAAATGCTTTAAAATTTGGAAAGTCTACATCCAGATATCAGGCATTAAAAACTCTCTGAAAATGAGACCAAATACAGAGAAGTAGGTATGACTGATGTTAAAAATGATAATGTCTAGAGAAAACAAATAGGAAAATGGAAAGAGAGCAGGAAGAGCACCAAGTTTGAACTGCCAAGGTTTCTGTACAGAATTGCAAGAAGCACAGCAAGGAAAACAAAGAAACTGGAAAAATGCTGTACATACTCAAGCAGGGAGTTTCGACATTATAGGTTTAACCAAAGAATGGTAAGTAAACAAAAATGTCTTGGTACTGCCTAAGTAAATTTTTTTAAATATAAAACAAACGAACAAGAGCATGGGGCATGAATGATCTTTATACACTAGAGTTTTAGATTAGTAAAAAGTTTAAATAAAGTATCTTAATTCATTTAAAACAGCAAATAATTTTACTATTTGTCAAATAACAGAAAGATTTCCAAGTTCCACTACCTTTCTTTGTTACTTTTAGTAAAGAAATAATATCTGTGGTTTTATACATATGGTGATGTTAAAATTTCCATAACAAACAAAATCTGTGTAAGAATCCTAAATAGCATGGGTCATCAGCAGCATATTTTCCACCCACAGGTTAACTCCAGGCTGCTGGCTCCAGAAGAAGTGGTTTCCTCAGTATATAATACTTCTGTAAGTGTGGAAGTTACCTGACCTTTACACATACCCATCTCACAGACATTCTCTTTCCCCACATGTAGGAAATACACAGACAATTTTACATGGCTCATCATCCTTCATCACACCCATCAAATTCCACTTCAGAGCTAAAAGGGATGCAATAACTTCGGGGGGAAAAAATCACATTTTATCAGAAAGGTGTGAGATCTCACTTCGCATGTACATTTTAAGAAAATACAATAACTTTCACTCTCTCTTCTCTCAAATCCAGAAGACTTTATATGTAGCTTCCTGAAGTTCTTTAAGAAAGCCTTTACAGTTGTAGCTAAAACAAAGCATATAACTGAAACTTTGAAAGTTGAAAGCTGATACACAAGAACTAAGGACAGAGACAAAGATGATGCCTGACAATACCATTCCTATTCTAATGTTTGCAGCCAAAACTCTACTAAATATGAGGACAGAAAATAACCTCTACCATTTCTTCTTTTTTTATTTTTTTTTTTCAAGGCATCCTGTTGAAAGGTTACTCTGTTAAGAAATAGGAATTTTCATACAAACTCAAGCTGGCAGTGTTCCTCTTACTGGCACAATGCCTTTGGACGAATTTTATAATAGCCAAAACGACAGCTTTGTAGAGTTTCTCTAAATTTTTCTGTTTGGGCTGATGTACATTGGGAGAACACTATAAATACTGTTTTTCAAAGAAGCATCATAACCAAATATTGCTGTTCCAAAAGCAGCAGAGTTGAGTAGACTTTTCTTAGCCATATTTCATAATCAGTCGTTTTTTGGACAGTGCACTTACACTTTGTCATTACCAATGTGCCTGCAGCAGTAACTTTTCCTTTTGAAAGTAAGGAACTAATTAATAAGAATCTCCTTCTATTAAGACAATTCCTTTAACAAATGACGGTCTTGTCTCTTATGTTATTATATTTTAAAGAAATGTATAAACTAATTTATCTAAAATAATGAGATATTTTTCTCAGACTCACAAGTAGCACTCACAAGTGATGGGCAAATTTTCTCAGGATAGTTCTACCACAAGAATTATATCACTGCCAGCCTACCTATAAGATCTTCACTCTGCAAGAAATTCTTAAGGTTGAAAATACTTAGAACTAATGCTGGCATGCAGAAACGATGACTGATACCTAATCAATATTATAGCTGCCAGAGATGTAACCGTTTATGTACTACAGTGTACAATTTATGTCTTCTACTTAAGAAGTCTTAGCTCTGTTATGGACCAAACATCACTCACCTACATCATGTTGCTGTAACATACTATATCACTTAGCTATATCATACTGATACAATTCTATTCTATGGGAAGTATTCTGAACCAGCTACCATAATGTAACTGGTGACATATGTAATCTAGGGTTACAGAAACTTGGATTCTGCTCCTTTTGCAATTATCTGCTTACCAGCAGGAAAACTAGTTAGATCTGAAATCCCCAAAACTGCCTAGCACCTAAATATCTCCAGAACTCAAGTCTTGGCGTTTTGTGACCCTTATGCCCCAGTGGTAAATCAGAAATGGTAGACTTTCCATCTTCAACAGATTATGGTTAGAGTAAGAGCATGAGAGATAATAATGTACTCACATACTATGACAATAACAGCCCTATCAGTGTGACAGATTAGCTTCTAAGATTTTATAAATATAATTGAACATAACCTTGAAGTTGGATGTACAAAAAATGTCTGTGCAGAAAAATGGATGCTGCACTACATTGTTCTAAAAAAATGTTTCTGATATGGTTAACAAGTCCTATTTCATCTTGAACCTCCCAGTACAGAAGAGAATCACTATAGCTTCCACAGCAGAGCACAAAAAGAAAACAAATCCAGATTCCAAGATCACAGTTATTTGAAACATGGTTTGCAGTACAGGCTTGGAAAAGCCAGAATGCACATAATCCTTTTAAAGTCATATAGTCATTACTGCTTTTGAATCAAGCACTGCATAAACCAAACTGTGCTTCTTGGAAGATCATGCAAATTGTTGAATACTATTAACTTTGAATTAAAAAAAAAATGTTTAGATAGAAATAGTTACTGCACTTCCGCAGGGTGGCTATAATCGCTGCTTTATACATACTTCTTTCCATTCAGCGTCAGAGGAAAGGGTATTATTGGTAGGCTCATTTCAGTGTGCCACTCTGCCTCAGTCTCACACAAAGAACTCTTTGTGGGGTCACAGATTAGCATTTGGGCAGGCAGCCAAGAGAGATGAAAGGAGGATGGCTACACTAAGGATGTATATAGCTTACACTCATCAAATACCCAAGGGAAAAAACACAAGAAAAAGAATCCATGTAGTCTACAATTTCAGTAGCTGTCCTCTATCCCCTTAGTTTCTGAAAAAGTGCTTTTAGTGGAAGCTCTAGCAATGTGAAGTTCTACTTTGGCACTACAGGTTGCAGAGTCTTACACATAATAAATATTAACTCAGTTCTGAGATAAAGCACAATTTCAACATTCAGTTATAGCAAGACTACTCAAGAGAGAGTCAGGTATAGTCATATCTTGACAGAGGAGACCTGTATACACCCCATCAAAAACTTTATTATACTAGAGAGTATGTTTAAAAGAAAAGATGGAAAGA
Organism: Columba livia; assembly: GCF_036013475.1. Taxonomy (NCBI): domain Eukaryota; kingdom Metazoa; phylum Chordata; class Aves; order Columbiformes; family Columbidae; genus Columba; species Columba livia. Next base: position 17,818,728 of record NC_088603.1, on the reverse strand, counting down.
TAATTCAGAATAACCAGCATGCTTGAAAAATGGCAAGCAAGCTGCCACTGTAGAAATCACTGAGAAGAAACAGAAAATGTTTAAGTTACAAAAATCAAGACCAAATGTTCTCGCAATACTTTCATCCATGTATCTGTATCTACATTTACTCATCTATATAAATTAATAGCAACCATATAGTGCTCAATTTCATACACTGCCAGCAAAGGATGCCAAGGATATCTAGCACTTTGAAGAAATTTCCACTCTTTACATGGTCAGGATCTCAAAAGATAAGTGGAAGGATATATATTTGTGGTACAGTAGAGGGAAGATGCAAAAGTTGCATTAAATTTGGAGGTAAATTAGAAACGGAAGATATTACTGTACAAGGATTAAGGATAAAAGTCTACTTATTATTTTAGGAAATTTCTAATGGGAAACAAAACCCTCTCGATTTATTTTACCACAGGTCAGTGGTTAAGAATTCACTGAAGATGACTTACAGCTTATACTTACCATTATATCTTTATTTGGAAACTGACACAAACTAAATGAATAGCTCAGTCTTCTGTGCCCAACTGACCTGCACAACAACCACTATTCACAACTGGCACTTTTTGTTGGCAGTCTGAGCAGAAAATCTAAGGATTACATTGGCATCGGGTCTGAAATATGCTCTGAAACCAAATTATGGTCTCTTGAGAACATAGCTGAAGTACCTCATAGTGCAGAACAACTACAACTACCTTTACTATTCATAGCTTTCTGTTTTCAGCATTGTCAGATTTTCAACATGCTTTATATGGGAACAGTAAGTTTAGGTCCTGCTAGGTTATTAAAATACATTTTCCAAATACAGTAAGCACTGTAAAGGCAAAGCAGAATGCTATAATGAGTGCTAGATAGAGGACAATTCACTTTTGGAAAGTGAATACATCATTTTTTTAAGCAGCTAACAGAATGAAAGAAAGAGAGTGAAAGCAGCAAACAGCAACGTATTGCTGGAAATCATCCAAATATTAAAAATATATGTGAGTATATATATAACAAAACTACTACTTTAAAACTTTCTTACCTTAGCATTTTCAATGCAAGGACAAATAGCCCAAGCTGCAGTTGCTTGAACATCTGGATTAGGATTTTTCAGCAATGACCATATCAAACGAACTCCATCTAGATGGTCAATTATGCTATTGCAGAAACAAACCAAAAAAAGAGATAATTAATTATGGAGTAGACAATGTCAAATTTGAAATTATATGTTTGTTTGGAACACTGCTTTAAGAAATGTTGGTATGATTTTCTTTAATATACTGTTCTGCTGTAAGTGCTTGTGTTTTATTGTCATCTAATTGCCATCGACACATTCAGTAAAAATGCTTACTAGAGCAGATAGGTGTGAATACATTATGGAAAGACAGAATATATTTTCTAACTAAATGTCATTAATGTTGTTTACTTTTTTCTCAGCACTGTAATTCAAAATGCTTAAAGAAGATAAAGTAAACTACATTATAACTAGAACTCATAGAAACATGAAAACAAGCATGTGACTTTTTAATGATCTGCATGCAAAGTGAAATCTGATTTCAAGCATACTGGCTTCTTTCATATAGTAACAAATACTTTCCAAAACAAATATTTATGCCCAAAACTATGTACTTAACTTTTTATTCAGTCTACGCTTAATGTATTTACCTTACTCTATGACATATTTTAAAATACTACGTTTCTAATCTAGCATTAGAAATTAAAATGGTCACACCACAGTGCATCCTTTGTTGGGCACGAATAACATGTAACTTGTTTCCCATGTGTTCCTTACCAACAAGACTAACACTGAACACTGTGTTATAATTACTAAAACACACTGTAATCAAAGTAGATTCGTGACTAGCTGAAAAATGAATTATCATCAGAATCATCTCTACACCATCTGCGTTATGTTTACATATCAATCAGGCTCGGGGATCATAACTGCGCATTAGGCTCCAGTGAATACCTTAAATGGAAAGGAAGGTCAAACAAAACTTAATACCCTTCACAAATATGCATTTTTTTCAAAAAGATATGTTGAACCCAAAGCCAATGAAGATAACGAAAAGCAAATACAGCTTCATTTTTTAATCTTAAAAGTAAAAATTCAATTGTATAACTGCAATTGCAAAGTGGCTAAACACGTAGGTTTTTCAAAATAATACTTTTTTGGTTGAGATACTATAAGTTATTTAAGATCTGCTAAATTTAATACAGCTTATTTCATACTTAGCTCCAAATCAATTGCAAGAAAATCATCATTCAAAGGACAATTCAGAAATCTTAACACATCAAAAGAAAATAGCATAATCACAAACTACATAATTACCTATATATGTTCAACATTGTAAGGATGACTTCAGTAAAATCTTCAAAACAAGATTTTAAATCCCTCCAAAACCCCCACACTTAAGCAATTTTAACATTACTTTCCTGTCATTTCAGAAAGCACAAGGAGTTTTTTCCTAGATGAGATGTTAATTAAAAAAGAACCCATGAATCTTTCTTCTAGTCAAGCAGACTACTGACCATTTACCAACATGAAGTACTTCCTCCCAAGAGGGACTAAATATAAATGACTCAGTTCCAACCAGTACATAAAAATCAAGAAGTAGAAGCCAAATAGCTCAGAATTTTGCACCACGCTTAAAAAAATATAAAATAAAATAAAATAAAAAAGAACCACCAGGCTGATCTATCTTTCTATTTTTCTGAAAGCTTCCTTTTAAATTCAAAGTTTACTTTCATTTTCTTTTCAAGGTAAACTTAGCCTCACTTACTGATTCATTTTCTAAAGAGTTTTGCCTTTTGCTTGAAGACCTGAAAGACCAGTTGTCTTACACCCAACAGAACAGCTCAAAATATCTGAAAAGGTCATCCTCCATCCATTCAGCATGTCAAACTAATCAAACTAAATCAAACTAATAAACAATAAGGACAAAACAAACAAATCTCCAAAGTATGCTGTCCATCACTGATTACTGCTTTCTCTCAGTTACACTAGATTAACCCAAACGAAAAGAACTCTACATACAAGAATGATGCTCTTAAATTACTGTACTGGAAGAATTATTGTTGTGTAATCATGAAAGAAGCACTAACCCTTTTATCTTCATCTTGCTGAGAACATATATTTGCCAATTAATAATTTGCCAATTGCTTTGCTAAACAAGTGACTAATCCTTTCTCAATTCAATTTTTAATCTTGTTAAGGTTTCGCTGCACAATGTAGCAGATGAAGAAACCGGGTGTTAAATGAGCATATCTGCTACAAAAGCAAAGGGAACACTAAAATAAATGGCCTGAAATATGTTTCCTCTATAAAAGTGCTTAGACACTAGATTCCTTTCTATGTGAAATTTCCGTTAAGTTTCTTTACAAATAAACAAGGAAAGAGATGGGAAAATAGACCTGTAATCTTGAAAATTTCAGTTCTGATGGCATTACCCTAAGCAATATTCTGATTTGCTTTTGTATATACCTTTTGTATCTAATTTTATTCCCCAAAATTTATTGGAACATTATTAACAGGATGGTATAATAAAGCTACTTACCACAATAAAGACAAGCAACTATAGCTTAACATTTACTTTGGTTGGCATTCAATTCTGTATACATCCATAGCTAGTACATTAGCCACTCTGTGGTTACAGTCCCTTAAATTATATATTTTATAATAATTTGTTGACATTATGATGATAAAGTTGAACTACAGTTAAACCTGTATTAAACAACCACTCACGGGACTGTTAAAGGACAGTTCTACCAAAAAAATGCAGAATATTTCCTTTGAAAGCTAAAGGGAATCTCATAAAAGATTATATAATGTGGTATTCAGTTGATATAACAATATGTTAATATTTAATATTTTAAAATTCAAATATTTAACTGCCTTATAGAATAGCCGAAGTACATGTATGTAATGTATCTAATGTATAAAATACTACTAGTCAAAACCAAGATGCGTGAAAGTCACACGAAGTAGAAACGTAAACCTTATAGGTAATTGCCACCTGGTGCTTCACTGTAAGTACATAACAATATGCAGAGTTCAGAAGCAAAAGCCTGTATTCTGAACTATTGCTGCTCTTTCCCTAACAGAGCAGAGGCATCTTCCAATATACCTGACCCAAGAGGGCCAGTGACCACCTCTTCTAATTCAAAGCTCTGTACCTGATCGCAAACTGTTCTTATTTGATCACTGATACAATTTAGAACGAGGTGTAAATTATTCTGCTTCTCAAAATACCCAGAGGTGATTGTATTGGCAGTTAGAAATATAAGAGCAGGAGTGACGAGGTGCTCCTGATGTGCGCTGCTGTGCCAGGCAGACATGACCAGAGCAGCGACCAAGGGTGTGCAGCTGGCAGCATGCCTGCAAAAAGGCCAGGGGGGAGCAAAACATCTTCTTGGCTTCCACACAGAATATGTCTATAGAACATGTCTTACAGGCAAATAGTTTTAATGCAATCAAACACATTCAGAGATTACTGGAGTGTCTAGGACAGCCTCTGGGAAATCTCAGGTTACAATTCACTGGTATTTGCTATTTGACCAGTGCAGGTAATTTAACAATTTTTAATTTTTCTGAATTACTTTTGTTGGCTGTTTACAGTCAACAGCTGTTTAATAATGACTTTTCACATTATTTCATTTAAGAATCTTGGTATCACGATGTCATCGAACGTCACAAGATGTCTGTGCAAGACGTGGCTTACAATTCTAGAAAGTAACTTTTTTTTTAGGTAATTGAAACTAGCAAAGATGTTAATCTGAAATAGCACTTCTCTTTCAAATTCAAACTTAATATTGAAGATTTCCAGAAGAAACTTCACTATGAATTGCTTGAACACACATGCATACACACAGCCTAGACATCTGTTTGTCATATCTATAATATTTTTCTGTTACAGTGCCATTTGCCAGTACTTTTGAGAAGTCTAGTTTAATTGCCTGCCAATTTAGACCACAAATACAAATGTAAATAAACAAAGTTATACTGACTCTGCACTGTGCTCACTGGCAAGATTACAGGGTTTAATTCTGGCAGAATGTAATCTTGTCTTTTTTGAAACCACAATTTAGCATGTTTCTTAAAACTTTCACTAGTTGCTGTTGACTGCTTTGATAAACAGTGTTATATAGCAATGACTCAAACTCCATCTGTTTGACTAAAATAATTGTACTTTTTAGTTTATAAGATTCTAAACCCTCAATTTTGAATGCTAGAGTTGAAGTCTACAGGTTTTCAAATGAAAAGTGCAAATGAAAATCTAGCAGCAGCTGAAGAATATACACTAGTCCTCTGACTTTGATAAGAGAAAGAGAATAACTTATATAAAGTTCCTCAAAAAGACAAACGTACATAAAAGATGTGCAGTGGCATCTGTCAGTGGCCATGCACCAGACTAAGTATGGAGAACAACTTCACGCTGTCCACATAATAGTAAGGAAGTTCAGTCACATAGGTTTGGCTTTTTAAGAAAAGTCAACTTATTTTTTGCTGTGAGTAAAGCTGGCTGCTATTCTTCATTTTACACAGCTTGATAGAGTCAAAAGGAATCCCTTAATTTCTGGAAGTTGCCTTATAATAAAGGCTTGGTGTAGAAAAGTAACACTATTGTACCTTCCACTGAGTAGTTGCAGAAGTTAAAGTGTCAACTCGAAAACATGACAGAGATACAATATATAAAAGATATACAGAAGCTATAGTCTCACCTATGCTGATCTACTAGTCTTCTCTCTTTGTCAGTGCAGGATTCCTCCATGGAACATATGATAAATATACAATATTTCCCTCAGAAGTTAACTGCACAGTTTCATAGAACATTCTCGCTTTTTAATTTCTTATATTAATCCCATCCTCTTCATTACATACCCTTGAATCATTCACAAAAGCCACATGAGCTCCACTCTTGGCCTGTATGATCTCTGCATGCCTACTGCTGCAAGCATAACCACATTCAAAATAGAAGACTGTTCAATTGAATATTTAGTCTCTAATCCACACTTCATAAAACATACACACAGCTAATGAAATGTTAGAATATGTCTGAAAATTCTCAGTCCTTCTGAGAGCTTGATACTCCCTTTAAATTTTCCTGCTTTGTTTGAAGTTTCTAGTACATATGAAAGTTTGTGATAGCAGAATCCAGAAAAATCATCATAGTTTTCAGAATTTCTGTAGTGCCAAACTAAAACAGTAACTCATTAAACAGTGCTTGTCTGTACCAGATGACAAAGAAAATAGGGCTTAAGACCTGCCAGCCAAATTTGCCAGGAGAAAAAGGTAATAGTAGAGAACAACTAATCTCATAGAACCTGTCAAGCGATTCTGAGGAATAAGTGATTATGAAATGAGGAATGAACCAGGATGACCAGAATCAGCCCACTATCGAACTGCGATGGGAAGTTCTCATCACCTGTATATACTTAGAGGCTACAAGTGGCTTTGCTTTGCTTCTTTCTTGAATACAATCTCGGCACATCTCCGCACAGTAGTTTCCAACAAGACTACTTATTGTTTTAGTCCCAAATTCTGTAAATAGAATAAAGTGATGCTACAGATTCTGTATCCTTTATGTCTTTGGTGACTTACTCTTCCCAAAAAGGAAGAGATCATTTTGGATGAGGAACTACAATTTCAGTTCATGCTCTAATGGTCTGAGAGGAGGAGAAGGAAGAGGAATTGATATCCCTTTATGTGTGTGGGGTGGGAATTAAATATCTTAACCCTGTGAGGGGCAGAGCAATCAACCAAACAAATCCTTTAAACATGTGAGTAGTTGCACTGGTGTCAATGTTTTAACTAAGCATTGCCTTCAAATATTTTGCTGGATTGGTATCAAACTTATCCACACCTGGATGAATCACACCTTGGGAAAAGACAGCAGCATAGTCTCTTCTAGTACTACAAGTCTAAATAGCACAATACATCAGGTACATGTCACAGTCTTGTCTTTTTTTTTTTTTTTTTGGTAGTAGTAGTAAAAATAATATTCTACTCTTGATCTGAGATCTGGCTTACTTGTTCATGTTTTATAATATTTAAAAGGAAAAAAAAAAGTTGAGAACCTTCAATAAATAATTTGCTTATATGAACCAAACTCAGCATTTGATCCCTTTGTCCACTCTTTGCAAACTCCATAAATTTTTGTTCCAAACAACCTGTACTCTCTCCTTCTTAAAAACAAGATGGACTTTGTTCATCACAATTTTAGCAGCAACTTGTGTTATTTCTGGTGCTTATACTGACCACATTCCAGTGTGAAGCTACCCATATTGGATACTACAAGCGATAGTCCTAAGTACTAGAGTATGTTTGAGGTGTTATTAATATTTACTGGTATTTAAATTTCTCAGTTAATTTACAATGTTAATTCTGTTAGGTTCATGCATAGCACTAAAGGATGATTTTTAGAGAGATACATCGTGAAAGTGATTTCGTTTATGTATACTTTAATGCTCCATAGCTAACTGTTCATGCAAGCCATGTTTACAGTTGGGTACCATCTAGCCTTTTGCCACTGGGTGACAGCCAAAGCATGAAAACAAAAGCCCTATTCAGGAAAAGAATTCCCTACACTGCTATATGAATATCAAGTGAATTATGCAAATCAGAACAGGAGGAGATTAATAAAACTCTCTTTCTGACCTTCCTCATGTATAAGGAGGGAAATATGCCGAGAATCTTGAGGTAAATATCCCTGTAGGGGAACAGTAAGCACAGTAAATGCCGACCTCAACATTTAACTGGAACACTTAATCATAAAACTCAAGGATGTTTGTAGGCTGTACACATCTACATCACAAAACCAAAGAGAGCAACAACTGTCTCAGTAAAAAGACAGTCTTTTTCTTTGGTTTTGCAAAGGAACAAAAGAGGAGGAAAGGGTCAAAAAAAGTCTGAGTTCATAAAAGCAATGACGGAGAGAGACAAAACAGATAAAACACAAAAATATTGCTCTACTTTTCAAAATTTAAAATTGTTTTTCATTACAGCAAATGCACACTTTTCCTTTTGGAATCACTTTCTCTAATTTAGGCTATTATTTATGATCTGGAACAGATGTAAAAGCAGAAGGCAAAACAGGTACTTATACACCACTTTAAAATGGTGCCCTTTAACTCTGAATTTTAGCTTTAATAAATATCAGTTTATTAAAGGTTTATCTGATTTTCCCAAAAATGTAAAAGTTTTGCATTCTATGTATATTCTTCTTTAATGAAAATATTTTTAAAATATATATATATATAGTACATTTTACAGGGATGTAACTATCCTACTCAGTGCTGTCAAAACCACAAAGTAAAATATCCTTTTAAATCAGTTTAGACTTGACTATATTTGTGCTGGAATTACTAAAAAGAAGGGTTTTTTTCAATATTTAAAATGCTGTGAAAATGAATAGCTTACATCATAGCATCAGGTTCTGTTGCACAAGCTCCCAATACTTTGTTGACATTCACAAGTAGTGCCTGATTAGTTCCAGAAAGTAACTGCACTAAAGGTGGTATTCCACCACATCTACGGATAGTACTTCGATTTACTGGTTCTTGGCAACATTCTCCCAGTGCTCCGATAACATTTACAAGAACTTCTTCAGGCTGGTCAGTCAGCAGTCCTACCAAAGCTTCTACGACTTTATATTCCCGAAATCTAAAATAGAGAAATAAAACCAAAGTTGTTATTTTCAGTACATTACTCAGTTTAATTTTATAATTAAAGTATAATTATAATCCACATCTAATGTTTAATTTCTGCGTGTAAAGTATCTTGTTGAAGAAATCACCATATAGGTAAACCACTTCAATCAGTTCTTGACAGCATGACGTACAGCATAATTTCTTACTCTGCCTTTTAAAATACATTCCTCTAGTTTGACTAGTTTGAGCGTTTTTAAAAATTTGACATGTGGATGCAACATCTATAGACAGATAGCTGAAAACACACTGGAAGACTGGCAAGTACTGTGGCAGGAGTTCCAGTACTTTTTCCTGCCATGTTAACACCAGCTAGAGCCATAGTGTACCAAAGCCTCTTCCACCTCTCTGAACCCTTACTTTTCACTAAATGTTTGCCTTTAGAGCATGTTTGCCCTGGCCAGTTCTGTATTTAGTTCAGGCCAAATAAGGGCAATTTCCTAAGGTCAGAGCTATAGTTGTACATTTCTATTATACTATGTTAAACTCCATTTTTAAATCAAGTAATTGACAGAAATTTGAGTTGACTGCTATGTTAATAATTCCCTCATTTCTCACAGCACTCCAGATGCTGAAAATCAAAAATATGTTTTTAAAAATCTTGGAGATCCCATCCTACAAACAGATGCATGATAAACCTCAGAAGTTCATCTTTCAGAAGAGGACTTTACTCCACAGTACTGGAGTTGTGTTCCAAGTTCATTTTGTTCGGAATTTAGAAGATTCTTAACACTTAAAAAATACTGTCTCTTCATACATTTTCTATGATACACCTTAACAATTCCACTTGGTATATCGAGCTAGATATAACCTGTAGACTACCTAAGAATAATGCTTTGACTTACACCTTTGTGTAAATACACAAAGCTCCTTCCCTAAAGAGATAATTTCTCTGAGGGTACAGAATTCTCATTTGTGCTTCCCCCACAGCCCCTATCTTCTGGAAACGTTGAAGTGCAAATACTCTGTATTTCCCAGGAATCAGTTTTACATGTGCCTTTTCTTTCATACAAAAAAAATAGTATTTTTGACATTTTGAGGGAAGAACTAGAACTGTTTCAACAAAAGTTACTCCTTCCAAGCTATAACAAAGTAACTGAGAAATAAGAAACTTTCATTTTTCATGATTCAAGCCTTTGCTTAAGGAGGAATTGTCCTCTCTTTGCTCACTATAATTTGGAAGTATCCCTACAATTTTTTTTCAAGAGAAAACATCAACAGTATGAAAAAAAGAGCAACAAAGCAAGCAAACGATTATTTAAAAACCCTGTTTTTCTCTGGCTACTTTATCTGTGTTGCATATCAACTGCTTCCCAGATGGAATGATAGGAGCAGGTTCTGGCATGACAGAGCTGTTGGCTCAGGCCACCTTGTGTCCAGCAGCAGCAGGGCTGTTGCGCACAAACTGGAATGGGAGCCAGTCAGACCCTGGCACCTGTATCAGCTCATTGCTGAGGCAGCACAAAATCTCAGCAATGTGCTGCAGGTATAGGAACTACTGTGGAGTAGTTCAAAGATAATTAAGTGGCCCTGCAGGAACCAGCAGGGTTTGTTATCTTCATGCCAGACTCAAGCTCATCCCTCCAGATCTACTTGCACATTTTCATATTATCCTCCCTCCCTGTTCTGCAGTGCCCTCCCGTCTTGAGTTTGGATAGGGTTTATTGCTTCAGACTCAGCACTACATAATACATGAATTCAGCTCCACTCTGGAGTTGCATCTGGCTAGTAACCTTTGTGAAGCATCAAGCACTTGCCAAAGATATGTGAGTAGCCCAGCAAAAATCTGTTTGCATTTGGACAGAATTATTTGTTACAGCTATACTAATAAATAAAACAGGCAATGGCTCATTCTCTAGCCCTGAGGACAACAAGTACAACATAGCATCCATATGGCTAAAATCTCTCACCCCCACAATTCAGGGTGGCCTCACCCGTTCTGTGCAATGGAAACAATCTGTTGCCTGCGCCGTTCCCAAGGAGTGTCTGGGCATTGTCTGGGAGTGCATTTGCTGGCACAGGCCAACCTCTGTAAGGGCCTGTGCTACCAGTTAAGCAGTGTGGATAATCATAACATTGTGCCTGAACCTTTAAAAGTTCAGCTCTCTTCAGTTTACTAGTATAGAAAGAGCCATTCAGTCCACCTCATCGCTGACTGCTCCAGAACTAGGTCACCTCCCTGCAGACACCCAAAGCCCACAGGAAAGGAGGATATACCCTTCTGAAAAGCCAGGTTACTGTGCAATCAAGAACGCAAACTGCAGCTGGACAGCAGTAGAGTGTAAGAAGACCATGGCTCTGTATACTTACAGTCTGGTGACTCATTTAGGACAGTAAAAAGCCAGACCCTTAACCCTTATTACTGGAATTCTTTCTGATTTTTATGCAACAGTTATCTGTCATATCTGCTTGTCCAGCAAAGGACACTAAAATTAGTTACCTCTTACTGATATGCCTTCTAGCCTATGAATCTTACATTCCTCTGAACAGAGCAGCGTAACTGCAGGAGGAAGTCCACCACAGACTCCAGGGGTGCAGGTTTTTTTTTTGAGGTAAGGTGCATCGATCTGACGAATTAATTTTAGATGAAGGTATCGAGTATTCTCAATCAATAAGCTGTTCCATGAAAGGGGGAGAGTGATAACTCCTGCTGTCACATTCTCAGATAATCACTCAGAACCCTGATACTGAGAGGCTGCAGGTACCTATGGTACCTGCAGTTAATTCCACTCATTTAGAAGCTGGGTGTCCAGCCTAAGCTATAATACTTTTCTGAGCCCCTCCTGTAGCCAATTAGGCTAATTATCCTAAATTCCAGTATATTCTTAAAGTAGGCACCCATAATGTGTATTAGATATCTATCCTAGAATGAGATAATTTGCTGTGTCTCTTGACATAACACATTAAAGCTAAGTGTACTAACTACTGCCTCTAAAATACAGCAGTGATTCTGGTTTGTAAGCTATAGAGAGGAGTGTGGATATCAGACGTGCCCATGGTCAAATGTTTAGTATGTGCTAGTACACCTCCCAACACAGTGTCCTATATCCAGCTCTGCGAAAAGGGACCTGGGAGTCCTGGTGGCCAACAAGCTCAATGTAAGTGAACCGTGTGCTGCTGTGGCAAAGAAGGCCAACAGGATGCTGGGCTGCATTAGCAAGGGCATCACCAGCAGAGACAGAGTCACTATCCCCCTCTACTCAGCACTTGTCAGGCCTCACCTGGAATACTGTCTTCAGTTTTGGTCCTCACTATATAAAAAAGATGTAAACAAGCCAGAGTGGGTCCAGAGAAGGTGCACAAAGATGATCAAAGGACTGGGAAGCTGCTATATGAGGAAAGGCTGAGAGACGTGGGCTTGTTCAGCCTTGAGAAGGCTTAGGGGAGACATCATCACTATATTCCAGAATTTAAAAGGTGTCTACAAAGAAGATGGAGACTCCCGTTTTACAGGGAGTCACATGGAAAAGGTGAGGAGTAATGGGTACAAATTACTTCAGGGGAGGTTCCGATTGGACACAAGAGGGAAACAGAGGGAAATTTTTCACAATGAGAACAGCTACTGGGACAATCTCCCCAGGGAAGTGGTGGATTCCCCAACACTGGACACTTTTAAGGTTCAGCTGGACACGGTGCTGGGCCATCTTGTCTAGACTGTGCTTCAAACAGTAAAGGTTGGACCAGATCATCCTTGTGGTCCCGTCTAACCTAGTATTCTATGATCTTAACTATTTTTTAGAAGCACCAACTGTCCCCACAAATTCTCAAGATTCTAGGGACTTAACACTTTCCACTGTACTCTGATGAGGTCAGGTGGCAATTTTTTAGGTACTATAAAACCTAAGTTGAAAGCCCAAGTGATTATGAATTATGGTTTTGAAGAATCATATCATAATGATTTTGAAACGAATAGAGACTCATAAAATCAAAACAGGATAATGTAATAAATATTTGTAAAATTAAATTGTTACTTTGACACATTTTCTTCACTGATTGCACATTTCCAGATTGCTCCTGTCACAGCTGCTAAAAGTTGTTTGTTTTCAGAGTTACCAAGCAGAACAGATAGTGGCTGTAGACCTCCATGCTGTCTAACCAGGTCACGAGTTTCTTTATCTTCTCCACACTATACAAAAAATTTAAATATACATATTACATAAAACATGTAAAATTATGTCTTCCAAAGCTAGGTGTATTATATTGTAACTAGTAAAAACTAATACAGAAGATAACATAAATATTTTATTAAACTATCTGAATATGGTAACAACTCACTAAGAGAGTCTGACAATAAATCACTATTATATGTAGCAATGCTTATGCTGTCCTGTTGTCCACCTTGTGGGCAAACAAACATAAAGAACCAAAGCAGCTCTTTACACAGTTTTCCCTGCCTCTCTCCATATGTCACCTGTGTAATTTAGAGCTTGCACACAAGAACAGCGAATAGGGACTTAGTTACAGTATTAAATATGTAGCTAAAAAATTCCCAAAAGAATTAAGTTGAAGAACATCATCATTTTTATAAAGTAATTTCTTACACATTAGAGAAATAGAAAAACTAAGAAATATTAAAACTGACAATGACATGAAAACAAAGGACTAATCCTGGCTCTAATCTACTGATTCTAATAATACAATTACCTTAAATATGGCACTTGCACTGTGCATCTGAAGCTCCTCATGTTCACTGCTCAGATTTTTCACAAGGTACTCAATCATTCCTTCTGTCCTTATTGCAAGTCTGTAACTTGGCTAAAAAGATAAAATGCATCTTTTAAATCCTGTATACTAACAGTTAATAACACTAGTCACAATAATAATACAGTGCTACAATTCTAGGCTTTGATATTGAGAAGCCTTGTACTTTATTTTAAGCATGAGTCATCTGCATTGCCTTGAAAATACTTTTTATGTTCTCAAAATTAATCAAATACATAAATTCTCTGCAGTGCTCTTCAAATCACCTGTAAAACCAGGTGGTGTAACACCTATTTTGTAGCCACCTGGCTTAAACACAATTCAGAATATTCTGAAAGGTGTCCAGCGTCCCTGCTCAGAGCCAAGAAAAAAATGCTTCAGAATGGGATCAAGAAGTACCCACTCACTTCATCATGAGCCAGCAGCCAAAACAACAAATCTATTCCTACAACAAGGTTAGAAAAACTTGTTCTTAGAATTAATTTTTTTTCAGTGATCTTTTCTTCCAAATTTTAACCCACAAGCATTGTGGCAGTGGACCATTACTTAAGAGAAAGGAAACATTTCTGTTAGAGATGCATTTAGTGCTATTTCCAAATTTGGCCAGGTAAGAAACCCTCAAAAACTTCACCTTCTCAGTATAGACTTACTGAAGTTAAAATCTGCCAGGTTGCTGTCTTATGGAGCATGCATAAACCTGTGTAGATCAAGAAGCTAATTTTGAAAATACAGAGCTATTTATTATGCAAAATCTGTCTTAAATTCAGCAACAGAACTTCAATATATTTTTCACCTTAAGTGCAATGCACCTTAATTCCAAATATGATTCCACAAAGGGAGAAATAACCACTCATCTTTTATGGCAATGGTAAAAAATATTTGTATTCAAATTTAAAACTTAATATACTCAAAGCTGTGAATCCCACCAAGGAAATCTATAGAAAAATCCAGCGAGACCTGGACAGGCTGGAGAGTTAGGTGGGGAAGATTTAATGAAATATAACAAGGGCAAGTGTAGAGTCTTGCATCTAGGCAGGAACAACCCCGAGTTTCAAGATAAGTTGGGGAATGACCTATTAGAGAGCAGCGTAGGGGAAAGGGAAGTGGGGTCCTGGTGAACAGCAGGATGACCATGAGTCAGCACTGTGCCCTTGTGGCCAGGAAGGCCAATGGCATCCTGGGGTGTATTAGAAGGAGGGTGGTTAGTAGGTTGGGAGAGGTTCTCCTTCCCCTCTACTCTGCCCTGGTGAGACCACATCTGGAATATTGTGTCCAGTTCTGGGCCTCTCAGTTCCAGAAGGACAAGGAACTGCTGGAGAGAGTCCAGCACAGGGCAACGAAGTTGATTAAGGGAGAGGAACATCTCCCTTATGAGGAAAGCCTCAGGGAGCTGGGTCTCTTTAGTTTGGAGGAGACTGAGGGGTAACCTCATTAATGTTTACAAATATATAAAGGGTAAGTGTCGCGAAGATGGAGCCAGGCTCTTCTTGGTGACAACCAATGACAGGACAAGGGGTAATGGGTTCAAACTGGAACACAAGAGGTTCCACTTAAACTTGAGAAGAAACTTCTTTTCAGTAAGGGTAACAGAGCACTGGAACAGGCTGTCCAGGGGGGTTGTGGAGTCTCCTACTCTAGAGACATTCAAAACCTGCCTGGACACATTCCTCTGTAGCCTTATCTAAGTGTTCCTGCTCCAGCAGGGGAATTGGACTAGATGATCTTTTGAGGTCCCTTCTAATCCCTGACATTCTGCGATTCTGTGAAAAATCACATATATTCCTTTCTTTTTCTTGCAATTGATCAGACAACATCCTATCCAATTCATAGAACATTGCAAACCACACTGCCTTGCACTGCATTGGATCTTCTTGGCCACATCTGCACATTAGCTTTGTAGAATTTAAATGTACTGATTAACCAAAATATAGCATTGTAAATTACCAAATTTGTCAAGTACGATTAAAAAAAAAATAGAAAAAATGACTTTGTTTAAGGATTTCTTTTCTATATATACATATTTGGGTTTTTTTCACAAGCTATGCCTAACCTTTTAAATAAAAAATACATGGTCTTTACTTCATTGCAAGCTGTGACCTCAAAAACAGTTTGATGATACAATGCCTCTACTTCCTGATGGGATAATTGCCCTGGCTTAAATGGATTTAAGTCAAATGTAATGCTTCCTTTCAGTAACTAATTGTTTTAATCATCAGAAATAACTTAGCTGTATGTGTTTTCTTACCTCTGAGGCACATTCTTCTAGTGTCCCCACTACTGGGATTACGATGTTTGCATCTGAACATTTAAGCCATCTAGCTAATAATGGAATGCCACCAGCTTTACGGATTGCTTCTTTATTTTTGACGCTTCTGCTGCAGCTCCAGAGTGCCAAAGCTCCACAGCGTGCTATTTCAGTATCTTTTGCTTGATATGATGTTAGACTGGTTGATCCCACTGAAATACATTCCAACAGCCCAACCTAAAAAAAAAAAGAATAAAAAAAAATATGTACAGGGAAGTTTGATATTATAATGCTTTTTAGTGATGGCAAACACTACCACAAGAATCATGCATACAACATGTGACCTATTTTTTGGACAAAAATGTGCATATTACAAGGGTACAGATTTTAATATCTGCTTACCAATCTCTTGATTCCTCCCTGCTGCCTTACTGTCCTTCGTGCACGTTTGAATTGAGCAATGTTAGCAATTGTTTCAGCTGCCAAACATTTTAGATCTCTATCTGGAGAGTCCAGTATTTGCACCATGATCTCTAAGCCCCCAAGATCTGCAATTGCATGTCTGATCTGTGTGTTCTGACTAATTTCCTTCAGGATTTTTAATGAAGCAATCTAAAAAATGGAAGATAACAGAAGTTAAACATTATTTAAGTATACATTAACAGAAAAATACCTTAAAATGCTGGGTTATCTAAAACATTTTATCTTTTAAATTGAATCGGAAGCAAAGAAACTGAAAGTCAAAGAAATTTATTTTTTCTATTTTTTTTTTTTAATTGAGACTATACAGAAATGAGAAAATAAATCAATTTTCTTTATACTATATAACTCGGAAAATTGAAAAAAATATTATAATAGAAAAGACATATTCATTGCTCTATTCAACAAAGCTACTAACCTGACATTTAATTTCTTCTGTATCAAGTAAATTAATTAACACTTCAAGACATCCAATGTCTCTGATGGCCATCTGACAAGCTTCTTGAGCCAGATTGAAATCTCTCATTGAACACAATGCAATTACAGTCACTGTTGGATCACCTCCCTAAAATAAAGGGAATAATTAACAAATGTGTAAAGTGCATTTAATATAAAAATTAATCTCTTCTACTAGTAAAACTACTACTAAAGAAGACATGTTATTTTGATTCTATCGTGTTAAATAACGCAGACATAGTAAGAAATCGAATTATTGATAAAGTGTGTGAATAGCATATAGATTGAAGTAAGAGTTAATAGCACAGGTGACAAATTACTAATACAGCTTGCTGTGAATGGACTAGTAAATTAGGCAGTCAAGTATCGTGAGTTTTGTATGAGTGTTTGCAGATAACAAAAGAACACACAGTGAAGATACAGACATTTCAGAGAAGCTATCTGCATTCTTTGCATTGCTGTTCATTCTGGAAGAAACTAAAGAGATTCCAACTGGAATCTTCCAATGTGGAGAGGATTTTTTCAGATAATTTTTCTGAAACTGAAATCACTCTAGAAAGTTTTTATAAAAAACCCCTGATGTTGTGAACAACGAGTCGCCATTATTAGGTAGTATTCAACTGAGTTATAAGGGATCCAGGGTAAACTAACTGATTCAGTAGAAGTGGTACTGTATCCTCTTACTTCAAACTGCTCTGTTACCACTGTCCTGGGAAACAACAAATGTGATGTGAACTTTGAGAAGAGTTCAAGAATTATCAAAGGGCTTTTTAGCCAATTATCTGTGTTGGACAAATTGGTAGACTGTACTAAAGAATAGAATTAGCAGATATCTGTCTAAATATTATATTCTTGCAATAATATTATATACTTACCGTCACCATGGATCTGCTAGGAGAAGGCCTGACTTCTTGTCAACTAGATCACCATTGCTGCCAGCTTACCAGGCGGGCAGCAATGGTGATCTAGTTGACATGTCTAACTGGACTCCATAAGGATTTTGACTAAGTCCCTCCCTGATACCATTTCAAGAAACTAAGCCACTATATTATAAGAGGAAAGGTCGTTACATGGATTGAAAATAACTACTGAAGTACAGGACAATGGGGACAAGAGCACATAGTTCAATAAAGGGATGTGATTTAGTGGAGTTCTACAGAACTATGTTGAAGTTGTGCCATTCAACACACTCATAAACACCCTAAAAATGGAAGGATTAGTTATGTGACAAAGTTCGTTGATGATACTATGATTCAGGGTCAGTTGTGACAATCTACTAAAGAATTTAGTAAAAGGACAATAAAATAGCAAATCAGAAAATGAGAAGAGATGCACAACAACAAAAAAACCCCAATCCTAACTCCATAGACAAAATTATAGGCTTTCAGCTGACCATTAAAAATTAGATCTTGGGGTTAGGGCCAATCAAAACAACAAATGGAGTATTAGGACTTATTTGGAAAAAAACATGAACAGAGAATGTCACTATAGCATTGTATCAATTCATGGTTCACATACACCTCAAAACCTCCACGCAGTTCTACAGTGCCAGTTTCAGTTACTATAGTACTGGAAAATTTCAGAGAACAGCAAAGATAATCCAAGGTTTTTCAGTCTAGAAGACGGATGCCTGACAGGATATGGCATTGAGTGGGACAGATAGGGATTGACTGTTCAATGCCTCTTTTAATACAGACACAATCTCTTTTAATAATGAGGTATACTAGGATTCAGGTTAAAAAGAAATAACAGAATTGGTTCATCAAATGAGGCAACAGACTAGTGGAACTAGTTGTGAAAGCATTCTGTGAAAGCTAAAAGATTTCACTGAAGGCCAGTAAAAATTCATTCAATTTTCAGCTCCCTGAGCTAAAAACCAGTGGTGGTTTGGAGAGCATTGGAACGCTGTGTGTTTGCCCTGTTCTTATTTCACCCTGAGCATTCACTTATGCTCCTGAGTGTCTTCTGCCTTGGCAGAATATGAACAGAGATTCACACTACTGTAAGTTACGCAGTCAAGTTTCCCACATTTGTGGAAGTCAGAGGTTAGGACATATGGGGTGCGAAAGATCAGCTTTAACCACAGAAAACTGTGGTTTCTCCCATCCTGTTGCAGTCAGGTTATTGGGATACATTGTCTTCTGATCTGCTCAATACAGTTTATGTCTAAATGTCATGCACTTACAAATAATGAAAACAGGCTATAGCTCAATGTAGGAGTTCTATCCTGGAAACCATATAAAAAGACTTGGGGTGTTAAATATCAGCTTGAGGTTACTGTGCAACATTTGATTAAAAGAATTAAAATTGGGATGTATGAGTTAAAGTACTGAGTAAGAACATAGGAATTATCTCTTTTTAGACACTTGTGCAACTACTACTGAAATTCTAATTTTCCTTTTTACAATTCTAGAAGGAAAGTGAAAATAAATGTAAGCCTGGAAAATAGTTGACAGACATAAGAAGCCCTATTAATTTTATTAAAAAGTAAATTAAGGTATGATTTATTCATAGTGAATAAATAAATCTATGAGGAAGAGGAACGTGATCACAGGGAGCTCTACAGTCAAGCACAGAGGTTTGAAGTTAAAGGTACTAAAATTTAGATGAGGAGTAAAGCTCAAATTTTCCATTGTGTGGTTAATTACCCTTTGGAAGAAATTACTTTGAATGATGATAAGTTTTCCAGCAGTGGAAAGTTTTCAGTCAAGATTGGATGTTTTTCTAAAAGATAAGATCTATTTCAGTCACAGCTACCAGACTAGAAGCAAGAAAAAGATCAAAGAACACACCCTGTGGTATGCAAAAAGTTAAACCATATGATAACAATGGATCCTTTTGAACGTATAATATAGATTTACTATTAATCAAGTCAGGTATGAACCCAACTGCACAGAAACTGGGAGGGCTGAGCTACCATGTAGCTACAACAGAAGCCGGAGTGCATGAGCAATGCCAGCTGGTGCTAATGTGGAAGCTACGACTTAGAGCACCCAGTAAATCAAACTGCAGCCTCCACCTCCCACAGCCTCTGAATTCCAGGGGAGCTTTGGCTCCCACCCAGATCTGAACTATGCTGCCCAAGCCCATCTCTTTCCAATGACGCTTTCAAAGCTGTAGGGCACTTTGAAACAACCCTTTCCAGAGGAAAATGTTTTTGCTAAACTGTGCACGTCATACTGAAATACAAAATACCGAAAAACTAAGTACTGTTTGCTAGTATGAAACAAGGAGATCTAACAAAACCAGAAGTTTTGCAGCATATTTCTTAAGTGTAAAACAAAACAGTAAGACAAATACAGTAAAAAAGTCTTTAAATTTAACATGCTTTTTCAACAGATACCATAAATGTAGTAGATAATCACAAGTGAGAGAATACATGCAAAAGTAATGTAAGAAAAATACTTTATAAAGTTTCAGATTAGCAACTTACATCAGACACTTCTGCTAATCAATAAAGTGTGTGTGGATGGTGCTTCATACATAATTTTTATTTAAATTTCTTGTAACTATAGATATCCACAGCATTTCCCCACAGAAAACTGGCTAAATATAAAGCTAATTTTTTAACATCAGTAACATATAGTTTTCTAAAGGAAGATTCCTACATTTTTTTCATATTATCTTCTTAAAATCATCATTACCATCTTCAGAAGGAAACTAAACATGTCTAACTTTGAGAATGTATTTTCAACTGTTTTGTAAAATATGTCCTAAGGAATAAAATATTGTAGCAATTTCTCAAATGTTTTCCTAGAGAAATCAGTTTACCCACACATGTCAAAGTCTAAATTATTTTTTAAAAAATCCATAAAATATTATTCCAAAACTACACTGAATATTCTGTAGCCCCAAACCACTGACAGCTCTCCTTTTATGAGGTTTGTAGCCTCTTCATGTATCTTAGACCTTGAGATTTACTTTGCTTTGTATTATAAAAATTTTGTAACAGGTGTTTAAAGAGAAAACTTGCCTTTTTCTTATTTTACATAAATATAAGAAGTATATTGCTAACCTGACAAGCAATGTGCTTCTCCTACAGTGAAACTACATTTGTACATACTGTAGTAATTAATAATTCTCTTATCTCACACATATGATTGGCATATGACATTTAATATGGACCAGGTTTTTAAAAACTAAACTTTTATACCTCTTATATTAAATAAAAAATAGAACTGTATATAAAATACATAAATGCATTTTATTTTTCCAGCTTTGAAAATGCACACACCACTTGAACTGTTTTTAAAGTGAAACCACAATAAAATATTTTTCATATGTGCTGAAGCATCAGTTCTACAGAATAAATATTACCAATGGTTTCAAAAATTATTTTTGTTTCTTCAAGTTATCATTACAGTAAGTCTTGCAGTACTTACAGCAGGGATTTTAACATGCATGGAAATAGTTACCTCTCCATTAAGTTGACATAAAATCTGCATCATGTTGTTACGCCATTTGAAATCCTATATGCTGGATGCAAAATAAACTCTACTGGCAGATCAACAATCAATTTTAAGGCTTGAAATTAAACGCAGGTTTAGTTTAAAATGTGCCTCTTTTTCTATATGCTGGTATAACATGTTCACAAACTAAAAAACAGTATCACTGCTACACTATCAGTAAAATACCTTCTGTGTCATTTATGTGTACTGTCTCTATTGTGATACTCAGCACTCACCACTGAGAATTACAGAACTACAAAGAATGTGTAGCAAAGCTTGTCTTTCTGTTCCTTTCATTTTTGAGGTCTTTAACAGACCACTTTTGTAATACTTATAATTATAATAATGTGCAGATTAATCTAGTTAAAACTTTTAATGTAAATATATACAAAGGCAGCTGTTTTCAATTATTATAAGACTGTATATAAATTTGGTATCCGTGAGTCCAATCTCACCTTCTGTGATGGGAGGAATTTCTCCATTACAGTAGGGCAGAGTGTGGAACTTGCCTTTATATTCTTTCCACAACTGAAAAGGGCATTTTAGGAATGGTGAAATACACAGCACTATCATGCAAAGATTGCTGAATTATCTTTTCATTCTTAAAAATGTAAATCAAGATGTAATGTAAAAAAGAATATTAGCCCAGCTAGTATGACTGCCTGCATAATATAGGTCATGCAGTTTTCATCCATTTACTTTTGTATACCACAAAATAATTAGCATTTGACTAACACGTACTTTGCAGCTGTCTGGGGCAAGACTTTGGTCTTGATGTAAAGATGTCAAAAAATGGAAAATCTAAAGGCTGTTAAAAAAGTGAGCTTGCCTGACTTCACCACTTTTTTTCAATAGGTTTTGAAAATCTAGACACCAGAACAAGACTCACTGCTTCAAAAATCAGTCTTACCAGCACTGTGCAACAACTGTATAACCTTACTTTCCTAAACCTACTCCCTGCTCCTGAATATGAAAAAGCACATTCATTGCCTTTCCCACAGAAGCACTGAGCAACTGTTCAGTTGTTTTGCATTCTAACTTCTAAAATTTTTAGAGTAGCTGTTTCCAGAAGACAGCCCCACACTGTACAGGCATGTTCTGAATTTCGTGTTCTCATCTACTTAATTTTGCACCTGGGCATTGTGAAGCACATTTGATCTGGAGATACCATGCCAAGCAATTCAGATCAGCCTTTGAGAGCCTGTCCTGTTATTCCACCTACTTTACCATTTCTGATTTTCAAGAGTGACTTCATATTCACAGCCCAAACTCTGACAAAACTGTTGAATAGTGCAAGGTTTAGTCACCACTATACTTGAACCATACTTATTTGGTGATGTTTCTCCAAATATGACTGTATGCATCAGTCAGTCCATTCTGAATGCACAGCAAGATGTGAGACACATAAACTTCTGGCTGCATCCAGGCCCCCTTTTCACTGGCTTGTTCAGTGTCCTATCTTTCTCCACTTTAAAAACCTCAGGCCTTCAGAAATTCTTCCTCAGGATCTCATGGAATGCTGGACACTGCTTCTGAAGTGTTCAAGTACCTTCTGACACCTTCTGGCAGAAACACATTCAAAACCAACATGCCTCTCCCCTGCCCCACTGCTCAAAGATCTCAAGTTATGGTGGCTCCTCAACAATAGAAAACGGTAGAAAGTAGCTACCTACTTAATTGTTGGTAGTAATGTTTGCTAAAATTAGTATTTAAGGTAACCCTAGGGCTTCTTAAGCCACAAGGGAGTTACAGAACTAGCTACAGGGTTGTATTTTAATACTTCACAGCATTTCACTTTTTTATCTGCAAGTTTGTTAAATGACTTTGACAGTGAAAAGAACTGGCAAAGATGGCTTCATGCTTATTTTGCAGTCCTTACCTCCTAAAGCAGCTGAAATCACCTTGATTACAAACATAAGTCAGTGCAGTTTGAAGGCTGGTTGCCCAGGATGTTGCACAGGTACAATAACGTTTTTAAATGGGAATCAAATCAAAGTTAGTAGGAGGTCAGAAATTAATCCATTGTTGTTATGTAAATATAGGAAACCAAGAAGGCATGATGTAACGGGAAAGAAGGAAAGAGGAAGTTCAGAAAAGTCATCAGTGCCTTAAAAAAAATACAAGAGCACAAAAGCAAAAATTTCATTGAGGGTGAAGAATGGGATGTGTAGAAAGAGATTAATCAGGTAAACAGAGCATACAGAGAGTGAGAACAAGGCCGAGTAACTAAGAATGAAAATTAAAGAATAACACAAACATGTAAAGACACAAACCAAAATACAACTACCAAGGGACACACAAGTTGAAATCATCATTTTGTTTGATACTTCTGTAGTAATCAAGAGGAAGAAAACTGTCAGTTGACAGAAAGTTTTCAACAAATGTAACCAAGAAGGCTAAAAGCATTAATCAGTCTTTTTTATGCATTAGTCTTTACTATGCTCTAGTAATGCATATTTAATGTCGATTACGACGTAATGAACACTCTGCTTATGCCAAGGACACAGATAACTTAGATATCTTCATGCTAGCTGAGCTTCATGGAATCCACTTCATGGTACTGAGAGAACTGGCTGATGCCAAAGACATTAATTTGCAGAACTACAGATAAAAATCTGGTGTTAACAGAACATAGTTATTACCTCACAATATCACAATGTTTTCAGAAAAAAAGAGCAAACCTCACAGAGAGGCTTATAACCAGATTTGTAACCTGTAACATACAAGAAATTATCCTTCTTCAGTTCAGCACTTATAAAACCACAGTTTAAGTACTATATCCATTCTAGGTATCATACTTCAAAAAAGATACTGACCAACTTAATGCAGACCAGAGCAGGATAGCAAAATATCTCAAAAGTGTGATCTACACAGAAAAACTGAAGGAACTGGAGCTGTTTACTCTAGAGATGAAGATAGAAGGTGGTTTAAAGAACACAATTATCTGTCCTCCAAGTCCATTGTGTGTAAGACAAGAAATAACAGGGTTAAATGACATCAGGACTGATTTATGCTAGGTATTAGAAAAACTTTTTAATGGCAATAATATTTGAATTTTGGAATATGTTGCTCTCAGCAGTTACGAAATTTTCATCACAGGAAAGAAAAGTTAAAGAAATATTTGTCCAGAAGACACACAAAGAATTGATGCTGTTTTGGAGGCAAGGAGATAGAGTAAATGACCTCCTGAATTCTGCTCTAGTCCTATTTTTTTTTATTTATTGTGAACTTTTATGACCATGACATTCTGTAAATATTAAGTTTTTTATTAGATATTTCCTTCTCTTCTCAATAAAAATGATCTATAACAGATAACAAGATCATAGATACAGATAACAGATAATCATACAGGCTTAAGATTTCAGTATCACATGTCCCATCCTAATTAAAACCCTTCCTAGTGAATACAAAGCTTTAAATTTTGAAACTATGATCTCATTTCAGTAGGCTAGGAAAGAAAGATACAAAATTTCCTCTAGAGTCATCTCTGGAAAGGGTAAACTCCATTAAAGTTTTTGCGGATGGCCTGCCAGCAGGCAGAAACATCAGCTTTGCAGATAGCTGAGACTATGCAGGGGCTGTACAGGAGACTTACAGAATATTTAACCTGGCACAATCCACTTAATGTGCTGCTTTGACTGCCCTTCCTACAGCAGGGACCTGTATCGGAGGCTGGAACTGTGACAACTGACACCAGAGATAGGACAGGTTTATGAGAAAGGCACCGAACCTGGACTCGGGTACCAGCGCTCCTGGAGCCCTTGGACAAAATTCCCGCTGCTACTGGCCAGAGGCCTTTTCCCAGTAACGTTCCGTGCTTTCAACTGAAACCTAAAGGCATTATTGGAGTGCAAATAATAGAAGTACTAACAAGACTATAAAGATTTGATTCTAAACGTGTTGCCCAATTTGTAGTAAAATGCACACACATACATGGAAAAACAGAAACATTTCAGTAAAGTTATAGAGCATTTGAGTCCCCTGAGAGAAAGAAAGATTAAGAAATTAAAAATATATAGCTTTGGGCTTACAAACGTCTCTATAAATATGCTACCTACACAGAGTTTTTCTATTAAATTATTTAATTTGTAGGTGGATTTAAAGTGAATATGACTGAATGCAACCAGAAAATGAAATATTTTAGAACATACTGAACAAGCAAAATAGTTTTATGTGATATCCAAGAGAAAGTAGACGAAAATACAGAAAACTTTATTGTTATACTAGAAATTATTTAATTATAATTAATTAATGGTATGAAAAAGCTCCTAGAAGAGAAACATTGTTTAAGAAGAATCCCAGGCCAAAATATTATTAAAATATTGCCATTTTTTATAAAATGAGAAAGCAAAAATAAGTAGAAAAGTATAAAACAGAATTCTTCATTTACACCTTGTGACTTTTTGAGTTTCTGTTGAACTTCACTCTCTCAAATCACAGACCATTTTGTAATTTTCTGTTGGAAAATGCTTCAAAATTTAAATAATTTTTTATAAAACTTAATGAAAGAGTGAGTATTGCAGTGTAATATGTATAATATGCTTCAGCAAAGCAATTTTTCTATGCTAGTGAACCTCTAAACACTCTGAGTTATGTTTTGGTTTAAATACTAGTTCCAATTTTTCATTTCAGTTTATAAAACATACAAGCTGCAACTTGTTAAGAGATGAGTTATGGACAAGTATAACTGAGTTATGGAATAATTCCCTGCCCCATTTCCTGAATCTTCTGGCATTCTTTGGCTACAGCCTGGCAGTATGTAAACCATACAGATTAATATAACTAAAGCCAGTGGAAAATCACAGGCATCACAAAATCACAAAATCCAAATGTTCACATTGGACTAAAACACTGCACAGAAGCTGCACGGTTTTAGTTGCAGATTAATACCTTGACCCTGACCCTTCACGGTGGCAGAAGTGACATATATGTTATGACCCAGACACAGTGAATTTAAATTGTCACCATATTTTATGAAATTGAAAAGAAATGAGATTCCAAACAAAAGAATAAATCTATTATTTCACAAGTGAGCCAGAAGGTTTTGTTAGGCGACTGCTGATTCCCTCTTGAAAACTCTCCCAAGACCTGTACCCATTCTGTTAGTTTTCCTTCGCTGATTCATAGTAATTGGATTCTACTATAGAAGAGGTAAGAGTCAATGTAGTTCATGCGCAAACATATGAACTTTTACTTCATTGGACTAGGAACAGTAGAATGTTTTTCTCGGTAACTTCTCAAACCTCAAACTTGGAGAGAAGTGAAATGCTGACCCAAAAAACACAGAAAACCTGGCCAAAGTAATATATGATATCTTAACAGTGCAAGTCTATCTTTTTCTCATTTGTGAAAGTTTCAGTGAGTGTATTTGTTCCCCAGTTGCATATGGACAATTTTGTAAAGACAATGGACCACAATCTTCTCAATCCTAGATAAATTTGTAGAGAAAAATAAAAAGATAGTAATGTGCACAACAAACCCACAATCCCACTGTGACTTCCAGATCAGATCACTACAACAGATGTTAATTGTGGATTTAATCTAATTGATCCATCAGAAACTACTGTTACTGCAAAATGTCACCGTTCACGAGAATGTGTGAGCACCGAGGTCAGCTCTGAGTTTTAGCTCTGGCTTAGGTTTCAGTTACCACAGGCCACCTGTAGTGCCTCCGGTAACCACAGCAGAGTTCAGACTCCAGCTCATCTGGCAAAGTGCCTTGAAGTAACTGTATTTACAGAGTAAATCTTAGATTGTCTCCAACTCGCGCCACAGTCTCCCAACAACACTCCAGCGTGAATGAACTCAGCTTCAGCAACCACCCTAGACTTCCTCTGCCCACCATGATATGCTCTTTTGGCACACACAAAATGCTTTACTTAACGCACAAACCATGACCTTCCATCATTCTTTGTAAGAGGAGCCACCCTTCTTGGTACCACTTTATCTCTCCAGCAGCACAAGTACCTGGATACGCTGTGTCCTGAATAAGGCTGGCTACAGACCTCAACACCTCTGCATGGCCAGCAAAGAGCACTTTATCAAGGTCAAGGGAATCAGGCCATGGTATTCAGGACTAACATTATTCAATTTAAAACTGCTGCAGTCCTATAGCACCCTGTTGCAAGTGGGCTATCTCCTTAAATTTAAGTATTTTGTGCCAGTCACCAGCTAATATTTTTTTTATATACATATAGGCTTCCACCTGATGTTAATCTTTATCCACCTTCTTTCCTCCCTTTCTGCCTTCAGTTTCTGGCTGATGTCATATGTGATGCTATACAAATCACAAGCTCTTGAGGTAAACTCAGCCTACAGTAATCCTTCAATGGCCTTCAAAAGGTCCCTTTGACATGACCATGAACATTTGGGGCTCATGGTGTCCTTAGGCAATGCTTCTCTCCTAATTTCCTCCCAACCCATAAAGATGCCCTTTATGCTGCCTGAGCAATCTCCCTCCTAGAAGATACCGACTAGCTAAAAGACACTGACTGAACAAAAAAATATTCTTGCAGAAAAACTGCTAAATATGGGTAAATTGGTTTTGCAATAAGGACAAAGGACAGGGAACTGCTGGAGAGAGTCCAGCACAGGGCAACAACGATGATTAAGGGCGTGGAGCATCTCCCTTATGAAGAAAGGCTGAGGGAGCTGGGACTCTTTAATATGGAGAAGAGGAGACTGAGGGGTGACCTCATTAATGTTTATAAATATGTAAAGGGTGAGTGTCACGAGGATGGAGCCAGGCTCTTCTCAGTGACAACCAATGATAGGACAAGGGGTAATGGGTACAAACTGGAACACAAGAGGTCCCACTTAAATTTGAGAAGAAACTTCTTCTCAGTGAGGGTGACAGACACTGAACAGGCTGCCCAAGGGGCTTGTGGAGTCTCCTACTCTGGAGACATTCAAAACCCACCTGAACACGTTCCTGTGTAACCTCGTCCAGGTGTTCCTGCTCCAGCAGGGAGATTGGACTGGATGATCTTTTGAGGTCCCTTCCAATCCCAAACATACTGTGATACTGTGAAGGCCAAGATATAAACTTAAAAGTGATTCTTGGGTAAAGAGAACAAAACTCCTGTTTCTCATAGAACAGTGGGTAACTTAGATTCATATGATTCCTCAAAGAAAGGACATAGGTATGCTTTAGTGACCAGAAGGCAGATAACACCCTTTGCACCTGTGAAGAAATCATTGGATTTTTACAGTGATTTTCTGATTGCTCAGACAACATCAATCTCAGCCAGTGATCACAAAAAATGCACACTGCTGTTTTCTGGGGCAGCTAATTCTTGGAAATTCCTTCCAGATATTTACTGCTGCTTTTCTCCAGAACCCAGATAGTCCCCCTCTTTGTTCACCCACATAGTGTCAGAAGAGCTGCCAAAAAAATGCAAGGATACTTTGCCATCCACTCCCTGAAGAGCTCCACAGGCAGTGCAGCACGTGGTGAAAAGAAGGTAAAAAGCTGTGCAAAGCCAGTAGGTCTGGTCAACTGAAACCCTTCTGAGGAACCAGAAACAAGACAAACCTATAGGATACTTGATCACATGCTTATTGTCTGTGTAGACAAAGATCAAGTACAGCCACCAAGCTGGTAAGGCCATAGTGAGAGCATAGGTATCTAGCAGATGCTCATAAATTAGTTCTCCCATTAACTGAGGACTGCCAATTCTAATGCTGTTACCAAAAAGGCCGATCTTTACAACGTACTCCAAGGAAAAAAGGCCAGAAAGCATGAAAACTCCTATTTCCAAATACAAAAAGAATCCAGAATAAGAGTAGGCCTTCAAACAACTAATTCACATTAAACTCACTGATGATTTCAAATGCACAAGATGGTGGGGATGGGAGTCATCTGTCTAAACTCACACATTTACAGCCATCCTACATTCCTGATAATTAAGACAGAGTAATCTATTTCCATCCTACATTCCTGTTAATTGAGATCAAGTCAACAATGAAGTTGAAAATGTGATCCATCTCACTCTGCATTTGATGCTTAAAATATCAGATGAATCACATCCTAAAAGTGCCTATTTTTTGCACTCATCATGAAGGTAGCCCACTAACTCTGTTTACATTTAGAGCTACGCAAGATGAATCCCAGTCTAGGTATTGCATTTTAAGTCTTGGCACTAGGACAAGGATATAGCTCTGCCTTTAGCCACTTCAGATGAAGAAAATAAAGCTTTTTTTTTTTTTTTTTTTTTTAAAAGAACATGCAGAAAATAGCAGGAAATGAGGATTAAATAAGAAAAAGGGTCTAGGATTAAACAATTAAAACAAAAACTACACAAAAAGCACTACTGTTTTTTAATGTAACATTGATCCTAGTAAATCCTGACTGCAGACTTGGAGAT
This sequence comes from Columba livia, assembly GCF_036013475.1. Lineage (NCBI taxonomy): Eukaryota > Metazoa > Chordata > Aves > Columbiformes > Columbidae > Columba > Columba livia. Next base: position 17,789,311 of record NC_088603.1, on the reverse strand, counting down.
GTGACATGGGCTGCACATAATACAGAGGTACTACTGACCTTGTGTGACAGTGTCAGACCTGCCGAAGCAATTTTGATTTTGCACAGCATTTGGCTCACAAAAAGAATAAAAGCCTTAATATGTTATTAAGGCTATTTTATTTTTATAGATCCAACTCATTTGTGAAACCAGTGGAAGTAAAACTGTGGAGAAAATTTAATGAGGTTGAACTAGGAAGGACCTGTGCCTGTACAGGCTGCTGGAGAGCCAGCATGCTGCTGAAGTTTCAAACACACTGAGCTGACAGAAAAGACAGAATGATTTGAAACCAGCCAGAAAGATTCTTCAAGAAAAAGTGAAAATCTAGGAGAAAAATGTTCTCTGGAGAAATAAAACAAACTTAAAAACTGATCTCAGTGAGAGAACAAGAAAAACAAACAGAGATGAAGACATGGCTGAAGCACAGGTATGCCTCTTAAATAACTGGGTGTACAGTAAGCTGTGATTACATTAAGCCTAGATCCAACGTGGAACACTTAAAACCAATGAAGAATGCTGTTCTCACTTCCTAAAATTCTTGGTAGCTTTCAGGCACAATCATATTCTAATTCTTTAGGAAAGCCAACAATGGGATTACCTACTTCATGACTATAAAGCTGTATGTCAGACTGAGACAGCTGTGGCAGTTTAAAATTATTTTAGAGGTTCAGTAGTTACAGTGTCAAAACAGTAGTTCATTAATTTAATTACCTGCTTTTACAACAGAACACAATCCTGCAGAAAGAGAAAAATCAAACATCAGTTATTTCACATTCTTTTCTTCAGCCCTTAGTTTTTGACATACCATCTTTTCTTTCTTGCTTTTTTGGTGGTGTGTTTTCTGGTGGTGGATGGGGTTTTTTTCTTTCTTTATTTCTATCTTGTCTTTTATCTCTTCAGCTATTAAATTCTTAGGAATAGGTGACCCTCAGAACATTAATTAAACCTCCACTACACAGAAATTCAGAGTTGGTGTTAATAGTCAAAAATCAGCTGGCTGTTATGAATTTTATACGTCTCTTGTGATGAGGAACGATTGTTTGTACAGTATTTTGAGGAGAGAGCCATGCAAGTGCTTCAGAGTTGCCAATTATAATAACAATTTGAGAGTTCACCATTTGCCAGTATTTCTTAACCAGAAAATTTATCATAAGAAGATTTCTTTTTCATGATCAGCACTAGCTAAGTTGTTAAAAAATACATATCTTAACTACAAAATCCAGTTTTCCCATACTTTTATTTTTCTCCCCCTGCCTCTTTTTTTTCAGTAATCACATTAATTGCTGAAATTTAAAAATAAAATCTTGGCTAACACTGGAAGATGGGAACAAGAGATGTTCATGAACAGCAGAGAAGAGAGCGGTACAAAGGCTGACAGGTTTGTCATGACTGACAGGTGAGCCAAACACATGCCTGGAAACACTAGCAGGTGGCACATGATTATGTCTCATACACTTGGTATTTTCTGAAAAATAAGTCTACCGCTTAGGCAAACTAAAGCAAAATTTATTTTTCATCTTGATCTTTCAGTTCAGTTGAATAAGCTTCTTCACATGACCCCACCATATACTTTCATAACTGAAAAGATTTATTGTTAGATACTCTACTAATAAGGTCATGTCAATGATCTGCAAAGTTGGTCAATCCTGGAAAAATGCATTATGCAGTGTCAAAATTATTTTATATACAAAAATATTTTATATGCACTTATATAAACTGATTTTGTATTTAATAGCTAAAATATAATCTTATGCAAGTCTTGCTAAAGTGATACTATAAACAAAAAAGTTAACTCTTATGTACAGATTGTGCAAAAAATAATGTGCAATTTATTTCCTACACAGATTGGATACTTTTACTTCTGCTATTAGATTCTAATATTTGTATCTATTCCACATCTACGGCCAGATTTCAAGATTACAGCTAAATTTCTTTGCTAATTTTGTACAAAAAATAATTCCTAAGTTGGTTACGTATCTCACCCAGTTTATAACTTCCATGTTAATCATCTAAGTATCCAATTATAGTTGTAAAATTCTAACGACCAGTAACTCTTCCTGGGAAAATGGAAGCAGAGTCAAGAAACAGAGTTAGTTCCTAAGAATTTGTATTTGCAGTTTTCTGTGCAGTTTGTTGTTCAGGAATACCCATTAGCACCAGAGATTTAAGACTTTTTCTATGACTACCAAAAAACATTTGAGAAGTATTGCAATGTGTAAAACAAGTAAACAGACAATTGCTGCTTTAGTGGGTACACTGTAACACTATTTTTTCTTGTCTTCTTACAAAAATTAAAATCACTTTTTGTGTAGTTTCACTTTAAATAAATTAGTATTTGAAGACTCGTTTTATTTCTCAGGATAATACGTTCATGTCTCTTTGAGGTTCTGTATGTTAGAATAAAACAGAATTACTCTTCTGCTAATCCCAAAATACAATCAATTTCTTAATCCATGCATAGTTTATGAGGCTGATTTAAATTTTTATAATGACCACTAGTGTAATTTTTACAATTTGGAATATTTCCAGTGCTGTTATAATTAAAGAAAGCTATGTTTTTCCATTATGCGGTTAAAAATACTGTGTCTATCCTCTATTTCACACAAATTTTGAGAAAAATCCACAAGCCACATCAATGTCTTTGCAAGTGCCATAAATTTATAATTGGTTCATATAAAAGAGTTGCTGTATACACCATCTGTTAAACTACAGGAGAGCTGAAACTGCTACACAATTTTCATTTACACAAGAAAGTAGTAATTTATTTTGAAAGGCTGGATGTTTTCTATCACAAAATTTTATGAGGAAGATGTCTTTTTCAGATACCTAAAACCTTAGACTTCATATATGATAGTCTCATTTTAGAGATAAACCATGACTGACTTTATATTAATGCATCGCAAGGAAGTGTGCAAGCAGTTGTTGACTGTCTCCTTCTTCCTCTCCAAGCAGAGAAATGTCACATTGCAAACCCTGCATATAAAGCACAAAAGAGCTGTGTCCCCCCCACAACTGCCACTGAAGATTTTGTCGTCAAGTGTTCTGAAATAGGCTCCCTGTTTCTGTAAGTTTGGACCTTCCTTGTCCACATTCCTGCCCTTCATGCACATGTGGATTTCCTGCACCCTAGTTTGCCCCAAGCCCCTAAATTCCAACCTGCAGATGTCTCCCTGTCTTTTCCTGGGGAATAAAACTATCCCATTCTGTTATCACCAATACCTACATGAATCTCTCATTTCATATCCTGCATCTTAACTCCTGGCAAAGCCTCCAAGCATCATTTCACTGTTTGTTTGAATTCCGCATATCTAAACTGCACTTTTCCTTCCCATGTACAAAGAACTCAGCTGGGGATCCACTATTCCTTCTTGCAAGTCAACACAGAGTTGAATTTCCCTAACTGATAAACTCGAGCTTTTGGAGAAGAGGAAATAAACTGCCTGCAGTGCAGCAGCCACACTACATCCTCCTGGCTCAGCTCTGCTCGCACTGCAAAGGAGAAGCAGAAGTGATGGGCAGCAGGTTTTGCCCAGCCAACACTCACTGCAACACATGCACTGGAAGAACTAGACCCATGGCTTTGATCTCTTAAGACTTTAATTTCCTTGACGCAATTGCCTAGAAATAAGTGAGGACTTTTAGAGCGAGTTGGAGAGAAAGAAAACGGAAGAGGCAAAGACCAGAAGGAATATTCCTGTGCATTCCTACCTCCCTGGCCTGTTTGCCATCTTTATGTAACGTAAGCCCAATACAGAGGGGCCTCCTGCCAGCTACAGAAATTCTGCTTGAATGCAGCAAACTTCCAAAGGTCCTGCCAAAATGCAGCTGTGGAGCAGACCTGAATACACCCAGTGTATCCTGCAGTTCTTTCAACCTTTTCCTTATCCAGTGAATGAGATTTCACTGAGTCACGTGCCAGAGATCTTCCCTTCCCAGCCATCCACTGCTGTGCAGCACCAGGGTACGTGGGCACCCGGGAGCTGGTGGTCGAGGCCGCACTCAGGGCACATCCTCCCAGCTCCTGTGCGGCACCGTGGCCTCTCCCGAGCTCCTGGGCCTGGCACAAGATGCGAACAGCTGGGGAGAGACAGCAAGTTTGTCCACCTATGATTCCAAAGTAGAAATGAAGCATGATCCTGTTCTGGGAATGAGGTCATTTGAACCAGACTAATTCAAAACATGTCTGAAATTAGTGGGTATTTTACATGAAGTGTGAGATTTGATTCGTTTCACTAGTGTACCCATGAAATACAGCCAAAGGTAGAATGACTTTCCAGGTAAGAAATTGAAGGGAGAATTCTGTAACTGCCATGGTCCTGCAGAACTCTATCCAGAGCTTGCCCTGGCATAGGCATACATATAAATCACACCCTCACACAGAAACAAAACCAAGTAGCACAAGTGCTTAAGGGATTAAAGATTCATTCTGGAGATTGGAGTTATCCCTGGTGCGGTCACCAGCCCCAGTTCACCTCTCAACATCTCAGTTTTATCTTAGAACTGGCAATAATCAGTACTCAACAGCAGACAAGCAGACAGCACAAAGTATTTTGCCCAGCTCTCACTTTTTTTGCTCCTTTTTTTTTTCCCCCAGTGAACAGCCCCCGCTCTGCCACAAAGAAAATTCTGCATTTCTACCTGATGTTCCCCATTTCTATTAAAAAAAATTAATTGTAAAATGTGAACCCTTCACCCTATTCCTAAAATTTTTCACATGCTAAATGTAGTCCTTTCTCTAGAAATCTAATACTTTCGAAGCGCTACTTTAATGTATAATATGAAATCTGAAGCAGGCTCTCCTGAGTGAAACTCACTATTACAAACATCAACAGAGCACTTCATTCCAGTTTTATCTGCTCTAGCCCCAAAAGATGCATAACACAACACCATTACCAAGCTCCCTGATCTATCTTTCCTGCCCGCTCTTAAGTTGATGGGAAGACATTGGCAAGAGCACACATGCTCTATCTTCTGTTTCGCAGCGCTGGGAAGCTGGAAGGTGGGACCCGGCGCCAGACCACAGCAGCAGCTGCTTCCCAGTGGAGCAATTCCAACATGGCTGCTCTTTCCCAGAAAGGAGGGGGAATGGAGAAGGGCAAAAAGTCAGAAGGGAATTTCCCCTGCACTAGAATTTTCTCTCCGTGAAGAGGTACACAAATGCAGAGCCTACAGGCACGATTCACAGGATCTAGCGAGTTCGCTTTACATGGGAAATAACTGTCTTATTTTAAAAAGACAATCTAATATTGGTATAAAAACTAGGTATCTTTCAGGCTTTATGGAAGTTTTGTCATTACAAACTGACCTTTTACAGAGCCTTGCTGAATCGCGATTCACATCTACGTTAGCAGGCATTCAAAAAATGGTTGCACCTTCTAATTATTATATTTTCTATCTTGGTATCTCAAATATCTATTCTTTTAGCCATTTTATTAAACTTTTTAAGATGTGCAGATAATGTATACAACTTTTGAAGACACACGAGCCCTTTGAAATTTGTGCTTCTATATAAATATGCTTGTAGATACTTAAATATTGCAGTCATAAATTTATGTTCTCTTATGTTGCATGTGTCATGAACACTTGCCTACATGAACAACAAGAATGCCAAAAAATCTCCTAAGTCTGGCCAGAAGTGCAGTATTTATACTTGAATTAAAATTAATTCCATGTGCAAGCTAAAGTAGCACTCCATCAATAAAACATTTCAACCACTGTCTGTGGTATGGCACTGAGGCATCTCTTTTCAGCTTTATCGGACACTAGGGATTTCTTGCTTTACGTAGCTAAGAATCAACAGAGAAGTGTTTTAGGTATATCTTAAAGTACTTTCTTTAATTTAGACCTAATTTAAATAACTATTGGAAGACTAGGGTGTGCATGAGTAGATAAGTATACATTTGAATTTCAATTACCAAACTTTTTCATAAGATGGAATTTTGTATTATAAACACTTCTTAGTAGGTCCTCACAATTCGGTCAAAAATGTTCCCCTTTATTTCTCTCGTTCTAAGCCATTACGTAATTTTGCTTGTTGACAGCTGGAACAAAATATACTCATTTCTAAAACAGAGGAGCATAAAAAAATATATTTTCCGATTTGCCATTCTCACTCTTTATTGAGAAAGGTTTCATGCAAGTGTAGATACATTCCAGTATTGAATCAAGCCCATTACTAAAACCTAAACATGACTATAAGAAGGATCTAGAGAGAAAAGGGACTTTGAAAATTATGTAACCAGGAGAGAAAAATCATGTTGCTAAAGAGGGTGGTCCATAAGGATAGCAGGTCCATAAGGATAACAGGTGGTCCAGTAAGGGTAACAGAGCACTGGAACAGGCTGCCCAGGGAGGTTGTGGAGTCTCCTACTCTGGAGACATTCAAAACCTGCCTGGACGCCTTCCTATGTAACCTCATCTAGGTGCTCCTGCTCCAGCAGGGGGTTGGACTAGATGATCTTTCGAGGTCCCTTCCAACCCCAAACATACTGTGATTCTGTGATAAATGGACCAATGGAAAGATTTCTGGGAGTTTGTCAACAGTAATGAATTTCACGTATCCTCTCCAGAAGGACCTTGGGTCTTTACTAAAAGTAGCAGGATTATTTCTCTGAGCTCTCAGAAAAGTACAAAGAGGTGTTTCCCTAGACAGATGGAAGCAAGCTATTAGTAAACTGAAAGACTTGAAAACAGCACCTTGAACCATAATTACATGCAAATAGAAACAACTGTATCGTGTAAAATATATGTATTGTGTGTTCAGCATTAGGGGATAGCTGAGCAAGTTATATGCTAAATGTTATATCACATTACACTTGCAAAGGTTTATTTTAGCATAGCCAAAACAACAAGAATATAGAGGTCCAACCTAGAAAAGATGAGACACAAAGAATTACAGACAGACTTGTTTTGTTCATGCTTTTCTGTGTCTCTGGGTACAGCTGCAAGCACAGGTCCCACATACGAGAACTGAGCAAAAGCACTGTGAGCGCACTGAAAACTGCATAAAAGACACAGTTACTCTTCCACAATGGTTAAAGGACTGGAAGGAGCCAAAGCCCGGCTTACTCCTCACAAATATTTCTGCTGTACCAAATACCAGCACGCTCATTTTATCAGTCGGATGTGTATACTCTGTAGCTGTACTCAAAAAAAAACAAATAAACCAGCGCTTTTATTAGGAACTTACAGTACATAAATTCCAGTACAAACTTGTAAAGGAATTTCTCCTGAGGGAAAAACATAATTAGTTTTAGAGTTTTCCAGAATAGTAGAGGGTTGTTGGGTTTTTTTATGTGTTTCAGACACACACAGAATTCTAAACATCTATATTTACAGGTTCCAAAAGATTTTCAACAAGTCTGTGTAAAAAAACCTTTTTGTTGTTGTTTTAGAAGACGCCTTTTTACCATACATTTTCTTGTCCACTAACAGCATCTATCCAGACACAAGACCACGTTAGAATTATTTCAGTCATGCATTAATCATAGTTGATGAAAGACTTTAGGCAAGTATTCAGTTTTAATAAAAACTCTTGAAAGTTATTATCCACATAAAGAAATATCTTGGAAAGTCTCACCCAAAAAGCCAAAGAGAAACCCAATAATTAATAAAGAAACTATACCATCTTAACTTTTAAATAACACTGAACAGATGGTTTAATCTAAGGGTCTATATTAGCCAAAAATAGCAGATTAAAAAAATGCAGGAGAAACGGATGCATGATAGGAAAGTCCACAGTTCCAGGATTTGAACATACTAACCTTTAAATATTTTACAAGTTTTTGAATTCCCCAGTATTCTGCTGACAAATCGGTGTCTCCTTCCTGACGACACACAGGTTGTTCTTCATCTTCATCAGTCTCTGATGAACTTTCACTAACATCTTCAGACATGCCTGATGTTTTACTAAAAATAAATAAACAGCATCACTCATTTTAAACAGATATAAACTAATACGAACAAGCACATTTTAAACAGCTATGACAACACTTCCTAATAACAGAATTCAAAAAATTTAATTGACATCATTACCAAATACTAAGTATGGTGATAATTACTGTAGATATGGAGGATAAAAATAAAAAAAATTAAGGAAGTAAGTAACCCATACCGTCTTGAAGCTGGTTGCATTCTAACGGATTCAGTAGAAACGCAGCTGACTTTCTTTTTGGTTTTTGGAGTCACGGTACTACTTCTCCCTTCTTCTACTTTAGTGCCTCTTTTTGCGGCCTTGTCACTTAAAGGTTTCTTTTTGTTAAAAAAAAAATAAAAAACATACATAAACATAGAACGAAAAAGCTATGGTTGGATACATATTGTGTTAGTACATACAAGCTTATGAACCTACACAATACATGTCATTAAAGAGAAAGTATGTGTCTTAACTGACTAATTTTCCTTTAATAGAATAGTGGAATATTAGAAAAATTACATTAAGCTGACCTGTATGTGATACAAGGACAAAGAATGAGTATATGCAGACAGGCCACAGGTCCATTTATCCTAGGATACATCTCAAACCATGACTAATAGTAGCTACCTCGGTAACAGTAGAACAATGGAAGAACACGGAAACTATTCTTTCCGGAATATTCTTCAGCAAACCGTGACTCAGGGAACTCGTGATTGTCCTTGCACTAACAGTTTTGGATAGACTGTTTTTCGATGAATATGTCTGACTGCTTTTTGAACTCACATATGGACAAACGGCCTCTACCATCCTGTAGCAAAGAATCTGAGAGGTTAGACATCTGTCATATGAAGAAGTCTTTCCCTTTGTTCTGAACTGGTGTCACTAGCTCATTTTCATTTGATGCCCTTTATTACTGTATTAAAATGGACAGTGACTACCTGTTCCCTGGTTACCATCTCCAGTCATCATTTTTTATATCTGTCATATTGTCCCCCAGTCATCTTTTTTCCAGGCAGAAGAGTTCTAGTCTGCCTAGCTCTTCCACACTCTGAGCTGTTCCATTGCTTTGATCGTGCTGAATACAAGAGATCTTGCTTTCCTCATATTCCAAGAAGACTCCTAGTCCTAGCTGAGCACAATCTCAGAGGCTTTTTTGTCCCTACTTTACAATGTTGTGAAAACAAAATGTCCTTTCAAGCCTGGACAAGTCATACTATCGCAGTCACAACAATAAAAGAGAATACTACTCATGATTACAGCCAATTTCACTACCTCTAGACTCTGATGAGGACTGTGGAAAAAGATAAGCTCTTGTCCCTGGAAAACCACATTTTTTTAACTGATGACTGTAGGTCACATCCAAAATCTTTTAAAATGTTTCTAACGACTTGTCAAATTGGCAGACCTGAGAAGGTACTGATTTTTTTTTTTTTTGTAGGATGGCAATCAAAGCCTTTCCTTCAGATATTATCCTTCCTCTCTTAACACAAAATCAGGAAACATTAAATCAGAACAGAGTTCTGATTTTGGAAGACAAATACAACAATATTCAATATGTGTATCTTCTATTTTGGGGTGTCCAAATGTTGAGATAATTTCATTAGTGAAGATTGTTGCTAAGCAGAGCTAAAAAAGCAGCTCATATCATATGAAATCATTAAAACTTGGTATTATGAAAGTCATTCTGACTTACCATCCTGGATCTCTTTTTCCTCCCTCAGACAGTGTGGTTTAGATTAGATTGTCTACCCTGTCTTGCTTAAAAGTGCATTTTACATAAAAAATACTATAACACCACAGTCCTCAAGGACCAGTACTGCAGATGGTTCCAAGATATTTCCCTGCCTTGCTGTGGAAATGACATAACGTTCTCAAAGTTGTTGCATGACAGAAGAAAACTGAGAAACCTCTTTGGTAGTCTGTACTCTCTTCTTAAAAATTAAGATGCAGTAGATTTTATTTTATTGCACCTAACTTAAGGTAATAATGCACACCTACATCATGTAGCCCAATCATTAGCCCCGTTTGGTGACATCTACAGGAAAATGCAATTAGAAAGGTAACTACTTATCTGTGGGAAGCAGAAAGCGCAGTATTCTTCCACTTCGTAGATGGTTCCAATTTCTTCTTGTCATTGGGTCTCCGTCTTGCTGCAGAACTTTTCACTTTCTCATGTACATCCTTTTCTGTGAAATCATGAAGGTTCTGAGATTGGCCAGAGACCTCAGCATCAACTACTTTCATATGCTGATAATCCTTCTCATTTGTTGGTTTTTTAAAAAAATTATATTCCTAATAGAAGAAGGAGATCTGGTTTGTCAGTCATATTGCTATATGAACAATGCATATTAAAATAATAAGTTATAAGCACAATTCCAGGATGCTGTGCTTAAAAATTGTATGTATTAAATGTAGAATTAAATTATAAGCAAAAAATCAAATTGCTATTATAAGAAAGAATGAAACATTAATCTAGAAAGTAGCTGTTACCATGTGCAAATTGAAGTTTTTGAAATAAACAAACTAGCTAAATTTGGAACTTCCTGAACATACTTGTATACTGGGTGTTGTTCAATATCTACTATGTTAAATAATCTGTGACACAAGCACTTTTATAGAACCTAATTCCAAATGGGTTTTAAGATCTAGAATCACAAAGTCAGTCATTTTGCTTTCAACTGATCATTTATATAAAAACTATTTCCCTGCATAAAGGATTTACAAAAAACTCCCACAAAAACTAATGAACATAAATCTGAAAACAGGCTGTGATAAACTGATAGACTTCAGTTCCAAGTAATTTCATTTGATATAGTTTAGAATTAATATAAACACATTCCATTTCAGTTTTTTCATCTTCTGTCTCAGAACAAAACATCGTTGAACAAGTTACACACAAGAATGAAGCTGAGTGGCACCTACCAATCCTTCAGCTGTCTGTGTCTAGTACCATGGCCGATCAAAAATAACCAGAAGAGAAAGGACTCTTGTCAACTCTTATTCTCTATTGGAACATATTCAATTTTACAGGAAAGACAGAATACGATCATCACTACTTATTATTATTGCAGCTGTCACTGCCAGATAGGTGAAGACATTCCTTTATGAATCTGATTCAAGGCAGTTTTAAGGAGACGGTCACAGTGTGGTCTGTTTTTGACTCGTCCCTGATGTGAATCGGCTGTTCCGGGCTTGCTGACCCAACTGTCTGATCATAAACTAATTCGTGCTACTTCTCTCATTCTGAAAATGTACTCTAGACAGGACAATTTAGCACATTATAAACTAGACAAATCACAAGGGAATTGATGCTGCAGCTTGACCAGCTAAGCACATGTTAAAAAGCGTTTCCTACAGCGCTATCTGCCAACACAGCAATTCCAAATGTTAGCTTAAACAAGGCCAAGAAGATATTATAAAAGTTAATTGGTTTTGCAATATATGCGTACATAATGAGCTTTTTGAAGCTTTCCTCTCCTCAGAAAATAAATCAAAACTATTTCCAGTCACAATTTATTTCATGTAGGCAGCCTTGGAAATACAGCTTTTCTCAGCTTTCCTGAGTTCTAGGGTAGAGAAGATTTTCCCTCAAATAAAAATGCTCTGCAGCTCTACAGAATTAACTTGTTTAGATTTTAGTTTTACTATGCAGAGTGTACTAAACCAGCTCTTCAGCAAGGCAACACGATAGGATATTCCTAAACCAGTAAACTGGTATAATTTATACCATTCAGCATAAACTTATTTACACAGCCAGGGAATACTGAGTGATTTATATCATGACTGCAAGAAAATATAATAAACTCTATTTATTTGCTTACTCTTATTTAATAAGTATACACATTTCTTTAATAACTACAGTATCTTTATAAGAGCAGAAAACCAGTAAAGAAAGGTATATTATCTCTATTATCAATATTAACATTAATCTATATTAACATTTAGGATAAGAACTGTAAAAATATTAAAACACTACCACATTTTACCTTTCATGACCACCACATGAAGACAAATCACTTTGAAAATACATCAAACCAGTAATTATGTCTAAAAACATCCATATATTGCCACACTTATGAAATGTAAGCCCATATGTAGATATAACATTAAAAAAATACTTGCCTTTGGGATAACTAAAACACATTTTGGAACATACTGCACTTTCCAACAGAACAACTTACAAATTTAATTCCATCACTGTTAATATAAGCCACTGTATTTATGTGAACAAATCAAAATGCTCAGTTCTTTCAGAACTGACAAATATCTCTGTATCAAAAAAAAAAAATCAGCCCTACATCTGAGAAAATCAGAACTAAAGGATAAGGAAATTTCCCTGTTAATTACTTCCTTCTCGCTAAGCAACTAAAAGTACGTATCAATGACCACAATAAAACTTTTGTCAGCCTTTAGCCTGTAATGAATTTTACCACCAAATTATTAATCTGTTATAACCATACTAGAAACCTGAAAAAAAGAGTTTTTATTAAGGAATGATGAAACAACTAAAACTGTAGTGGCACTGTGTGATTCTCCCCAATGTAGAGCTCTAAATAAAAGCCAAAACACTTGCATTTTATGGTGGCTGAAGCAACACATAGTATGTAAGCTGGATGCTTAACCCTCAGCTCTGATATTCAAATCAGGCAGTTCTTGTAAAAAAAGTTGGGCTATTCTTTATATTTGGGTTACAAAGAATGAAGATTAAAATGTAAGCGGTTTTGATCACAGAAAAATATTGTCATAAAAAGTTGACCTTTTCTGCAAGGAGATAATATTTTCCTGCTTTAACATTTCCAGTGCTCCATAAGGAATAACACCAAAAGATGAGCAAAACTTTTTATGCGAAATTAGAAGCTGACCTCATGTTGGATCAAACTTCATGATAAGGTAAGAGAGAACGATACATGACATAGTGTATTATTTGCTATTTATGAAAGGAACATATTTAGTAGAAACTGAAACAAATCCAAAGAAAAATAATAAATGTATTTCGGAGTCTTTAAAATTCTTCATTTAATCATAGATTTATCTTTGATAAAGAATATAAACATTCAGCCAGGTTTATAATGCATTTCTTACCAATGTACTATGTGCATTTGTACAAAGCAGAATATACACCCAATATCAGTAAATACATACCTGTTTAGCCATATTTTCTACAAATCGAGGTGATCTCTCCCTTAAAAATGTGACAATATCTTTATATACATCACTTTTTCTTTCATAGTCAATGTTATCTTCACCCTCTAACTGACCCTTAAAAAAAGAATAAACTTAAAATTATTAATAGTGTTGCCTTACACAGTTAGTTTAATCTGCATCATAAAACAGTGCTAAAGAGCACAGAGGTCATACTGTAATGAATTAGGTACAGAAGTCTCATGCTCAGCAGAGTCCACCAGACTTCAGTAATGCCTTGTAAAGATGCATGAATCATCCTCATGGATCCCAACAGATAATCAAGATCTTACAAAGAATTCTGCAAGTAATTACTATCAGTTAATTGTATTGTGTGTAGTTCCACTGAAAAGAATTTATGGGTTATGGCAAACAACCAAGTAAATAAGAGCTTCCAGCGCAGTATGGCAGATGTCTAAAAGGATCAGAAAATAATGTGACCTGACTAGCCTCATCTTTATGAGCTTCATCTATCAAAACCATGCTAAGTCAAAATTTCCCTGGATTTTTTATCTCTTAGGAAATCACTTTGTGGAGTTACGCCTGACAGACATCTGTCTCCAAAATAAATGTAAGAGTTCTGGTTACTGCTTAACACACATAAGGGACAATTATGTGTGTGACAATTACCTATCTGTAAGGAAAGAGGCAACCAAAATGAAAAATAGAAGAGAGAAATAATTTCTCATAAGCTTCCACTGAAAGGAAAAAGACAAAAAAATAAAGACAAAAGCAAACAGGCAATAATAGTACACCTCAGATGAAGAGCCACGAGATACTAGAGATGCAGCCAGTCCCACACTAACTTTAAACAGGAACAGTGTGAAGGACTGTTAGGGCACGCTTAAAGAGTAAGCACTGCTAGCAAAGGGTGCAGAATACAGTCCAAGCACAAAATTATAGAACAGGCACTCAAAACATATGGGAAAACTAGTATACATTTATTACTGTCTCCTCCTCTGTACCAATAAACTAGCTCTGCAGGTCTTACAGCCTCAATACCACTACCCCAAACCTGACTGATTTGTGTTTTAGCACACGAAAATATTCATTACTCCACGGTATCCTTTATTATTACTTACTCCATTTAAAAACACTCCTGCTGTGCTGCAAGTGATATACAAAGGATCAGTGTCATGTGGTTTGATGACTAAATAACAAATTTCTCCATGCACTTGTCTCCAGGGAGGAGCTCGGCATCCATTAGAGAACACGTAATCTGTAACCAATTAGCATTAGTGTTTTTATCCCGTTTAAAAGTAGTTTTTAATAGTTATGCTTGATGATTAATATAACATGTATACAAATCAAATTCCCAAAACAATTCTCTTAAGCATTCATACTGTTAGAAATTAATAATGCAAAGCTCTGTCACCCGTGGCCCAATCCAACCAAGAACTACAACTGTGCTTAGCACTTTTTGGAACCAGGGACTCAGTTCACTTCCTTTGCTTCCCCTGAAGATATTCATGTAACTGGAGATTATTTCCATAACTAAAGGCTGAAGAACAGCATTGCATATCTAAAAATACTTTTAATTTTACTTTATAACTTTAAAGTAGAAATAAACACTTTAATTACTGAAATTAATTTAGCAAATTAATCCAGTACTTTAATAAGGGTATATATGAACATGAGAGATGATCAGATCTGAACCTGATGTATATTCCAGTGATTCCAGTACTGTATCTTCTCCTTTCCCAGAGAAATTCTTGAGAAGATTCACTTCATTATTTACTGCAGCTGGATTTAGTCTGACATTTCTGCAATTAAAAGAAAATTGTCCAAAATGTATTCATCAAAAGGATGTACTCAGAGAAATGAAGAGAGAATATTACACGATTTTTTCTTTTACATTGAGTCTTAACAGTAGCAAAAAAAATCTGGAAACAGGCTATCTTCCATTGCTTTTCTCAATTTTATCTGTTTAGTGAAATTTTAGTTTATAGCAAATATGAAGTCCTTGTAACTACAAAACAGACTTAATGTAATACTTAATATGCTTCCATGAAGAAATAAACATTTCCTTGAAAATATTTAACTGTAACTTTGTTGTTTGTACAAATGACTTCCATTTGCGACCAAAATGCAAAACATATGCAATAAAAAAAACCACACTTGTGGGCACACACTTGCATACCCACACCTACAGCAAAATCTTCAGGAAAAAAAAAGAAAGTTTTTTCAATAACTTAGTGAACAGGGAAAGTTATTTCAATAAATTTCTTTATGTCACACCAAAAACACATGTTGTGGGCTGAAACCAATCTGATTCAACAATAAAAAAAATGCACTGGCTGCCATGCTTAGCTTTCATTTGAAATGCACTTACTGTGAAATGTGTTTCAAAGAACTACTAAGCAGTTGCAAATCCAGCTGACGAAGAAGAATAAAGATTTTCATTTTCATCTCTGTTTCAGGGTCATCATCTTTTTTCACTTTGTCAAGTAAGCGCAACATGGACATATCTTCTCCTTCAACAGTCCCATATTCAGGGCCAAGAATTTTCACTATAGGATCTCTGTTAGCTGTAAACATGAAACAGAATAATACAATGTGATACTATGTTAAAAATTATTAGGCAAAAAAACACTTTTAATCTCAACTGCTGAATAATTTTTATGCTATTGATTTACAATAAGAATTTTAACAATGTGCAGTTATTCATCAAATATTGCTGTATGATATATCTTTCTTATCCCTCTGTTGTAATTTGAAATGCACTTTCGAAATTATGAAACTGTTAAGAACAAAAATATATTTTTCATAAGAAAATTACTTTTCATAATACAGATTAAAATTTCTTCAACCAAGATGTGAATATCAAATACTTCCCTTTATCAACAGCTCCCTTTCCAGAAAACATGCCTGGCTGATCACCAAAACAGGAAATCAGTAGGTTTAACTCACTGAAAATCGATCATTTTGGAAATATGATTTAGTGTTAAACAAAATCTTTAAAGTTTTCTAGCAGTTCCCAATGGCCCTATCACTTCCTCAGCTATGCCAGCTGTTCCTTTTGGTAAACAGTGACACAACTGCATGCAAATGGGTTTTACAAAAACATTTGCAAATGAAGTATGTGCATCTGCGAACACCTCTGCATGACACCCCGTCCATATTATTCTTCCCTATTATCCATTGTTGATCACTGTCAGTGATGGGACTCTGGATTAGATGAATCTGAAGTTTGATCCAATATGACCATTTATATTTTAGTACTGCAGATGCAATTTCTACTAAAAATTACCAAAGAATATTTCTGATCTCTTCTACCTCCAATGAGAGGAGGATATCCACTTTAGCATATTAAGGATTTTCTTGTCAGTTTGAAAATCTAGGACTTAAATATGACACAGTAAAAGCACTCAAACCTGTATTTTAAAAGCCATTGTGGGCATATCAGTTTTTCTCTGGCTATTTTTTAAGGATGTAACATCTTAAAATAGGATGAAACTACAAACATAGGGAAAACTGCTATTAGCCTCAAATACGACATTCTTCTTCAGAAATGTAAACCTATTGTCTGTTGCAATAGCTGGAGTATTACTCAGTATACATTATTTTGTATATGAGATTCAACAGTTTGAACTTTATTCAAGATTTCTCTGTTATTGATTTCTGTGAAAATACAAGAAGAAATAGAAACTTCATTAAGTTCTGGATCAGCACCTTTAGCTACCTTCATAAATCAACACCTTCTCATATACTTAAAATGAAGGCATGCCTTTCGTTCTTCACATTTCTTAAATATAAATCGAAGGAGAAGGTAGGCGTTTTAAGAGAGAGGAAAGATGGAAAAAAAAAGAAGAAAGGAAACCTTCAAGGCATGCCCGTGCTTCCTTTAAGCTTTTTTCCACAGCAATTTGTAGCAAATGGGACAGCTGGTCAAAACTGCGAACTCTGAGGGTTGATTCAGTGAGGAGAAGCAATGGTTGGTCATCTTTACCTTTGGCTTCAGATTGAACAGTTGCTCCCCTAGAAAAATTAAATTATACCTTTTTAAAATAAGAACAGCAAATTTTAGAAAATAATCTTGAAGGTTATTCAAGCTTCCCATGATAAAGCATATACAATGTATTTAAACTGTATTTCACAAAACTTCTGAGGTAAACCAATTTATTCAAATCAGCAGGTGGATGTGCCAAAAGGAGGTGGGGACCCTGTGGAGGGCCTGTGCTGGAGCTGGCTGCTGGCAGGACCTGTGGCCCCGTGGAGAGGAGCCCATGCTGGAGCCGGTTTGCTGGCAGAACTTGTGAGCGCAGGGGATCCACCCTGGAGCAGTGTGTTCCTGAAGGACTGCACCCCATGGAAGGGACCCACGCTGGAGCAGTTCGTGAAGAACTGCATCCTGAGGGAAGGACCCAGGCTGGAGAAGTCTGTGAAGGACTGTCTACTCTGGAGGGAACCCACGCTGCAGCTGGGGAAAAAAGTGAGCAGGAAGGAGCATCAGAGATAATGCGTAGCGAACTGACCAGAACACTCATTCCCCATCCCCTTGTGCTGCTCAGGGGTGAGGAGGCAGAGAAAATCAGCGGTGAAGTTGAGCTCAGGAAGAAGGGAGGAGTGGGGGAAAGGTGGTTTTAAATTTGTTTTTATTTTTCATTATCCTACTCTGACATTTGATTTGCAATGAATTAATTTCCCTGAGTCAAGTCTGGTTTGCCCATGATGGTAACAGGCAAGTGATCTCCCTGTCCTTATTTTGACTCATGAGCCTTTCATTGTATTTTTCTCCCCTGAGCAGTGTGAGCGATAGAGCAGCTTTGGTGGACACTTGGTAGCCAGAGAAGGTCAAGCCATGACACAGGAGCCACTCCTAACACTAACAGAAGTCACAGGGTTAATCACTGTCAGGCACATATTGCAAAAAGTCTTTGGAAATGACAATGCAAGTTGTACAAATCACTGAGCTGGTTTGTATCACACCAAGACATAATACTCTCAAACTTTAAAAAACAACCCTACAAATTTGAACTCAAAATTTCCAGCATATATCAATAAAACCCTCACCCATTTCAGCCTCCCAAACACACTAAAGCTTTATGTTAAATGAGCACAGTTTTACTTCATAGTTCACCTTCAGCATTTCAAAACACACATTCTCACTTACTTGATCTCATAACCCTCTCCAAATACTGAACAGCTCAGTTGCGTTTTCCACTCAAGGGGCTCTCTGAAGACAAAGGCTGCTTCCTGAGGATGTTTAGTGCTGAAGTCCTCCGTAAACTTAATAATTTGATTTAAAATAGATTCATTCAACGGGGTGATTTCAAGTGTGCCCATTCCAGAACCAGCAGCAGTCCACTGAGCTGCTCTTGCCAACGCTGCTCCCATGGTCTCAGCTGCTATCAAAGGAGACACTTTAGCAAAGAAACTGAGAATGACCAAATAGTAAATGCAATACGCTGTGGATGCTATAATTTGAAATAAACTTACCTAGGCATGACTGGAGTCTTTTAACTCATTGAAATCCCTTAAGTGAGAAAGGGAAAATTGAGGATAACAACTTGCAAATTATAAAGAAATAGGGAAATAGGGTTTTTTAATCTTAATTAAATTCTGGCATGATTGCAAACTCAGGCAGCTGACAGCAGAAGGCCTCTGCTGTGGCTGTAACCAAAGGCTCCCAGGTTCTCCTACTAAAGTTGATGTCATGTTAAAAAAACCGTATGTGCAGGTAGACAGACACATACAACTCCCAGAAGTGATGCCCCCCGGCACTTCTTTAAAGGAGGAAAAAGGGGGTGTCAGACCTGCCCATCCAGCCTGGAGAGGCCGAGAGGCGCCGCAGGAGAGGGGTGGGGAGGCCTCGGCCCGCGGGGCGCCCGGCGCGGCGCCGGCCCGGGCCAGCGGCTGGGTCAGGGCTGCTGTTCGGAGCGGGAGGGATCCTGGAGCCCCGCGGCTGTGTGTAGCACCCCAGGGGCCCATGGAGCCCGGCGGGTGGACGCCCCTCACCGCTCGCCCTCATACCTTGTCCCGGCTGAGCCGCTCCGGACGCCGCTTTCTCCGCTCGGGCTGGCCGAGCCGGCGGCGTTGCTATAGGGACGGGCCCGCGGCGGCCGTTAGCGGGAGGAGCGGGTAAACACAACCGGCGGCGGGGAAGGGCCGCTGCCCCCGGGCTGCCGCCTCCCGGGACGTGCGGCCTGGGGGGAACGGGTGCGGGCCAGGGGGTGCAACCCGTAAGGTGGGGCGCCGCGGGGCAGAACCCCGGAGGGGCAGAACCCCGGGGCGGCGGCGGAACCCGCGATCCAGTGACCCTCACAGCCCCTGTGCTCAGGCACCTGCACCTCCACTGGGCGCGGCTGTGGCGAACACCTGGGAAGGGTCTGGTAGCCAGCGTGTGGATGCTGATCGGGAGGGGTTGTGAGCAGGGCGGCGGAGTGGGGGAAGCTGAGATAAAGGGGTCGGGCCCTTCTCCTCGGAAGGCAGGAGAAGCTACATTTAAAATAATTTAAAAGGCTTTATGTTTTTGGTGTGGATTTAAACAATGTAATTATTACAGTTACATTACACCGGCTTTTAAAGGAAGACCTTTTTGGCTTGAATTTTAGCTAGTACAGTTTACACCTTTCACTCACTTTCAATCATTGCGACAAAAAAGCCTTAACGTTGACCACTTTTAGTTCTTGAGGAAAAGTGACAGATTACACTTGAAATGCCTTTTGTTAAAGAAAATGTAATGTAAAATTTGTGTTTTTTGAAAGAAGTAAAGGACATATGTATGGGCAGTGCCAGTGAATAAAGTCCTTTCACATACTGAGGACAACATGACACTATAAACATGCAAATAAAGCACACCAAACACAGAGTGGAAATTAATGCTATTTCCCCAATTGTTTTGTTGATCCGTAGGGTGAATGAGCCATCACTGGATAAATTTTTAAGTTATAAAGTTGCTATTGCACTCCCACCTGCCTGTCTTCTCTTTTGTACCACTAGGCTGGTAAGAACCGTATTCCCTTATTTCCCTTCCCACCCATAAATTCCCCCCAGTTTAGGTATCTGGTTCCACCAAAATACCATTCAGATGGTAAAAAACGGATTTAGATTTGACCTAGGAAGGATCCTGTTGCACACTAGCTGTGGTTAGGAAGCCATGTTCAGTTTTCCAGTATGTGTGTCCTTCTGAAGGCCCAGGAAAATAATCCAACAGAAGTACCCAGCTGTCCCAACACCACAGAGAGAATGTAGCCAAGAGTTATGTTATCAACTGAGAATTCAGCTGGGTAAGAAACCTCTGATAACGAGGAAGGTCATGGAATGTATGCGGGATGTATCTTAAAGAATAACCGTGTGGGATTAATACATTTTTAAAATGCAAATGGTTGTCCAACTAACTGAAACTTTCAAGCAGTAACTATGGATAACTACATGCAGTCTGCACTGTAATGACTAGCATTGGCTTTTCTTGTTTCACCACATAACTTTGAGAAGATAGAAGATGAATCATTTGATTAGGTGTAAATGAAAGCATTTTGAGTAAAAAGCCTAGGTAAAGACTTAACGCAATTTCTTTATGTAGTATGTATGAAGGCATTTCCAGGAAGGATTAGATTTCTTCTTTTTACTTAAATAATTACTATTTAAAAGTTGAATTTGATGGGCAGAAGATAGGAACAACAAAATGTGAAAAGGAGTAAAAGTATCCCTACATGGCTGGTGGGGAGTGAAGACACTGAGTTTTCACACAGAGCTGAGTATTTTAAGAAAGAAGTCGGTGGAGTAAGAAATAGAATTCCTAAATGAGATCCCTCTGTTCCACTGAACAGCAAGAAGAAAAGATATTTCAGTGGTGAGGATAAATGGGATTATTTGCCTTCAAAATGTATCTCCGAAGAGTATGAAGCTCCATAAAAGGAGCTTCACTAACTAGTGGAGGCTTAGTTACCAGTGGAACTTCCGTTGGGAACAGATAAGTCAAAAATGAATGTTTGTTCTTGCACCAACAATGGTCCTTTACCTTACTTTCAATGGCTATTTTTCCTCCTTAGATTTTACACCCAGTTTCTAAGTTAGAAATTTTCTCTTAGACTTCACTAGGCTAAATAAGATTCTCTGGTCTCATCCTACAAATTCTTCATTTCTCTTACCATTTTAGTATCCCTTATTTGCCTGTGCTCCAGCATGAACTTGTTTTTCTTAAATAGATTTGACACTATTCCTAAGCACATTTCACCAGGACCCTTTTACAATGGCGTTGACTGTCTTTGCCTGTTTTAGAAGTTCCTCAATGACTACATTCTAAGATTGCATTTGTTTTTCAGATCATGTTAGGAATTGTTGTCACCTTGCAACTGAATAATACAATCAATTTGTAATCCATTACTTTTCAGCTGATGAGTTTGTAGCTTTCTCCAGGATTTAAACATAACGTATTGCAGTTTGCTCTTACAAAATCAAATTCCATTTCTAAAAAAAAAAAAAAAAACCAAAACAAACCTTTCTAGCAGGTAGTAGTCTCTAACTTTTGGACCCCATCATCTTTACAAAGTAATTTTTGAACCTGATAGGAAATTTGAACCGGCTTTCACAGAGGGTGTGGTCTTGGAAATAATTACCTCCTACAAGTTTTGTAAAACCTGAGGTAGTTGAATGGAGGGGAAAGCAAAATGAATGCCCTTGCTGAGGTGAAGGCAGCCATATGAACCGCAGATCATGCTCTGTAGCAACCAGCCAGCCAAGTGTTCTGTTCGTGCCATGCTGGCTAATTAGTGCTTGAGTGACCTCAGCCTTGCATGGGTGTTTTTTGTGGTGAAGGTGGAGAGCAGAAGATTCAGGGATGAAGCATATAATTCCATAAGAAATCAAATTTTCGTTTTGCCGCTCATGAACTCTCGCCCTGACCTTCAGGCCGGAGGAGAAGGCTGGGGAGTGAGGGCAGAGTTTGTGGGTGCAGGGGCACCCAGGTGGTGCCTGCCAGGCCCCTCGCTGGGCTCGGGGAGCTGCGTTCCTCAGTACCCAAGCTCTTTGCACATTCCCTTATGTGATATGAACGATTTCTGTTCCTGCTGCCTGCCCGCGGGCTCTGTGGTCTTTTGCACGATTTCAAACACGTATTGGCTGTGGTTATTGCTGCAGTTATTGCACTGTTCGTTAAGCTCTGGGTGATTCCCTTCATTGCACTCAGGCTTGTCTGGCTGGCTGACAAGAAGTCATGCCTTCTTACATCAGCTGCCCCTGAAAAATAAGAAATTAGGAATTCCCTCACTTAGCCAAACTGAAGTATATTTAATATCAGCTTGTGCTTTTAGCAGATTTGATTTATCAATGCTATTCAGACTTCCTAGCACAAGAGTATAAACGGATAGCTTAGGAAAATTTGTCTGAAAGTTAAAATGATCGGTAATCACTGAAAGACATATGAAAGTATTGCCTTGGTGACTCAAAATCAGTGTGCAAATCCTTCCAAGCAATAAAGTCATAATGTATTCTCAAAACCAGCTTACTCGGGAGCTGGGTCCACCCAGAGATGGCATTTGCACCATGTTTGGCTAATTCTATAGATTAGTAGTAGTAGATTTATAAACTAGTGACTTTTTACTGTAACTTTTACATTTTTAATGCAAAAGACATTTTACAAAACAGTAGGTGAAATGTTTGCCTGAGCGTAGTCAAAGATGAGCTCATTTGTTACTGGCACAAAGAAATGGGGAATATGAAGAATTTGTTAACATGGAGAGAAGGGAAATTGGAAATTGTTTTTACAATCTCCAGGTTGCAGCCAGAATGTGTAAGCAATTTTTCTTGTATATTTTTCCTCACATTATTGTAGAACAGGGTGTAGACTATTACTGTTAAAAGCAGAAAAGTTGTAAAAAACAATTGTAGAGGTTTACATAAAATAAAAAAACTATTCAGGGTGAATAATATCAGCTATTCCTTCTGCTAAATAGCAGTTTAGCTGATCAGCTTCATGGGCACTTTGTCAGACAGTAGAAAATCAGGAGAAAACAAGATAATATTTGTGATTTCCTTTTATTGTCCTTTAGTTTTATTTCATTGCGAAATTTACATATTTTTTTGGCAATCACAAAACAACCGAAATCCTACTGTTTTGGTGAAAAGGGCTGATCTAGTCAAATAAAAAATCTGGTTGTGCCACATTTATTTTTCTGTATCAGTACAAATGCAATATTTAGGTGCCTGGAATTGTTAATGACCATATTTACGCATCTTCAATTCTTGTAATCCATTGTTAGTTTGTGTGGGTTTTGCTTTTTAATTGGGGAGTAGGTTTTTGTGGAAAGGCAGAGTTTCAGCTCCAGAGGCAACCTACATGAGAATGTAGAAAGAGGGAGAGGACATGATGAAACTGTTGATGTTTTTATGCATATTTTTTTGAAAAACAATGTTCAAACTCTAATCCCTAGAAAGCAAATGACTACTAATTTTTCACTGAGTCTCTGATACCTGTGTTGTGACCTCCTACTTGACTCTTGTTTTCTGAGTAATGATGTGCTTCCAATAATGCCAAGTGATCTGATGTGAGGTTTTTTTAAAGATTGGACACTGTCTTGGCCCTAGAAATTAACAAGTAGAAAAGACCATTTTTTAAATGAGACTCAATGCAAGGGACAAAGAGGTTTGCAATGTTGTGCATGGATATCTGGCAAAGACACAGTAAATTCAAAAATCTTCTAGAAAAATAAAGTAGCACAGTATATTGGTTAATTAGTTGTAGATTAGCAATATCTGGATAGTTATTTTCCGAACAATGGCAATAACAAAGGTTCTGCTGTACTTTTTTAGAAATGGCTTCCAGATGGGAATCATGGTTTACAGTCCAAGACTGAATGTGATTTAATAAGTTTTTATCAGTAAAGAATATAATATTTTAGAATATGAACTGTGTTACTAGACTGTGCTTCCCTGTATTTGTAGATGGTTGTGTATTCCCTTTTGTTCACTTTTGTTTACATCTGCCCAGGCCTTTGGAATATTTCTGAGTATAATTTGGAGGAAATAATCAGTATGGTATAATAACCAGATGACTGTGACTATGTCATCGTAATATTTGGAGTACCAGGTTAGAAAACTGTGATTTTGAAAGACCTAGTAAATTCATTCATGTGTTTTCTTTGTTCATTGGAACAAGATACATGTCAGGTTATCAGAAGCCTTAACATGGTAGAATATCTTTTCATTGAAACTTAGGCTGTTTTTCCTGAGTTCGTTATACTTTAGTGGGGGATTATAACATTCAAGGTTTTTTTCTTTTAAATTCCTACATTATCTTTCTGCATCTTCAACTTCAATTCCCTCTTCATGTAATAATTGATCTTGAAATTTCTGCTATTAAAATATGTCTACCCTGAAAGAGAAAGCTTCAGAGACAGATATTCTGGAATAGAGTTATTTAAGTATAAGCATGAATTTTGAATTGTTTTAAAATGCTGACTTTTACAGGAGGAGTCACCAAAGTATTTACTCCATTAGCCTCCTTATTTTGTTCATGTACCAGTACAACCCCTTACACACAGAAAGGATTATTGGCTGATTCTCATACATAAAACATTTATACTTTGCTTCTGTCTTTTTTTTCCAGGGAGAGAGAATATCTATGCATTTTGTTGCTTATATAAAATGCTTTTTCTAAACTAGTTAATTATTCTGACCTTAATAGTATAGCAATTCTGTATTCATAGAAGCTATATAATGTCCTTTAAAACCTGTTCATTGGTTAGTTGAATTAGTTTTAGGAGTGGATTATAAATATAAAGTTAATACAGTTTCTGTGGAGCCATCAAAAAGATACAGAAGCCTTTTAAGGCTTCAATATAAATTGGGCATTCTAATTTGTATTAGAAAAAATAGTGAAACTTCAACAGTGATATTCTTCTCCAAAGCAGTACAGATTCAATTAAGACAAAAACAAACCACAATAGAATATTTATCTAAAATGGTGTGTGCCAATTGGAATGGACAAAGTTGTGACCCTGCAAACAAGAGCAGAGACTCAGTCAGGGGTATCCAGAACCACTTTTCACCTTTGCAATTTAGAAAGGATTTTGACTTTCTGGTTAGGAAAACAAAACCCAGAGAATTATTTTTAAATGCAGGAAGAAAAACTGCCAGCTACACTTATTATATGTTTCGCCTGTAGTGCTAGACATTTGAAATAACTTCATATTTAAAGTAATATTGCAGATCAGTGTGTCTTGTACTGTGATTGCAGACAGTGTTTTTAGCTTTCAAACATAAACCCTTTGCAAGAGAATGCTACTGACATGCCCAAATGCCCTTTGCTTTCCTAGTGGTTTCTAAAATTTGCCTCCTTTTTAAGGCAAAAAAGGGAGAAAGGGTTGGACTGTTTTGGGGTGGGAGTGTGAAAGGCAGATTGTTTTAAAATTAGAAAGAGAATGTCATAAGTAGTCTCCATTTATGTATTTCTTTTCCTAGAGGAAAAATGAGCGGTATTGGTGGAAAGTATTTTGGACAGTAATGTGGTGATATTAATCAGGAAAGAGAGTCTGGCTGTTTCCTGAAGACGGGATTCTCACACGAGGTGCTAATACAGACACGCAAAAGACACTACAGAGTTAAAGAGAATTTAAAATCCTTTTCAGGTATTCAGCTTCCAGTTATTACTGTGCTAGCCCCATTTCACTACTTAGGCAATCACCAATAGTAATTCTGGGTAATTGCCTACATAGTTTTTATGAAAAGTAACATTTAAAAAACCCCATCAAAATCGTTTTTCTCCCGTTATATAATCAGAATGAAAGCCAAGACTGACATCAGGGAGTTTACTCTTCTTTGTGGGTCATTTTGAGGCAGAAATTCAAGCACCTTGGAGCGATCACTGGTTTTGAAGAGACTGCTTCTATCATTTATGGTGGTACGGTAATATTATATGGGAAAATGTGAAATGGCGAGAGGAGTGGAGATCAGAATAAAGCCAAATCGCTACAGGCTTTGAGCAGCAACGGGCTGTAAAATTAATAAGGAGCAACAGTTGGATGTTGCAAGGTTAAGCTTTAATCCAGTGCCTAGTAGAAAAATAACTTGTTTATCTAAATTTCTGTTTCATAGTGATTGTACTGTGCGACGTATTAAACAAAATAGAAATTCTTCAAGTCCATTTAACACATTTGATGACACTGACATCTTCACTCAACTTGGATGAAAAATAAGTCCTCCGTGGATGAGAATAGGGAGTATGATTCCATTCCAAATCCATTTACAGTAGAGCTTCAAATTGAGGAGGAAAGTTGCCTTTTTATCAAAATTATTTTTTATTGAGAGAAGCAGAACTGCGTGTTGCATATACATGTCTTCTTGCATAGTGTACATTCTGATACAGTTAATTCAGCCAATTTTCTGGTATTATTCTCAAGATCTGTGCCATGGATATTAGAGTCCTGTATATGGGTACATTTTTCCTCTGATTTTTTCCATTTCTTCTTCTGGTAATAACTGTATAAAATCGAGCATTTTAGTTGAAATTTAGAATCATTAAGATTGTTCTGAAGGATCTGAAGCTCTCCCATATTTTGGTAGTTAGTTATGTTATTGTAGATAGAGTTGCCTCTAGCTGTTATATGTTCGTTTATTTTTTTAGCTCAAGCAGAGATGGAGATTAAAAATATCTATTCACAAACAAACAAAAACACAAACAAAAGCCTCTATTGTTTTGCATCCAATTTATACATAAATGAATATTTCAATTTATTTCCAGAGCTGTTGATTTTCAGCAAATCTTCAACTCTGAATGCAAAATTTGGGGGATGAAGCAGACCACTTTTTCAAAATGCCTGCACATGTGCTCTGTTTAGATTTGGGAAGAATAAGACTGAATAGTTTGAATGCAATTTTTCCTGGAATATCAAGTAGCATCTATTGCTTTGGTAATGAAAAAGGTTGCTGGTTAGCATGCCAAAGACTTTCTTACTGGGTACTTTTCAAATCTTGTTGCTCAGAGATGGAAGGGGATTCTGTCCCTATTGGAAAATCACACCTGGCAAGACTTTAGGATCCGCTCCCATTGCCATCAATAGATTCATGTACGGAAAATTTGGTCCATCAACAATACTGTCAGACAGCGGCCAGTTAAACTTGATTTTACCAGACTCTTCTAAAAAAATCTAGTACCCATGACACTCTAAGACATAGCTATATTAATGACGTGTGTGTTTTTTTCTGCTGAGATTTCAATGTGAAAGGTTTGTGATTTGTTCTGATTTTGGTAAAACCTTTCACACTGGAAATAAGGGTGGTCTTTGTATGCCAGGGGTAAGAAGCAGCAAGGCTTATGATTCTGAAGAAATCTACCAATTGGCAGTTTGCTACAGCTGTTGAGTAAATATAAGCATATTTAAGCATGGTTAGCCCAAAATTATATGCTTTAGTTATTAAGTAATAATGGTGTTGGTTGTTGTTTTTTTTAATTTTGGTTCATTAGCACCACTAAATTGGAAGCCATGACGTTTAAGAGTTAATAAGAGTTTTGTGCCATTAAAATGAGTAAGCGCAGAAAAACATTCAAGGATCCGAATCTGCGGAATTTACACAAGCAGCCCTTTGCATCTCCTGCTGGATATGCTGTACTGCACAGTAAGTACGATGTAGAAATTGGTGCCAAAGCTGGCTTATGGACTGGAAGCAGGCTAGCCTATTTGTGCAACGCTTTGCCAAAGCTAATTTACTTTGCTGAAAAACAGGGTAAATTAGACAGTGTGCAGCATTAAGCAATGCGGCTAAACTGCTTCCAGTTACCCAGGCTGGCTCCTTCTGAGCTGCTTTGGCGATTGCTCCACATGCCCTGACTCAAATTGATGTGTGTGAAATCTTAGTCGTGTAAGAAAGGACTGTGGAATCGTACCCATCCTTTCTTCTCCAGAAGTTCTGTCCTCAGATACATGCAGAATGTACAACTAAGCATGTCTTCAAATAACTACAGTATAACTGTCATTGCATTTGACCTCAGAAATGTGATTCTCTGAGTAAACACAGAAAATGGAGGCACTGCAACTGATTATAATTAAATATAAGTGGCTAGGCACAGATCTGTGGTATAAATAGATGTGTTACAGCTGACAGTTAAAGTTTGAGTTCAGCTTACGTGTGAGACTTTGCATTACTCATTTAAATCAATGTTCTCACTTACCAGAGAACCCTCATAATTTACCACTACCCATAAAGTATCCTCTCTGTAATCAATAGTGATTCCTATATGGAATTACTGTGCAGAGCAACCTTTCTTCCATCCATATCCTCAGCTTGATTGCCATATGGTTTGGCACCATGACAGAAAAATATCCAGTGAGCTCAGTAGTTTTCTGCGTGGAAGGACTTAGCTGTCCTAATTTGGTACAAAAATTCCATTCAGTTTAAAGTAAGCAAAACTGGAATTAAATACTCCGAATGGTAAAGGGTTGAGCAGAATCTTCAGGGGGAAAAACTATTTGCAATCTCACTCTGTTGAGACCTTATAATTAAATTCAGCTTAGTTTTATTCTATATTGAAGTAGAACATGATAATTAAAAATAGTGTTGTCTGTCGTATTGCTAACAGTAAAGGATGATTATTCCTTTAGGCAATAATCCTAAATGCTGCACTTGAGACCGAGAGCAGACCATATTCAAATGAATCTCAAAACATTTTACTGCTTTCTGTTTGTGTGAGCACACGGTGGTGCACATGCAGACGCGCTGTGCTCAGCTCTGCAGTCTGCCAAATGGGCATGCTGGGCGCAGGGGGGGTTCTGCACCCCGTGGAGAGCCTGGGGGCCCCCTGCGGGTGCCCCTGGGGGTGCAGGGCTCTGGGGCGCTGACCCAGGGCACCTCATGGAGCTGCAGTCCCTACGCAATGTGATTCCCATCTATAAACCGGGCTGAAGCTTCAAACAGTGAGGCAGTGACCCTGCAGCACACAGGAACACACATCCTCTGTAACTCATCACTTTACTGGACAACCCCACAAGTTCGTGAGCAGTCCCCGTGTGAGGGAGATCCCGGCAGCAGGCAGAGGTCTCAGTGAGTGGCAGGAGTGCTCAGGGCACCCACGTTGACATGAGCCGCTCAGGGAACCAGTGCAGACTTGTCTTTTAATGGGGTTAAAAGAAGCTGTAGCTGGAAGTTGAGAGTTCGATGTACTCACAGAAACCTAACCTTTGACACCTAGGAGGCTGACAGGACCAAGACAACGGAGCCAAGTGAATTCAGATTTTACAGTAAGTAAAGCAGAGGTTTTTCCGAATCGCTTTTGTGGATTTGGATTGCCCAAATTCCACTTTCGGTGCCTGGTGTGCATCCTGAGTGTGTGGCTCTGGGTTCCAACAAAAATATAGGCTACATCTCAAATAAACAAAATTTACAAAATAATTGGTTTTCCATTTTAGTATGTGTTTGCGATTACTAAAGTAAAAAAAAATTCCTGTCATTTTCTAGCCACCTATGTAACACCTCTGGTGGAACTGAGCGTACTTCTAGTGACATAAAACAGACACTTCCAAGCATAATGTTTTATAAAACTGGGATTATCTAATGGGGTAATGGAAGAGTTTTCTAATAAAATATGGTAAACATGATAAAAAAAATGGCACTTTAGAAAAAAAAAAAATCATAATTGTCCTTGGCAATTGTCCTCGGACTACAGCAGCGAGGAGTGACAAAATGTATTTGAATTGACAAAGCTGTTTAAGCTACAGAAATCTGCAAAGTCGTGTGCTTTCCTGTTCTCGTTCTGTTTCTCACATGAAAGCCACTTTTTTTTTGTTTCACCCATATTGATATAAGGATAACTATGTATTTATATGCTATACATTTTTTCACATAATTTGTGATTTATAGAATACAAATACCACAAACCACCATATTTTATTTTGAGAGTAAGCAGAAGCACAACTCTCCACTTCAGTATCTTCCCATAAAGTGTCTTATGTGTCTTGTTCTACTTTTACCAGCAGAATAGTGCAGTATTTTTAAAGTATCTTTTTGCTGTACAATGTTAAGACTATGAGAAAATACACAGAGGCTGTTCAATCCCTAATGATTGCTTTGCATCAGTAAAAACATACATGTACTCACAATATTGCTTTATTAGTGGGTTCTTCAGTGATAGTTTGCTCAGTGGTACAATAATATCTCAATTTTAAAAGATAAAAAAAGGAAGACGGATAAAGGATGGACAAGTGCTGAACAGTAACTCTACTAATTCTCATATTTGCAGCAGTATCTTAAACTCAGCAATTGCTCACAAATACTGCGTTTGTATTTAGCTTGAAATTTGCTGTTCTTATTTTAGGTACAAGGAAGGACAAGTTTAAGGAGGACAAGCCCCTTCAAGCTGTTCCAGCCACATAAATTGAACTCATAAAGATTTATCTTCGTAATCCCTTCCTCTGCTTTTCTTGACCACCTCATTGAGATGCGTGGTGCCTGATTTCTCAGTATTCCGTGCACAGCAGCGCTCACACTCACAGCACAGCTCCCGCTGCCTGCAGCTCGCAACTGCGGGTGCTCAGCACTTGTAGAAACTACACTCCATCGAACCAAGCAATTAACAACCACGCGTGCAAAGTGAGCAGCATCGCACAGGAAATCAGTGCAAAGGCAGGGATTCGGTTCCCCAGGGCTGCACTCATGCCTTAATCATGAAAACATGTTCTCTGCAGTTGTCTGCTTCGTTCACTACGTACTTCCAACGGCTGCAACAAACACAGTACAGATTCTGCAGAGCACGCTCACTTTTACTATGCAATGATTCATCCTCCAGAGCGGGTCTTTTCTATGCGCTACACAACACACAAGACCCACGGAAAACTCCCTCTGCTCTCAGAGGAATCACATGCAGTTCCCTCACCACTCACATAATCCACCAGAGTCCTTGTCCCTTTGTCTCTTCTACCACCAAGAGTGACAGGATTCCCGACCCGATTCCTGCACTAAATCAGGCCCCAGATTGCAGCAGCAATGAGTGGCGGGAGCAGGAAAGATGGTTTTGAACGCCAGTAGCCCCAGGGCTGGAGCACATCCAGATGTTTCATGGAACGGCTCCGGCCGGCCAGTCGCACACAGGTGTTTATTGGCTTGAAGTAAAAATCAGGAATACCAAGAATAATTCATCCACCACTTGGCTCTTCAAAAAGAACAGGAACGAGCACAATGTGCAAATCTAAATGGCAGATAACAGCAGCTATTAGCTAACAAGCATGCTTTACTCACGGAGTTGCTTGCGTGATTATTTTCCTGGAATGAACTCATTTTAGTATGAAAACTGATTATGTGTATTGTCAAATGCATGTAGCCAAGCAAATATACAACTCTTTTTTTTCACTAATATCTATCATTTTTAGGAACAAAAGATGCTGCTATTACCTGCAATAAGTACAAAACTACTTCTTAGAAATGTGATTTGCAGTTTACTTTCTCTTTATACTTAAGAGCTATTTAAAAGCAAAATACATCTAAACAAATCAAAAGTAGCATTGCACACTTATATGAAATATATTCATTTTCATATTAAAATTACTTTAAGGAGCAAAGAATTGCTATATATGGAAAATCAAAGGAGAAATGTAAGAAACTATTCCAAAGAGGTTTGCTACGTTGCACAGCACAAGCTCTGCGCAGCCTCTGCGTGACCTAGACCGCAGCCAGCTCCGCACGATTTATTGCTTAACTTTAATAAAGCGAAATCCAAGCGCCTTTTCTGTTTTGTTATTTCCATTTTAACACTAGCAGTAGCAGACAGAGAGAGTTTAGTTTTAGCCTGGGAGCTAAAAGAAATACTTCCAACATACATATGTACTGTTACAGTCTGACTTATAAATGCACAGTAGTAAAGTCGGCAGGAATTGAGCACTAAAGCTGGAGACGAGTAAATGGAGAGAGATGCTGCTGTATGTGCAGCCCCAGCGTAACGAGGACTCTGGCTGCTCCGGGAAACTTGTCATGTTGGTGAGCGAGGTCAGGCAGCGACAGACGGCTCTTCCAGCCCAAAATGGGGGCTTGCACCGAGTCTAGAAAACTGAAAACAGTTCGAAACATGCATTTAAGTAGAAATGAATGTTATTAAAACAAATTGTACCCATCATTTAGAAATGTAATCTGAAAGTACCGTAGCTCCTGGCTTCCGTTCAGATGATGTCTGGCAGCGTGCTGTGTATCATCCACAAAGTATCTTCCAGAATCCCCAGCACCCTGGCTTCAGGGACCACTCTAAATCTCACTAAATTCTGATGATTCTGATGTCATTTTCTAAGCTTAAAGTGTTCTTTCAAGTGACATCAATCATGACTCAACCTGGCCTCTCCTGCCATATGTGACAAAGGCTCCTATTTTTAAACTTTCAGACAAATACAGCCTGTATAACTTCTTTTTGCCAAAAATACGTCAGCTCAAATCTCACTATTCCAAGCATATTCTGTTCTTTTGGGCTACTTGTCAGCTGGTCTATTTATATCAGCTTTGTAAGAAATTAGATGTTTTTCTAGAAGTAAAATAACAGACTTGGAGAACAGAGCTTCCACCTTGCATTATTAATAGAATTCATGATAATCTGTGGTTATAAAGTCAAGAAGCACAGAGACTAATTGCACAGAGCCAACAATTCACTCAGCGTGGTGGTTAGAATGGATAAATGGATAAAAATGATTTGTATTAGTGCCTGCAGTCTCTTGTAAATGTCAAATACTTTCTTGACATTCTAAAACCCAGGCTGTACAGCGAAAGTGGGAGAGCAGCATTTCGTATTAATTTAAAAATGCATAAAACTGATTATCCTCTTCTAGCACTCAGTATTTCACTGTTTCATGAAGACCCTGGATGCTGCTCATAACTGGCTCTACTCTTTCCACTCATCATGTCTCTCATTTTTCTTTTAGCAGAGCAGTAAATGTTTTACTTCAGATAAATAAATACAATTTTACTTCCTGTGTAAGAAGATATTTACAAAGATTCCTCACAACCTGCTTTTCCACTTGGAGAAAGTTGCAAATATTCATCTCCCCTATTTCCCATGCGTGGCAGTGCTGCGCGCCCATGAACCAGCTCTTCCTTTTGTGTAAATCCCAAATGCATGCGTGTATTATGTCTTCCTGTATTCCACTACTGGCACTTCAGCTTTTTACTCTTCACTTTAATCACCTTGCAGGGTTCAAAGAACACCCGGACATATTCTCATGTGTTAGTCTTTAAAACATTCACAATATGTTCTCATAGAAAGGATTTATGATATTTCCTCGGTTAACCCCATTTGTGTCCTTAGCATACATCTGTTAGACTCTTGTTACTCTGCTATAGCAAAATGATGCACAGGTGTAATTGAACTGACAAAAGTGTTCTTATTTTTCTAAACCAGATCACTTTTATTTAGTACAACTGACATTTTACTCATTGTTCTCATTAGTATCCATATTTATTCCAAAAGAATTCTGAAATGAAATCATCAAAAAGCTACCAGCTGCACAAGACTTCTGAAATCTCTGTCGTCGGAGTCTGTCTTACCCATTACAAAAACATGCAAAAAGGCTTAGAGATAGTTTTTTTTAAAAAAAAAAGAAAAAGAAAAGGAATATCCAGGTGGCTTTTTAACTGTGGAATACAATAAAATAAAGTTTGGAAAGTATTACACAGAAATATAATAATGAAAAAACAAGATACGCAGTTTACAAGTTGTAATATATAGCGCTGTGCCTTTGCTTGAGCCGAAATCAGTAAAGCAGCCAGAGCTCACTGTGTATGGGTTTACTAACTGCTTGGCAGCTCTGAGGTTACAAATGTATGACTGGCAGCTTACAGGCGTGCTGGTCAACACCAGAAAATCTTTTAAGGCTTAAGGATAATTAAGGTTAATTATTCTGAAACACTGTTTCAGAAATTTCAGTAATAATTGCCTAAAGTGACAGAGATGAATTGCTGCCTCCACTTTGAGAGCACTTGGGATATTACTTCAAAGCGTGTGAGAAGATTTATTTGGAACAGATTGTAGGTGTAAAAGAAATGAAACCCTGGATGAACAGCTAAGCAAGAAAGGGCATGCCAATCTAACAAAATCCTACAATTTGCATTAAATAATTTAGACAAAGAGTCAATAAATTTATCAGCAACTCATATCTACTATCATTTGCTTGACAAGAATTAGATGCATTTGGATTGAAATTCACTCCCAGATACTAATCTCAGGTATTAATCCAAAGATAATAACCAGACAGCTCTCAGATGTTTGATTACTCACCGAAATATTTATCGTCTTTGCTGATCGCATCTTATCTGAAAGCCAGACCCTGAGCCCAGGGAAGCCATCAACTTGGTTCCAGGGTAGGAGCTGCCAACCCCATTGTGAGGAGTGTTATTGAAGTCCAAAGGACCACACATGAAACGAGGCTCTGAAGTTCAACAGTAAAAGTCAGCAAGACCTGGCATTAGATTACAAGTTTTCAGAGCAAAGACATTCCTGATTTCCCAGGCACAGAAAGAAAAGAGGTAAAACTCTGATATTGTTAAAATAAAAATGAAACTTTTCTACTAAGCTCGCTATCATCACCGCATTTTTATCCACTGCCATCTCATCTGTGCCACACTATTCAGCGACATGAGCAATCCCATGGTTTTAAGCGGTACAGACAAAAGTCATCTGAGGCTAGCTATAGGGAGAGTTCCTACTATCACTCATTTAGGGGTTGAAGTGGTGTCAGCTATCTGCTGATGTTTCATACTTGTCCCATACACATAATACAGAAAGCAGGAGCAGCCGTTAGGTACAAATAGTAAAGCAATCTGGACTAAGCACTTTCCAATAGCACAAAATAAGGCAATTTACCAGGAAGAGAGGGAGTTGCATTTGCATGAAAGAAATCCTAAGTTATTCACAAGGTGCTAAAAGAAAACGAAGAATCATCAATCCTGAACACTGGAACCATGGGGATCCATAAGGATTTCACATGACGCGAGTGGGCCCAAGCCAAGTAAGTAGAGCTGTGCAGGCAGCAGAGCAATAGCGCTGCCTCCCTGCAATGCACTCTCAAATTTAGAGAGCACCTGGCCTTTCGTGTTTTACACTTAGATTTTGTGACAGACAAGTTACTGTAGTTGGGAGCGACCCAGGAGTTCTGCAGAAAATCTGACCGTGTCTCACTGGGGTACTTAAATACGGTTGCAAGGACAATAACACCAAGTGTACAAATGCATTACAGTTTGCCAGTGGTAGCAGAGTTAACACCAGATGCCACCATCCCACTGGTACTAAGTAGGTGAACGTGAAGGAAGCTCAGGATGAAGAATGCACCCACCTCATCAGTGATACACAGACGCTTCAACCATGCATGTCTGAGGACTCACTGGAATTGAACAGACTCTGAGAGCAGGCAGGTTTTAATACCACTTTTCAGAAGATGACTTCTGGAAACCACAAAGTTGAGAGCTACATTCAGACCATGACACTGTGATGGGAAACCACGTGCAGGGTCTGCGACGATAGCATTAAGAACTGCACATTGGAAGTGCTTTACCTGACACAGAGCGTGACTTAACTGCTCACTGCTAAATGCTTGTAAGTGGAGGGTGCCGGGGTGGAGACAGCTTGCTCTTGTAGTTAAGGGGCAGTAAACAGCACCTTGCTGCTTACATCATTTTCCCATGCTGTTTTCACCCATGAGTTGCTCAGCTTTGCCCCAGGCTTGCGGACTTCCCGGTGGTACAGAGCCCAGCGCACCCCAGCTTCTCCCTCCCAGGGGTCCTGGCCAGCCTCTCGACTCCACGCTGCCCTTGTTAAACTATTGCCCCTGACACAGAGAGGCTTTTTGAGGAGGCTGGTTAGGAAGAAAGGAAACGAGATTAAACAGAGTAGTCACTTGAGAACAGTTGCAGAAATTTTGTCTTTGGTAGCTTTGGAAGATAGGAACTCCACATCTTTTATGGTTACATTTATATAAAGAGTAAAGGCTTTAATTACAGAAACTCTCGCTTTCAAGCAGGCAGGAGGGAAGCCAAAAGAAAAACAGAAGAGTTTGCAGTCCTAGTGTCTGATAAGCAGAAGTGTTACATAAACTTCTGAAGATTAAAAACGGAATAATTTTCCTCTTTTACTAAGTTACTGTATAATGTTATCACAAATAGCATCTCCCATTTCGAACAGGCCGTGGTGTTACCTATGGCAGTCTCTACCGTGGCAGGGACTGGCAGCGCCTGCCTCGCTCGGCGCAGCTGCGCTCAGCTCCGGGCCGCGCCACAGCGCCGGGCCGCGCCACAGCGCCGGGCCTCGCCACAGCGCCGGGCCCCGCGCCTGGCTGGCACGCACGCAGCGCGCAGTTTCAGAAGCGGGGTGCAGTGCAGTTGGACTTTCGAAGGGAAAATAGAACTTGATACTTCAGTTCCCACAGGATGCCACCACACAGACTATTTTCTGTAAAACGAAACCAGAGGAGTGGTGTTTTACACCACAGTATCGCATAAAAGGCAAGACAGTTGGCCCAGTGATACTGCTACACAGACAAATTCCTGTGTCTCCTGACAGGTTCACATTTCTTTATCTGGCAAGCATAAAGTTATAGTCTATGTACAAAGCAGTCTTTTCATTTAGGGAACAATTAAGCTAATCCCAGCAAGATTTCATGTTTAACTAGGTTTGTAGTGAACAAGTTTGCAGTCTGCATTCAATCAAGCTCTTTTGACTTTCACAAAACGGATAAAACAGTCTATTTGAAATGTAAAATTCTAAGCTTCCTGAGATGTGGGAGAGTCCTGCCTGAGTAAAGCTATGCATCTATGCGTGCTAAAACTTTGGTATTATATCGGTAGGCTTATTTCTTTAATCTGTCATTAATCATCCAATTAAGCAATAAACAATGTTTTGGTAAGCCTGCTCTTTTCATTAAAATAAATAGGTATACAGGACAGCACTTGATAAATACATAAACATATATACTTATGTACACATGCACAATAAAATAAAGTTGCTATTGGCAAAAGGTAAAATCAGCTGCACTCACGACAAGATGCAGACTCTTGGCCTTCAAAGTCTCACCTATTCAAAAGCGTGGTTGGAGTCTGTGCTTTTTTTCAGTTTGGTTTGAGCTGGGGTTGGATCCAGCTGTGGCCAATGATGATCTGAATTCAATGAAGTCAACAGAAGACAATAATTCAGGTTCAGTTCTGTTTTTTTGACAAAACAATGGTTCCAATCAATCTTTGGTTTTCGTTCTACTTCCAGCTTAACAGCTGTGTAAGGAAAAACATCTGGAATAATACCCTAGCAGGGCCAATGACTGAGGCTGCTTTTCATACTATCCAGATAGCACCAATAATAACAAAGCTTTCAGGCCCATTTTCAACAACAACAAAAAAGCCCCAACCAACCAAAAAGACTCTTTTTGTGCCTTACGATCAATAGTAGCCAGGACTGCAAATGGGACTTTGAACATACTGTCTCCATCTGCACCCATCCGGAGAACGGGCCAAGACCTGTTGTTCTGGCTGGGAAGGAGACAGGCAGAGCACAGCTCATATTCATACATACACAGCTGAGCTCTCTCCCCCAGTCAAGGTGGCTTCACGACTGCTACAACCAACTTTCTGCTACCCCTCTGCTGTGCCCGGGCACTACCCAGCATGGATGGGCTGAATCCCTGCCAGGAAGCCCCCAGCCCCTCCTGTGAGGTACTGAATCCAAATGTGCCACCACAGCCTCTGCGGCCAGTTGGTGAGAAAGGCGGCGCTCACTGGATCTCTTTGCACCTCCTTGGCAGCCTGCACTGCTCTGCCATCTCTCTGACTGTTCTAGTGAGCTGCTTTGAACCTGGGACTACATCATTGTTCCATATTCATATGGTGCCTAACACAGGCCGGTCTGTATTTGGGAGTAGGGGTCCAGAAGTTGCATCAAAGTAGGTTTGATGGGGAAGCATAACCCACATGCGGTATGCAAAGCTCTCAGAGAGAGTAAAATATGAGAGGGCCTTACATGCCCTATGGAGTGGTCTCAACCCATGCTTCCATCTGTGCAACTGTCCCATCATAAATGTGCGTCTTGATGATAAAACTCACCCCCACCACTTGAGGCCTAGGACAATTTCAGGGAATCATAATTTCTTAGAAATAAGCCAGTAATGCAAATATAGGAATGGGAGGGGACACACCATGAAATGTCCAGAGGTCACACAGAGAACAAGCAGAACTGCTCCTTGTTGCCATTTTCTTAAACAAGAAGCACTGAAGCCAACACTGGCTGCATAAAATTTAAAATTGCTCCTGGTGTTTTTTACCACACGCTGCTCTCGTGTATCAAACAGGCACAGGGAGCTCTCAGAGCAATTCTGGTTTAATGGAACAAAACACTGTTCATGTGCTTCTCCATCTGGATCAAATACCAGCTCTTCACCTCCGTTTCAGAAACACAACATCTCCAGTGTCCATTGGGAAGGATGCAAAAAATGTCCTTGTATCAAATTTTTGGTTTCTCACTGTTTTTCAAGACAAGTTAATTGTCCCTGCCCCCCCCTTGTATGACTGAGATTAGTAAATTAAAGCTGTACAGGGGCCAAGAGGAAAAAAAGAATGAAACTCTCAATAATCAAACGCAGTTTGGTAAGCTTCTGTTAAAGCTGCGATCACTGTACTCTTGCTTTAAAACCTGATGAAAGTGAAGCAACAGCTTTGCCAACACCACGAGGATCTGCAGTATTCCTTCTGGGTACTACATTTCAGCTCTCCATAATTCCAACAGTTTTGGCTTTGCTTACCAATAAAGACTTACTGGTGCTTATTTATATTTACCAAGGAGGGAACAGAAACCACAGAACATCCACAGCCAACTTGCTAACCTCCTTGTTCAGTGACTTACAAAACCAAAGACGCATTTCCAGGGTAGCACCCGCATTTGTAACATCCTCAGTCCCTCTCTGCCATACCCACAGACCCTCTGCCTCTAAAACATGTACCAAATCCATCCAAACTAAGTTTCCATGGGACTGTGTATAATCCTATAGAAAGCTTGTTACATCTTTGCTAAACCACAAATCTAAATTTCACATGAGGAAAATCATAGCATGCCTTCTGTTTTTTTTAGCATATTCAAGTTGAGAAAATTAATACAGCTACTGAAAAGAAATAGACCTAATTCTAAAATAAATTGAGACCTATTTTCTCTATTTATTTCCTATCAAGAAGTTTTCAAATACTGTTTGTGTCATTTTGAACCCTTTTAGAAATCATGAAGATATCCTTCTCCATTCATTATTGGAATGTGCAGCTGGCAGCTTTGTGCCACTAAGTCTTTAAAAATTTGTTTAAACAGACACATATGTACAACTGAAATAGAAGCAAAACAAAGGCTCAATAATCACGAGGACTTACCCTCTTAGTTAAGATGTTGGATGTCAGCTACACAAAGTATTTTATTATAGAGATGTAAAATCATTCCATACAGTCTTCCAAATATCCAACTTATATTTCAGACACAGATACCAAGAGGGAAAAAGTCTCCAGCTGTCTAGAACTCCAAATTCTCTCATTTGTACTGTCATTTAACATAAGACAAAATTTAAGACCAGACTTTAACTGTTTCCAAATGTTTTTGTGTATGTTTCTGCTGAAACCTTTAACCATAATCTAGCATCAGAATTCTTAAACACCAAGTACACTCACTGTGTTCCTTTAATTTTGTGTTCAGATGTTTTTCTGTTGAATGCTCCGTATTATACATTAATCACGGTAATATATGATAAATATTTAATGACTTTGGGAGCAAAAGGATTTGGGTAAATTGCAAGTACAAATGATTTTAAGTGTTGATGCACAGAAGACTTTTAATCCTGTGAGGAAATGACTATGGATACTGTAGTAGCAAAACCAGACTCAGATTATAACTTTAACTGTAATTCTCCGAAGAAGCTATTAATCCTTTGAAAAAAGCTCTCAAAAACTAAACACGAGCTTTACTGAGGAAAATATTCTCCATGCACAGTAGAAACCTGAGCCTAAGTACATGTGGGAAATGCAGAATACTGCACTGAAACAAAACAGAAGGTGCTTAAATGTCTTCTCTCTAATCCTAGTACGTGTTAGGCTTTTTTTTTCCTTTTATTTTTTTTCTGGAAAAGACATAACACAATGCAAAAAGTAACTTAGTTTAAGCACCACTTTCCAGTCCTACAAATGAACACAGCCTCCCGTGGGACCTGTGAGCGGCCTAGGAGCCCACGTGCCCGATGAAACACTCTGAGTAAAGAACTGAGATAACACCCCAAGCGCTTTGCAAGCCCAGGCGAACTGGTGTCTCAGTTTGACCCACCGACTTCAGCTTTCCCTCTCAGAAAGAAAATGGTTTATTTTGGGGTGGGCTGCAGAAAAGGGTAAATGTATTTTGAAGAATTTGGCTACAAGAATGAAAAATCAAGAATTTCAGTCCTTGTTCTAGGTTGCTTTATTTTTTCATTTAAAGATAACTGGAGTATTACAGTGAATAAAGAGATCTATGGAATAACTTACTACTTAGGTATTTTGCCTTTTAAATGCATTAAGCGTATATGTTATTGTGCAATTTACAATAAAGAAGAAACACCTTCAGTGTTATATCAATAATTTATTGTTTTGCATAAGAAGGTAAGATCAGATTTCAGGTAAGACATCAACCAAGGACCTGATGGCAAATTCAAGTATAGAGCTTGGTACAATATTAAAAAATACTACCATTTATTTGACTATGGCAAACAGCTAAAACACAATAAAAACATCTGGACTTGACTGTCAAAACATACAGTTCTCTAAAAACCCACACAGCACAACTTGAGTATGTGGAATATTGGAAACACGTTTAGTCGTCTTTGTTCCCAAATTCCTAGGAGTCAAAGGAACAATCTTCCCACCCTTGGTATCCCAGAACAATTCAGCACACGGGCTCAGTGTCCATCACAATAAACGGGTTCTTGTCCTGTCGAAACTGTTGGGCTAAAACATTTTCGTGCCTTGACCTGCTATCATC
Organism: Columba livia; assembly: GCF_036013475.1. NCBI lineage: Eukaryota > Metazoa > Chordata > Aves > Columbiformes > Columbidae > Columba > Columba livia. The sequence goes on along the minus strand of NC_088603.1, from coordinate 17,748,275 downwards.
TCTGCCTGCCTCACCAATGTCAGTGGCTTCAATTGTTTTTTTAAGTAAGCAGTACAATAATGCTGATTTTCAAGAGCCAACTAGTAATTTAGTTACAACTATTCCTCACCCCTTGAAGATTCTGTGCACATTTTACTCTGTTGGCTGGATTTATGCTTTTGTGATTCCCTTTCTTTCGCAGGTGTTACAGTTCAGGAATTAGCTCCTGGCTGGGAGACGGGGCAGGCAGCCATCCATCCGTCTGGGGAGCTCCTGCCAGGACGGTGCTGGGGATCCGAGGGTCAGCGTCTCCGCAAAGGCCGCGAAGCACCGCGCTGCTGACGGCTGCCCCGCACGGCAAACCTGCTGCCGAACCTCCTCCCACACCGCACCGACCCAGCGGCGGGAATTCAGTGCATTTCAAAAGGACGAGCAAAACAGCCTGCAGGACGGCCAGGACTGTGCCGAACAGCGAGCTTGCAGATTATTCTAGCATCTATTTCTTAAAGAGAAAAGCAGGTCCCTTACGTGAGCATTACCGTACACTAATGTTCTGAGACAGCCCAGGTTTGAAGCAGCATCAGGAGTGTTTCCGTGAGGACTAAAGCCCCTCGCGTTGGAAATGGCCAGACCCCAAGAGATGCCGAGTGCCCTCTCAGTTTGGGTTGGTTGCAAGAGATGGCGAGGGCACTCGGCGTCTCGTGGACAAAGGCAAACAGACCCACTGAGTTCCAGATCCCCTGAAAAACAGTTTGATTTCCAGTATCTAAAAAAACATATAAAATGTTTTTGCAACTCGCATAATTTTCATGCAATTAATTTAATCCACAATTTTCTATTTATGTTACCAAAACAGTTGACGTCCACCAGGAAAACGGTGAAATTTGACAAAAGTTACATTATAGCTGTAGGAGCAGAGTGTGTGTCTGTACTGGGATTCAGTACATCTGTAACTCCTGCATAAACATTTCCAGACTCCTAGGGATTTTGCTGTTGTTGCTTGCATTTCATTTATTTTATACAACTCTAAGTCAAATGCAATGACCCACACATTAAATACGCATTTAGAATAAAACTGCAAGATCTGATGGCTTTATCGCTGTATAAACTAAAATAAAATATTTACATGGAATGTTGAGCTCCATTTACAGAGACAGTGTTTCAAATTACAGACTTAGTAATCTCCTTAGTAAATGATCACATTGACAAGAAATTTAAAAACTTAACATCCCTTTTCAACTCTTTCATAAATATATAAAGTTTCACTAAATTCTTTTTTCTTTAAACAAGACAGCTATATTCTCTTTACAGATTAACATGAAATAATGTTTTCCTGTTTGAATGCCACAGATGTGATGATCTGAAGTCGGCAAGTTCCTATAAACATTCTGTACTTACAGGACATATTCACAACACAACACACAGGTGTTACTTGGTCTTTACAGAGGTACTCACTTCCTGCATATCAGTAGTAAAGAAACAAAAATACCAAATTATCTATATTAAAAATACATAATCTAATATACATTTGCTGACACTGCCACATTAAGGTTTCCAACTGTGTCTGGCCAGTGCCAAGGATACTTTTTACAGTGAAGTCTGCATCATTAAATTTTTGGGGGTGGAAACAAAATATCTGCTCCACTACTACAAAGCATCACTACCTAATAAACGATAAAAATAATTAATCTCTTGCAACTGCTTCCCAGATGTTCAAAGTTTCCTTGCTAATTGTCTGAAAATTGTTGATGGGGAAACTGTTCTAAAGGATGCCAAAAATTAATCAAATCAATTTAAAGGAAAAAAAAATGTTTCTACTTTGTTGCTATTTATATCACTTTGCCACTGATTTTACAGAAGATTAATCCCAAAGACTTTGAAGTTATATACATAGTAACTCACATTTTTTCCCTATTTAAATAAATATTCCTGTGAGTTTTCCTTGTTGTGCCACAAAGCATGCATGAAAATGTTTTCAATCCATGCACGCTCACAGCACGGTATTTCACAATTAAGCCACTGAATACATCTTTCTTTCCATGACTATGTAAGTGCAAAGGAATACTAAAATCACTCTGTACAGATAAGACACGGTTCACATCCAACAAAGTAAAAACACTTATCTTGATACATAATTAAAACTACGATGTCTTCCTCATAAAAACCTTGGTCACTTTTGCCTGTTTCAGTTCCCTCAAGCACTTCAGTGGTAATGACTTACAGGTGCAGATGTGCTCTTTATGGGAGCTGTTATGCTTAAAACCACCAAAGTGCTGATCTCCAGTATTAATTAGTATTTTCTGCAAACGCTCCATTAAAAAACTTACCTTGGAAATACACAGATGATGACAGAGGTGACTGGCAGTTTTGTTACACTAGCATTAGCTCACTTTATGGAGCATAGTAAGACTTGGGTTTAATCTGAGTGTTCCGCCACAAAACTGTGGGCAGGAGGACTGAAGAGACAGGAAAACAAGACCAGTTCCAAGTGGACAAAGAGTGCACCTGCTGCTCAGGTTGAGTTAGAAGCCCTCCTACCAAGAAAGCAGCCATCAAGCAATGCCGAACCACGCCCCACAGTTAGATGCTGAGACAACAGCAGGTGTTTTGTCTATTTGAAATGCTACGAATGCAGCCAGCTGACGGGAACCCAGAAGGTCTCGGTCTCCAACCTGTCAAAAGTTGTTTTAAGCTCACTGTAAGCTGTAGCGAGGTCATCGTTGACTATGACCTTATCGAAAAGGTGGCCGTACTGGCTCTCCATCACATGGGCAGATTTAATCATTTCGTGAAAATCTTCTTCCTAGTAAAAATCAATGCAAGGCATAGTCAGTCCATGGCAACATCCCATCAGCTCATTCTGTGCTAAATGCAAAGCTACTTGCCTATCTCATCAGGAGATGGAAACTGTACTTCTAATTAATAAAAAAAACTACAGAAATTACCATTACAAGTGATGTCAGGGAGAGTATTCTCACAAGTAGACTGCTCAACAGGCAATTATTTAGTCTCTTCCCTTGCAGTGACATAATTAGTCACTGCATGTTAATTACAGAGACATTTTCTGTTAGCATCACCAGTGGAAAACGTTTCTGGCTGTCTACTGTGATGACACATTTAAACTTCCATTACTTAAATCTCATCTTACTATTAGTTTGCGATACGTTATAGTGCAACCTTTATTCTCTTAAGAGCATGGTAGGAGCTCTCCTCCTACGCCTGGTTCGACCTGGCTCAGTGGATTTCTCTTCATGTTTGAGGAGGGCTCAAATCTTAGGAATTTAATTGTTTACACAACTCCGAGCAATTAAACCCATCCTAACTAAGCAATGTCCTGAAGGTTGCTCTTAAGAATGAACTTGTCTTACATTTTATATACCATAGGACATATTTTTAAAGCACATTAGTTCCAAACTATTACAAAAGCATATTCTACACAGGTACAGTCTGTGACTATATCCATGACCCAGTTTGAAACACAGTCTAAAAAGTCCCAAGTAACATCTGAATGAAGGAAAAGGATACACACCCTAAATGAAGTTAAAAAGTCTAATGATGATCAGGTTTGCTTTAGCTTCAATTAAGATATGATTTCATTATATTTCAAGGAAGTAAATAAGTTACTATTGGGTAATTTGACTAATATTCTTTTCTGGTTATTGGTTATTGCTTAGATTGTTCACCTTCTTTCTTACAGTGTTCATTTCCTTATAACATTTTAAAAATTGTTTCATCCACAAATATGGGCTTTTAATTAAAGTATCATTTACTTTTAAAATTGATACTTCATATCTGAGACTCAGTAATACACTTGATAAAACAAGGAAATTCTTATACTTGAATAGAAACATCTAAGCCCACATGCAAATCTGTTAAAGGAAATCCACAGCATTATTTCTCATAAAAATAAAATTGCATTGGTGGGTTCTTCAAGGACATAAAATCAGGTGACCATGGACATGTAAATACCCATGAGCATATCAGATGTGAAAGACATTGGGAAACAACAAGATACTACGTGTAAGCCCTGACAGGTACTGTTGATGAGATGCAGTGATCACCTTTATTTTCAAGGTAAACCACTACAACAAAACTCCTAACAAGTTCTCATGTTTTGCCATGTCTAAATATACTTACTGTAAAGGGTTTTGCAGTTCCCTTATCATCTTTACTTGAAATAATCTTGGCGTTTTTTCTGGTCTCTCTCAAACGTTCAAGTGATGGAGGCTTTATAAATATAACAAATGGTTTGAATTCGTATGTCCGTAAATGTTTCACTGTCTGAGAAGAAGAAAGGTTTTAATTAATTAGTTTATTTCACAAAATGGAATTTACCATAATAAAAGAAACTCTCCACCAAAATAAATCCATAAAGCCCTTCTAAAATGCTATTTTTCATTTACTGCCATCCCGCCCTGGTGACCAGTACTGATTCACATAAGGACAATTTTCAGGCGAATGGTAAGAAAACTCCCCATTTCCATGCGGGGTGCTGGCAAACCCCATCAGTGGGCACAGGCTGGGCTGTGCTCCTCAGGGCCACTGCCAGCGGGAGGGTGGAGGGCAGGAAAAATTCAACACGTTTTAGCAGGAATAGCACTTTCTGTATCCACTAAAGGTAGTGGGTAGTGGTAGTGGTGTCTGTGACACTCAGTCACAACAGGTCAATGATTTGTTCTCTTCAACACTGTGTGTCCATCATGTAACTCCTGCCGTTCACTCTTACTGAGACAGCTGAGTGATGCTGTGCATGGAGTTAGAGACAGGTCTACAGTTCAGACTGTGCACAGGGTGAAGCAGGGATGGGACGGCCAGTGGCTTTCTGTCCTCTTCACACTGCCAGGACCCACAGGAAAACGCTGTGTTGGTGACTAGGATCCCAGAACGGCTCACAGGTCTGGAGCTCCAAGAGAATTTACCGCTTTGGCAGAAAACAGGGCCATGCAATGCTCTGGCAGAGCAGCCTTGCAGCACCAACCGCAGGAGCCCCTTCCCAGCTCCCCTCCTGCCCCGGTGCGGGGTCCAGTATCCCCGTCAGCTCCCCTGCCAGCACAGCCCCCTGCCCTGCTCCCATAGCACAGCCCCATGTCCAAAACTGCCCCGGGAACTGTTCACAAGCTGGCGGGGTTCGGAAGTCACAGACCGGCCACCTTTGGTTAAGAAATACTTTGGCTGGGTTTAAACAAACTACTCCAGCTCCTGGAAGCTCTGTGGTTATTTAGTAGCATAAAAATTCCCAGTGGTGCTGTTTAGCAGAGTTGAAAAGCAAGGTCAATGCAAGAACAAACGGGTTAGAGAGGAATGTTCTCAACCATCATCCAGGCAACAACACATTTAGTGCGTGCCTTGACTCGTGTCCACCCTGCGCGGAAACCCTTTGCATGAATGGTCCTGCTAAACAGGTGAGAGAGCGTTGCTGGGCTGGATGACAGCTCAAAGCCATTCTGAAACTGAAGTTTCAGAGAGAACCACTAACACAAACCAGCAGAAAGATGAATGAAAATATAGGATCCCTTTGTAACTAAATCATTGTATTATGCTGCAGGCTGGAAATTCACTTAATTACCGAACTGAATACTCGCTAATATGTATTGAAGTTTCCTTCCTCTGTTCCTTTCAGAGGGTCTTTTTGCGATAAAGGTACCCAGCAAGACCACTCAACAGTCATTCAGTGTGGAATAAAATATACTTTTTAGAAACATTCTTTTCCTGGCATCCCCATATGCAATGTGGAGAACTACAAGAGTCCAAAAACCACGCTTACTTACATGAGGTTGCACATCCAACAAACATACTTTGTTTTTAGCTAGAACGGATCGAACAGAGTCTAAACTTGTACCATAGTAGTTGTTCTTATACTCGCCATACTCGATAAACCTGTGGCAGAAGGTGAAAACAACTGCAATCATTTCCATTTTCTCCAGAAAAAAAAAACCCAACATATCAGTTTGGTATATAAGATCTAATTCAGGAGCAAAAATATTTTACTTTACATGAGAGTTTTACCATGTTTTATAAAGGAAATGCTGTCAAGTACTTCAGCATGTCAATTTTAAGAAATCTTCTACTTTACCACTTTCAAATCAGTAACACCTGCTTGTATTACAGTTAAAGAGAAAAAAGTACTGCAGTCCAACAGCCCACTAATGTTTTCCATCACCTCTTTTTCTGAACTAATGCAATGCAATAAAACAGTGGATAAGCTAAACAATAGAAACTACTGAAATTTCATTGCACACTACAGAATATCCAAATTCTCTGTCTCAGAAGAGGAGGAGGAGCGACAATGGTGCTAATGGAACCAAGGCGGCTGGTTATGTGCTATAAAAGTACAAGCACTATTTGCCAAAAAAGCAAAGCACAGTTTGAAGTTTCAATAAAAGCCGCAGCTTTGTGTCGAATACACTTTTGCCCTCTGAAACACTGGGGCAGAATTTCAAGCTCCGATATTTTACAGGCTGCTGGAGAGCACGATGCTACCATTGTCTTCATTTTAGTTTAATTTCTGGCAGGTTTACAGGCAGGGGCTTCATGGTAGATCTCTCAATTCAAAAGCAGAGGAAGTGCCTGGCCTGAAAGAGAGCAGAACTACACAAACATTGACTCAGGCATGTTTGCAGCACTTCCCGGCTCCCCCTCCTAGAACTGCAATGCTTCATTGCTATGACAGACCTATAGCAGCTATTAGAAGTGTTCCCCTATCCTGAACACCTATAAATTCAGTGTCTTCTTCATGAGCTAAAGTAGTGGAAATACTTGGATACTTAGACCAGTTGTATTTGCATGTACTGCTTTCTCCCTCCGTGTTTTTGCTAGCTGCTTTGAACTGCTGATGTATCAAAATGTAATTTCAACACATCTTCAAATCACTGCAACTTATATACACTTTGACTTATTATCTAAAATTACAACAAGCCTCATTTTGTAATAAAGCCATTATTTTAACTGCAGTTCTAGTTAAAATCTCTTCAACATACTTGTTGTTCTGCACGTCTGTCTCAAACAAGTGCTTGGAAATGAAAATGTATTCAACACCATCACTTTCTTGGCTTCTCCTTGGTCGGGTAGTGTCTGCAGTTTCATTAAATTAAAAAAAAAAAAAAAAAGAGGCATAAAACAATATAATGCAAACCAGTCCAAGAAACACTGAAAAACACACAACCCTTGTGCAATACCAGGCATGGTGCTTCCCTCACTTCTGAGGGACATAAGGCTGCTCTGGATCTGGTAGGCGGCACTCAAGCACATGACAGGATTGACTTTAAAAGCATGCAGAAAAAGCAGGAAAAAACTTACGGGACAAGTATCATATAATTTTTATTAACTAGTGGAAAAATCCAATAAAATGAGGACAGCTGAATATTAAAAAGAGCAGCAGTCCGTAACAATTACCCCAGCCTTGTGACTTGTTAAACTTATTAGCATACAAGACCATAAAGGGAAACAAAGCTCACCATCCTGATTTATAAAATGTTACGTTCATTAACAACACTTGTAGCTATGGTATATGAAACATGATAATAAAAAAACGGGGTGTGAATTTTATGTTTTAGTGCTTTTCTTTTTCTGGTGATCAAAACCGAATCCCTTTTTCTTTCAGTAGTCTTGTAGTATTATTTGTTCTTCTTGCTGTCCCTCAAGTACAACGTATAAAGGTTTTGCTTATAAGTGAAACTTGTGGAGTTGCCGTTTATAGATAATGAACCCATTCAAAAGTCATATTTAATACAAGTTGTATGTTACACCATCATGTATTCTCTGTCACATAGGAACACAGTCATGAATGCCATTCGATATCCTGCTCTTCTAAGGTTCACAAGAAGAGAAACTTTTCCAAAACAAGAATCCAAATTCTCCCTCTGAGTCCTGACTTACTGAATTTCAGGGAGAGGGATTTCTTTACGTGTTTGTTTTAAATTATAACCACAAATTTGGAAGAGAAAAGAGAGAAGGCAGCTTGATGAATACTGGCAACTTTTAGATAAATATTTTTGGGCAAATGATTGCATATGCTTCAATGTGTTAAATATTTGGGAACATCTGGCGCTTTGTTGTTGTTTGCAATAACCAACTGAAGCAAATATGTGGAAATGACATGACTTCCAAAACTAAATGTATTCATTTTTCTACCTAGGAAATGCATTCATACATATACTTTACAGAATACCTGTACTTGCAAAAAAACTGTGACAAAATTTCCCAAATTCAGAATGTTGGACCCGTGTTTTGAAGGAGGAAGCACAAGTACAAGTAGAAAGCAAAACAAGGAATGAAAGTCTAACAAAAGCGCTCAAGCCTTTCACATTAAAGAAACCCCAATAAATTATTGTGGAAATCAAATTAGAACATTGTTATACAAAGTAACACCACTTGGTCAGATGGGGGAAAGAGGAAAAAAAATCCCCAAATCAACTTTTCTAAAGTTAATCAAAGGGATTTAATTCATTTATTCACATAATTAAACTGTTTAACATCACTCTTAATTTTTCAGCCTAACATAGAAAGGCCATTTTGCTGAAAGCAAGCATTGGTAACGCAGTACGTTTCACCACTTTACAGCCAAATCCAGGGTGTTCTTCAGCTGAGTTTCATTTACTAAATCTCACTGACATCAATCATGCTAAACTTGAACTAAAAGTCTACTGCAATGCCTCTGAGCCAAAACGTCCTATCAGTTTAATCAATGCTATTTAAAATACAACTGCGGCAGCACTTTCAAAAATTAGAAAAGTAATTTGGATGCCAAGCATGCATTTAGAGACCCAAATTTCAAAGTGCCTTAAGGTAATGCAATAATAAAGGATCATAACACACGTATAGCATTAGGAGAATAGAAGTGTCTTTCTACTTACGTGGCACCGTTACCCCGTAATGCTGAGTGTCACTGATCAGCAATTTTCGTTTAAGTTCATTCAGTCCAACCCCCACAGGACCTGCAAGAAAAAAATTGTGCTGTTTCCCAACAGCCAGTTCTATCTAGTCTTCAGGTCTAAGCACTCTCTGAGGTAAGTCTACATAGCACATAGCTATAATATATACTGGCTTTTAATCAGAGTCATTTGGAAACACCCATGGTTCCAGTCTCTCTCAGAACATCCAGTGCTGACAAATTTCAGTGGATGTAGTTGGCAGTTACTCTGCTCTGACATTACTAGAGGAAAAATCAGTGAAAGAGTTGACAGCACAGCTAACTTTTCTACAGCAGCTCCCCTCAACATGCACTTACCTCCATCCTCAGCCCTACTCCAGACCCCTGCACCCTAACCTGCAGCTTCCCAGCTGAAAAAATGGTTTGGCTCCTCATTTTGCCAGCACATCCCCAACTCGTGGACTGGAGGACCCCAGCTGGCATGCAGCAAGTTCCTCCACACAGTCCCTCCACACACTCCACACGCCACCCCGGCCTTTTCCTTGCTCCCTGCAGCTGCCCCATCCCCTGTCAGATCATTGTTCCCATCATGTCCCCGCACCCGGGAGCACCCTGCTCGTCCCAGCCCGGCGATGGCAGGAACACCGCTGGGCTCTGGCCGGCTGTGCTGTCACCATCCACCTTTCGACTGGGCCAGGGTGGCATCGCACAGGGAGAGGAAGGAAGGGCAACGCTTGCCAGGTCACAACCCGCTTGGGATGTTTGGGTTTCTGTCTTGGTTGTTGATTTTCTTTTAAACTATGCTCGTCTCCTGCCTGCTGTATGAACTGGTCCAAAGCAAATGTTTCCTTCTTCACACAGCTGCCAAAGAGAGACCACTCTTGGAAAGAGGGTGGCAGGAAGAAACAAAGACGGCACGGAATTTTTTCGACCCGTCTCCTCCACCTCCACTTAAGTACTGCTGTCCTAGAAGCTACTGAGCAGGCATTCCTCTTGGCTTTCGGGTTGTGCCCAACTCTTAGTGACTTGCTAGTGGTGCTTCAGGTCTCAGTGAGGACACTTTGTCCTGTGAGGTCTCAAAGGCTCCATGGGCGATCGCTGCCCTCCATGCAGGGCTCCAGCCTGCCTGGCCCCTTTGTGGTGGGGCCACGGTGACAGGGGTGTGAAGGGAGCTCAGCTCTGCGTGCTCATACCTTTCTGATGGGCATTGGCTTCGCTTCCACAGAGCCAGGTCAACAGCAGAACAACACAGTGAGTCATTGGAACCATATCCCAAATAATACAAGGATAATATGGTGGTTGTAAGAAGAATTCCTGCTCTTCTAGTAAAAGTGACACATTTATGTGTGGAGGGCCTCTTAAGAGAGACATTTTATACATTAGAAATACAAAACCTAAAAAACATTATAATGAACTAGTGATATATTAGTTAATTACCAGTAAGAGTCAAAAAGCAAAGATGGATGGTTCAGCACCTTCAGGTGCCCATTTGTAAAACTCACTATCTGCCCTGTCTCAAGTTAGAAACACAAAATGATGAAAAACAAATGCTTCCTACTTCCCTACCATCCCCAGACTATGGTCTCTCTGTAAAACCTTAGAGATTCTGCATTTCTGATTTTTATATGTTTACATAAGTTAAACACACAACTACATTTCAAGTTCCATCTCTGACCTTCCTGTAAATTAATCTATCAGTATGTATAAATGTTTATTTAATATGGTGTACAGCAGCCTCTACTGGTGCATGTCTGCAGAGGAAAGCAATGTGTCATGTAGATAATGGCATTACTTTTGTTCTTATTAAAAAAAAAATATCCTTTTTTAATAGTAAAGCTATTTAAGGCAAATATGGATTTTTATCAGAAATGGAAATAAAATTCTCAATACATCCTAGCAACGTAGAATGAAACAAGTGGAGTTCGAGTAAAAAAAATCATCGTGTTCCTTTCAAGAAAAAGACTTTCCCCATCGAATCTACACAAATATTATTTCCTCTGTCTACATGCTGTCAAATCAACATGCTTTTAGCTCTATTTATATATAAAGAATCCAGGCTTTGCTTCCTGTGACGGATGCCTTGGAAACTTAGATCAAATCTGTTTCCAGACCACAACCTTACTACTACTCTGTCTCCCCTTCCATTTAAAAATAATCTTTAAATTCACCTACTGTATATTGCTCTATTTCAGCACTGTCTTCACAAAACTCTCATAACTTTAACATATGGACGTTGAAGACTGATTCCTAATTAGCAAAACCATCCATTATGATGATTTTTACACTACATCTCCCAAGCATAAGTTACACTTCTCTTCTGACTATTCATTTTGATACAGCAGAGAAAGATGTTGGTTTCTAATAATTATGACTCTGAACATGATTTGAACTCAAGAAGTCAATGAAGCATCAGGATTGAAAAGGACAGTCCAGATTCTTAGGGTAAAATACCAGGCATGTGGGATCTATGACTACAGCATAGATTTGGTTTACTATAAATCACTCCAGGCAGCAATATTTAGAGTTATGGTGACAGATTTAGAGATATTTTATGTTTTTAAAGGAACATTTATGTTGCTTGCTGTTGCATGTTGAGTCATGTAAGCTACGTAATGGTCAACTAATGCACAAATAAGACTGCTGTGCCTATCTCACTTTTTTGAGGGACAATTACAGAATTAAATGACCAATTATTAAAACTTGCAGTAAATTTGGTACCATTCAGACATGTCTGAAAAAAACTGAAAAAATCGTTTGATGTCCATTCAGGTCTCAGAAGGGTTAACCCAACCAGACGTTCTTTTCCCATAGATACATACTGAGCTCCTAGAAGCCTATTTAAAAGAAAAAAGAAAAAAGTGGTCTTTCATGAAAAGATTTTGGGAGTTAGGTGACAACATCCCTGCTGAGATCATAAAGACCCTGTAAATAACATGATATGACAGAGGTTTTGTGGCTCACTTATTCCTGCCCTTATATATATATATATATATATATACACGTATATATATATATACACATATATGTATAATATTCCTTCCCTTTAATGCAATGATTGCACACACATGCCCAACTGTAGTTCAATGAGAGATGCAGCAGGAAAGTAGAACCTAATTTTTTGTGTGTCACAGTAAATTGTAACTAGCAGTGGGAGTGTACTTTGTGATCTGCTGTTCACTGAAGCAGGATCAGCGAGTTCATACTGGCATTCCCATGGGCAAGGCGATAGGCAATATGTTACATCCTATGCATTCATCACTGGACCATGCTGACCTACGCACGCTTTCAACCAGGAAGTTTAATGAAGATCGCAATTCTAGGTCTCTTTTGTCATTGCCCATATGGTTCATGTGAAGTAGTTTGGCCATGGTAGGCCATTTTCCCACACTACCGCTGTAGGTCTATTAAGCATCTGCAAGCCACTACTGAATACATGTTAAAGGTAAGTCAGGCGATGCAGAAACCTAGGAGCCACTTCCATTTCATCCTCCCCTGCTCTGAGACAGACCTCCACACAGCTCCTTCATTATAAACCCCAAAGTGGATTTTTTAAAAAAACATAAGCAATGTAACAATAGAGAACTTCGTCAGCCCCAGATTCCTTTTCTTCACAGTGATGACCAGGACACTGTTGTGGAGCGCACTGACAGCCTAATTCAGAGACAGAGAGACTTTTCTCACTGTGTCACAAACCAATAACTGTTCCTTTGTGGTGACACACCTCTGGTCCTCGCTTCCACCATGGCCCACACAGGACAGATGCATCCTGATGGGTGACCACAGCATCTGAGAGGCTTTGCACGGATCTGGTGATAACCACTGCCCACACATGACTGCATGCATGCTGGGTGACATGCTCATGGTTTATTACTGCTGAGCTTGCTTTATTCTAGCGCTGCCCCTTCAGAAAGCTCTGACTTGGCTGATACTACACCCTGTATAGTATGTGCCACATCCATTCTGACTCTTAGGAAATAAAATTTGTGCTAGTCTGGCCCTCACAGTTACTGAAGCAGAAGCCTTTGTCAGCAGGACTTTTTCCTCATTAACATAAATTAAAATTCTAGTGTCTAAATAATATGTTTTGTATTAAAATATTCTGCCTTTGCCTGATAGGCCTGTAAGGTACCACGCTTAGGATGCAGGCAGTAGATGTGAAGGAAGACTTCAAGGATTTGTTGCCACCCTGGGAACAGTAAGTTACCCAAAGACAACTGGTGACACAATATTGGATAATTTTGTTTTCAGCAGACTCATCACATTCATAACAACTAAAAGCACAGCAGAAGCATCCATATCATTGCTGCTTCAGATGATGTTGTTTTAGCCCCAAGGATAAGCAGGATTTTATTCATGAACCTACATTTGCCGACAAGGTAAATCCTTGACAAACTAATACATCTAGCCGAACCAGAGACTAGTATATATCATGCTACAGGGTGCTAAAAATTACTGTGTGTGCAATTTGCATTCTATAAATTAGACTAGACCAATTTAAAATGAAGCCAAAAGAAATTTCCATTTCAAAGTTGTCGAACTCCCTCCCCCTAAAAAGGGGCAAAACAAAACCTAAGAAAACGCTTCCAACAACAAATTATACATTTAGGTCTAGCATGACACAACAGACATTTAATGCCCCCACCAATCAGAGCCATAAATTAATTATCTGTCCTTTTGTTTCCTGGTACTAATACCTAAATTATATTTGACGGATTATATTGAATGCTGCTACTGGCACACAAAAACCTTTTTAAAATGTGTTTGCTTCTACTATACCTGCATTGCTTAGCTCTGCTAGTTTTTCCACATTTTGCCCAAGACATTTTTATGGTATTGGCCAGACTTAAGCTGCTCTTAATATCCAGAGAAAAACATTAGAATTACTGAAGTCTGCAATAAATTCCTGAACTGCTTTTGTTACTGAAAAAGCACACTTTCTTCATTTGATTTATTACAACAAAAATCAAATGAAATCTCTAGGTATTCCTTAGATCAGGCATATGCAATTTGTTATAAAAAGTCTACTTATCACACTTTCGCACTGCACTCTGTTGATGTAACTGTAAAATCAACCCAACCATGTTATTACTTGTTGTATATAGCCCACAATCTCACAGTGATCACACTAGTAGGTGGCTGAATTTTCGTGCTGGAGAGTGACAAAACTGTTTATTAAAAACTAAATTCAATGTTCCCTTGGATATGAGCAATATAAAACCACAGCAACTCAACAGTTCTAAACAGTCCCTGATAGAGGGTCATATTTCTCTGCTCTGCTGCTTTCAGAATAAGAGGAAACTCTACTAATGAGGCATCAGCCTATTTGCTACTGCAAAAGAAACAATAAGCCACGAGGCATTACCCATTGGTATGAACGGTTTCTCATGACTCCTTGGTACTCCAATGGTTACCTCTGAAAAATTTAAGATAACGTACTTTCTATTTTTTAGGAGAGGGAAGCAATGCGTTTTGATTAGCTAATAAATGTCCTAGGGAAGCCATGGCAGTGACAGATTATAGAGGAACAGAAAGCTGATGACATCTTGAGTGTTCTGCAGCTATGCTTACACCTGTTCTTGGCCTACAGAAGTCCACCTCTCATCCACCTTTCTCTCTACTTGTCTATTTACTTATTCTAACACACTACATGTTTCCTTCTACTTACATATTCTGTCTTTGCTGACCACAGGTACTTATTCTGTTCTTTTTTTCCTCTTTTTTCCACATAGATATGTTGATTGATCTCTAAGAGCAGAATGCCAACCTAATTCTTCTGAGTTTTGGTACAGCTTGACTGCCAGGTTCAGACTAGTAACCATGGTAGCTATATTTTAATCTCAACTCCCTTTGGTTTAGCAAGGCTTCAAACATGACCTCCTAAGCATCCTTATAAACAAGATGGGACATCCTGTCTAGATAGGTGGACGCTTCCAACAATGGATAGATGATCACGTTTATTGGTCTGCATGCTACTGGGTGACTCATTACAAGTGAAATTCCTCAGGTGTCTGTCTATCCTGGGACGTACTCTGTTTCATATCTGTATTTATATCATAATCTGTATTAATAACCTGGAGGAGGACACAGCATCGGCCCTTATCAAGTTTGCAGATGCCAAATCAGGTGATGCAAGTGACTTGCTCAAAGGCAGGGCTTCCATTCAGAGGGACCTTGAATGGTTCTGCGAGCCCAGGCGTGGGCTCGCAGAAGTTTGTGAAATTTGATGAGGACAAATACATTGGACAGACTAAGCCCCACAATGTTCCAGGCTGGGGACTGACTGGCTGGGGAGCAGCCTGGATGAACATGACCAGGGAGTCCTGCTGGGCAGTGGACTAAGCACAAGTTTGCCATGCACGCTGGCAATGAAGATGAACAGCCAGTTGGGCTGTATTAACAGGAGCACAGCCCATAGACCGAGGAAAGTGGTTCTTCACCTTTACTCAGCGCTCATTAGACCCTGCGAGAAATACTCTGTCCACAATAGGCCCTGCACTACAACAAAGATGTTGATAAACTGGAGCAAAGCCAGCAGAGGGCCTCCAATGTGGCTGGGAGCTGAAGCACATGAGCTACAAGGAGAGGCTGAGGGAACTGGGCTTGTCTAGCTTGGAGAAGGGATGCCTTCAGGGGGACCCACCAGCACCTTTCAGATACCTGCTGAGAAGATGGAGGCCACATCCTTACTGAGGTGTGAGGTGGGAAGACAAGAGAAGACATGGTGGGAAGACAGGTTCCCAAAGCTGTCATGAGCAACCTGCTCTGAATTCGCTGTTAATCCTGCTGAGTGGGAGGCTGGACCAGGTGACTTCCTGAGATCCCTTCCAATCGAAATGATTTTGTGGAGAGCATTGTGCTAATCAGCAGTCCCCTGTTTTACCAGGTCAAAAATAAAGAAAGCAACTTACCAACCAAAACTACAAGTCTGTATTTGTCATTAGGTTGTCGTCTATATTTTGCAACTTCTTCATATGTTGGGATATCTGCTGTATCATACTGATCACTCTTCTTGCACTCATACATAGATTTGTTTGTTTTTTTATCTTTTCTGCTAAGACGAAAGCTTCTTCTAAAACCAGCTGCAATAAGAACAGGGTTTTTTCAAAGTAAGAAAATAAGTTTTCTCAAAACATTTGAAAACAGTCTCTTCCAAACATTCAGGGATTGGTGCATGGAATAAAAAATGTACTATATGCTTAATAAGCCTGGTCATTAGAATGTTTCTTCCTGCAGTTTTATACTATATCAGGTGCCTATTTAAGATGCAAAATTAAGATTACCAATAAAATCATAACAGTTGTAAAAACAAGCTGTAAAATATAATTACAACAAGTTAACAGATTTAGATAATTTGAGTCTCTTATACATTAGTATATACACGCAAGGAAATTCACGCAATCTGGACTCTCATAACACACTTAATGCATTTCTATTAAATCACAATGGCACACAGACACCAAATACAACATATGATGGAAATACATCTGGCAGTTGAAAGAGTTAATGAGAATTAACTTCTTGAACAATTTTTTTTGTGCTTAGTTCCATGCTGATAGCATAAAAAAAGTGCACAAAACATTTCCCAAAGATGTTTAAGAGTGAAAACAAACATTGTTAGTTAAATTTCAAACCACTATGAAACATCTTAGACAGTACAGTACCCATATTTGGGATATGTTAGCATCAAATTAAACGTTAATATGCCTATTAAACTTGCATTTACAATTGCATCAACAGTGTCACATCAACAGTGCCTATCAAGAAGACTGGAAATTTCATATAGATTTTAAGTACTCTCAAAGGAGATAATAATAGGCATTTTCAAGCAGAAGAGCACAAAAAAACCTTCTATGCTGTATGTTAAAAACTAATTTACTCCTCTGCTAGTGATTACCTTACAGTTTTCCAAGTAAATCCTTTACATTGAATTATATTAGATTTTACTGTTATCTCTGCGGCACCACTTCTCTTGGGGAAGGAACTACAGCAAGGAATGCAAAGGACTGCAAAACTGATTTAATTTGTGGGGTAGGGGGTGCGGTAATAAAGTAAAACACAAACTACATTTGAAATACTGGAAAAATCCCAACATATTTTTTTTTTCCTCCCAGAATATTTCATAGGACAGTAAACACATGTAAACTTTTGGTGACCCCAGATTTTTCAGCAGTATGTTTTCATAAACTTGTAACAGCACTTCTGTTTAGGTGTTTGAGAAGTAATCATATTACAATATTTTCTTCAAAAGTAGTATCTGGCAAATTCAAGACTCAGTTCTGCAAATATTTAAAACCAGATCTGAAGCTAAATCCTTCAAGGCTTAGTTACAGGCTTAGCATTTTGCACACACACAGTTCCACTTAGCATAAATCTTTGCATAACCTGGATCACAGAGGATGTCAACCACGTTATTTTATGGATGTGAGCCCCTACACCTATGGGAATCTACAACACACTCATAAAAACAAAAAGGGAGGAAAAATTTATTTGAGAATACAGTGATGTCGACCCATTCATATTGAAAATATAAGTAAAATGAAAATTGATGGAAAAGGAGAAGAGTTAACATCCACAGAAAAGGCTGGTGACATTTCAAGAGCTACAGTATGGTCTAGACTGAGAAGGACATGGGCAGGGATAGAAAAGGGACCTAAATATGAGATATGCACACATACTGAAATAAACTGAGTTATGTTATTTTATTATTTAAAAGAAGAGCACCGACACTGAAGTGACAGCAGGCAGAAAAGCCCTGTTGGAGTGCTGATAGCTGTGAATTACACACCCAAGAGAGGGCTGGGGAGAACTTGTCTGCCCCAGGGTGAAGTCCGTCATGACACGAGGATGTTTTCTTGCTACATAACTACACCTAACTGTATAGACACATAGAAAAAAAGGTTAAAAGTAACATCAGCAATACAGACAACTTACAAGTTTCCTGAGGCCTCATCTGAAAGGATCCAGATTAAAAACAAACCAACCAACCAACCAGTTGCCCTAAAAACAAGCTGAAAATTGTTCTCATTTTTTTTTTTTTTTCTGTATAATCATTTTACAGGGAAAGAAAAGACAAAAAGAAAAAACCACAAAGAAAGAAGAATTCTTCACCATTCTCTACTAAATGGTTTACAGAATAAAGAGCTTTGTCATAAAAAAGAGAATCCACATATCAGGAACAGGTAAAGAGTAAGGGTAGTGATCAAACAAAGCTAAAGCCATCATCCCCATTCTAGTTTGGTGTCGACCTCCCAAATACCAAGAGCTCTGTGCCTCTCCGTAGTTGCTCATAGAGCCGTTACCAACAGTCCATTAACCTCAGCTTACATGTCAAAATGCAGAATCCTTAGGAAAAATATTATTTCTGCAAAATCTTCGTATCAATTCAGTGTCTGTTCATAGGTTTTAGTAAGATCATTTGTAACTTGTTCCTCTTTTCTCCATCCGCTTTATTCAGATTTCATTACCAAACTACCTGGTGGTAGGTTATTTAAGAATTTTCATCCTTTCTTCTCTCAAAAGAGGAAAAAAACAGTGTCGTTTTCATGGGGTTTGGTTGTTTGGGCTTTTTTTTTCCACCAAAAAGGATAAAAATCTTTCAGTGCTGTCTTAAGGCTGACTTGTCCCTTGTCACTTTGAGAGGCTGCATGTAAAGCATCACAAAGACTCAGCTGATACGGTTCCACTGCAAACATAGGTCTCCTTGATTAAAACAATTGCTATTTCTATGACTGAAACTCACTGGTAAAATGAAAATAGTAATATATTTCCTGTATTTGTAGAAGGCTCAACAAGTTCACCTAGGACTTAGACTTTACAGAAAAGCTATTATACTAATTAAAAAGAACAGACGAACATGGGAGCCAGAGATAACGAAGTAGACGTCCTGTATGGCTGATTTCTCCACAATGTGCTGGTGAAGAGGCTCTGCAAAACTACTGAATATTAAAAACCTGTGATACGCCAACTGCTTTGTTGCTTTAAGAGTATTGTCACTTTGAAAGTCATTTTAAGTGTTCTTCAAAGCCCAGCTGAATAGCCCTATAGAGAAAGCCAAGAAGGCTTGCTTTAAGTAGCTTTCAAAACCAAGGGAAATGTACAGTACAGACAGAAAGGATGAGACTGTTTCAAATATATCCAAAGTTTTTATGATTCTGCTACTGCATTCCTGGAAACATGACTCTCTGTCTCTCACATCTGCCATTATATATCCCCACATATGTGGCTTAAATTTACTACAACCTTCAGAAGCTATTTTATAAAGAACTGTTAATAAATTTTTTTTATTGAACTCTGCATTTATGGTTGTGTTATAGGTTGGGCAGCTATGACTGTGCAAAAAGATTAAGTTGAACTGCAAAAACATCATGCTTGCTACAAGTAAAACCATTTATGAACAAGCAAAATTATTCTGCTAATGTTTGCATCTTTAAAAGTTTAGGAAAAATGAAAAAAAACTTCATATATTTAAATTAACAATAAAGCATTATTAAATATATAGTGAAAATCACTACAGAAGCAATAAACCAATACTGATATGCCATAGAAAAATACAGTTTATATAAAATGATTAAGCTTAAAAATAAATTCTTATAAAGAACGAAGGGAGAAATAATTGCTTGCCCAGAGTATTTGATAACATAAACCTCAATGAATATGAAAGGAGCTGCAGGCTACACTGTCTGTGGAATATGGATATCAACAGACATTAACCTTAGTTGCCAAGTATGCAGACTATAAAATAAAAAGGGAAAATTCTGTTACTAAAGCAACATAAAATTCTGAACACTGAGAAGCTTGCATCAGCTCAATGGTTTCAGCTACATGATCAGAAGCTTATTGAACACGTAAACCCACGAACTACTGCTGGAATGTAACAGGCTTGGTGAAATAACAGTGCTGGGAAGAAAATATGAAGAACAAATGTTCTCAAACTACAAATGTCTCGAAACTTTATAACACCTCTCAACATGAAATAAAAATCAAAAGCCGCTACTAATAAACCTAATTAAGGCCCAACAACAATCCAAGAGAAACTACTTACATCTCCAAGAAGAAGAATGAAAAAAAACTCAAGCAGAAAAGTGTGATTATTCATTTAATCACTACCAATATGCATTTGGTCATCTCAGAGCAACATCATTACATTTACATGGAGAAATTGACTTGGGCCTCGCATAGAAATCGAAACTATAAACAGGCAATGCATGAATATGTCTCCCCTAAAATAGTTTAAAAGGATGCTGACATACAAATTTGTGCTTATTTAATTATATCATTCTAAAGAAGAAGTGAACAACCATGCTGTGTGATTTTAAATCCAAGTATATATATTTAAGTATAAAGTTAATTTCTCAAATTCAGAGAAATTACACTAACAGGAAACACTATAATTTAAATTCACATATGTTTCATAGATTTCCAAGTAAGGCTCTAGAAAAAGCACTTACATACACTTTTGTTCATTTTTATTCATTAAAACAATTGCTTAAGTGTATGTTTAAATTATGGATAGTCTTCACTGAATTTAGTCTAATTTTACAGAACTTGTAGTGGAAAAATGCTGTTTATGGGTAAATGGATTTGCAAGTACTTTTTGTATTTGTATTACTGACAAAAGCAAGTTTGGTACCGTGGTCATTACCTCGGTTTGAATACAATATTTTTACTAGGTATTTCTGGATTTTTTTCCCCCGCCAAATATTGCAGGTTTTTATACCGAGTATTTCTATTGTTACAGAGGAAGTGCACAAACACAGAGCAGACTTCTTGCTCTGCCTGCTTCTGGACTGATTCCCAGCTTGCACATTTAGACAGGTTAATAAAAATTTAGATTATGTCTGGATTTTTAAGACAAAATTGAGAATAGTAAACAGATGATATTCATCTATATTTACTGTATGTTCATAAAGGTTCAAGTAATGTAACTAGAATTTAAGCTTGGCAAAGGTGCACTCCTAATGTTCTCCCCAGCAATTCCTCAGGAAATGACTGCAGAAACATACAATACTATACTGTGAATTAAATATTAGAATTTGGTGAAAAATCATGAAAATTATCAGAGTCACTTTAGAGGGGAGGGTTCAAATTAACAGCAGTATAACCTTGGACATAAAAGATCTGACCCCATATGGTACAGACATTCTGCTTTCCGAAAGCTGCCTCTGCTGTCTCTCTCCATGACACCTTGTGTGTGTCTCAAGCACATATCCTTTCAGAGAGGGTCAGAATACGTTCACAGAGTATCCTGGTTCATAGATCGAGATGCTAACAAATACAGAGGCTTAAACCCATAAAAAGCCATAAAATCAACTGAAAAGTAATGAACTGATGTTAGAATTGCTGTAGCTCACTTGATTTGATTACACACTATCAAAAGCAGCATGAAACATGACTTAGTCATTTCTGTTTTAGGAAGTAATCAGTGTATCCATAGTTTGAAAACTGTTTCTAGACTTTAGAATAGGAACAATTTACCATGCTTCAACTTACCTCATACTAACTGCCCATATGTGTGAATACGACCTGCTGTGAATTCAAAGTAATACGGGTCAACTCCTCCATCAACAGTTGGGCTAATTCAGACTACCCTGCCCTTGTAACAGCTTACAACGTATCAACAGTTACTCAGGTGTCACTAAAATACCCTGAACTTGGTGTGATACAAGCCCTTCAGTGACAATGTTTTAGGTTTTGTTTTCAGGGTGGTGTATTTAATCAAGACTTTATGTTATAATGATGAAGAAACTTGCCTAGAAATGCTTAGTTACTTAGTAATCAAAGAGTGTTCTTTGCATCTGGGGTAACAGTAGCTCCTTCCATAAGACATCTCCTTCCTAGACGATTGAGCCTTTTTGGAACAGTAGACCAGAATGTTTCACTGAAAGGGCTACAGCACAAAGAAAAGGTGGATTCTGTTTTGCCACCTTCATTCTCAAATAAAGTATCAGCCCACTAAGATCCGATTGCAAAACTGTGATAGTCTGATCTGGAGAATTAATGCAATCTGCATTTGCGGACAGAAAGAAAAGATGGGAGGGTGGGGGGAAGGTCTTTTCTGTTTTAAAGAGAAGATGCAGTTCGTGTGGAATCAAATGCAAAGTATCATTTTCCAAGTATACTTCGGTCTCTCAGTACGATTACAATTCAACATTAATTTAGTTGATTAACTAACCAAGGCAAGAAGCTCATTTCCAGCATGATCAGATGACCCTTAGTTCTGCAAGTACATGATGAAATCATAGCCAATTAAGGTTTTGGAAAGAGGTTAAAGTTCTTTCAATTACATGCTTTCTGTGTTCCTGATGTTGTTTATATACCACATTTAAAAACAGTATAGAGCAATATGAAAACCATCTTTAATATACCGTACTGGCCTAGGATGCTTCAGTGAGCCCAGTGGCCTGGATGTGCTAAAGCCCTTTGACAAGTTTCTTCCCACTCTCGTAGCAGGAGGATGAAAGCCCTGGGAAAAGGGCTGGTTGCCACAAAATCCGCTCCAGCCAGCCGTCAGCTGGCAGGAATTCTGGACAGTTTCAACTAAAATATTTTTACATAGCTTTTAAAATGGCACAAATTAAAAAGCTGAAACATATCATGGAACATTCACCTTTTTTAAATGTTACTTTTGTTTGAAAATTGGAATCTTGAAGCTGAAGCCAAAGGACTCCTTCCCCTCCTGACAATGATACATTGAGCTCAGACTAGCTTTAAAGCTAAATTTAAGCTATTGAGTTATTAGGACTTATTTTATTTTGCAATGTGGAAAAAGAACCAGTGCCTGCAAATCTGCTCTGTATTCTCACTGAATCCTCCCCAAATTATTAGATAGACATATACAAACAAAGTGTAAGCAAAACTTGGATAAAACCTTGAAAGTGTGTCTTTAAAACTTAGTCAAACTTTTCACAACAGAATAACCTTCTTGTTTCATTAAACATATTGCTTACTTAATGCACTTTAAAAGTAAATATTTTTCCCCAATTCATATATATTTTTTATTTTGACTTAAAAACCAAACCAGTATTTTATTAGCTTATGTTAAACCAGATAAAGGCATACACTACATAAATCCTTTATGTCAAATCCAATGAGCCATTTTTGAAACCTTAATATTCATGCTTTTCTCATGCAGAGTAAGGACATTTATATGCAGATTACCCCCAAAAGTAAAGTGGACACAGTAGTTCCAGGGAAAAGAAGCTGAAAGAAAGGAAGAAATTGTCTGTCATAACCAATTGCTCACCTAGGTAGGATCCACTGTTGTGACCAGCACATTCAGCATCTTCTGGACGAAGGGTAAAAGCATACAGAATAAGAGCCAAGAAATAAAGCAGAGTAGTTAGAAGCCCAGCAAAAAACACAGAAGAAATTACTTTTAAAATGACAATTATACAAAGCATAGCATTAAAAAGCCTTCAATAAGCCATTTTCTTAAAAACATAAAACAACATCTATTGTTTTATATTTTAGCTGGAGATTATTCTGGAATTTTGCAGCATGCACAGTGATGTTTTTACCTTTTCAAGCAAAAATTGTGATGACAGCAAACATTCTAAAAAGAATGCTAACACTGTATTATTCACATTTTATCAGTTAATAGAAAATATGATGCCACTTAAAAGAAAGCAAAATGTATTTGATGTAAATCAAGCTTTTTTTGTAAATTATACATTATCAGACTTTAGCTTTAAGTTTTGGCTCACTGGATTAGACAGAAAGGTTTTTGATCAAAAACACGTCCTCTCATTTGATATAAAATAGCTATATATTTTTTCATGCCAGAGGCCCTTTGATCAAAAATACAAGCTACAATTTCTAATGCCTTTATAAACAAAGGCCTCTTAAGTTAAAAAAAAAGTACAAGAGATCAGCTGCTATGACTTTAACATATGCTGCAAGCATCACAGGAACCGGCTGCGCCCAGAGAGAAAACAGCAAAGATGATACAACGTGGATGAACTTTCCGCCAACTCGGAGAAATACTCTGTCAGTACTAATTAGAAATGCAAGACCTCTCATGGCCACGTAATTAAGTCCGAACCATCTCCTTCCATCCCAGCCCACCCAAGTTTTGCTAGTATTATTTTATGATACTACTTTCGTATACATATCTTCCCAAAGATCAAGAGAGAGAAAGCAGTTTAAAACAATAGTTCTAATTACTGATCTTGATGTGAAACAACTATGAATATTCCAGTATTTTTATCTGCTTTAAAAGATGATCCAATGTATTTTGTGGCAATATGAAAACATTATATGTATAACATATCTTAGAAACGTTCGACTATATTCAATTTAATTTTAAACACATGTTCTCTAAATAAAATTACTGGGTTATGCAGGGAAACTTTTGTACATGTACCTTCAATTTCCTCTGAGAAGCACAAAGGAAAAATAGGAAAGGAAATCATTAAACGGAGTGAAAACACAACTTAAGAAAGAAAAGTTAAATTGAAGAAGAAAAATGCACCTACCACACTCAACCGCTTCCTCATCTTAGAACAGCCAAAAAACAAAGTATTATTGTTTAATACTTCATAAATAGGAAAAAATTTAGCTATGTAAGCTACTCTAAAATCCTCTTGATAGTACTTATTATACTGAAGCACAGACCAATATACCAGCACTGTGTTTAACTTACATGTTTAACTACACTCAGTTAGAAAAGAACCTAAAAAGACATTGAAATATTATGTACACTTTACATTTCCTGCATGAGATTTTTTCACTGCTTATTTGTTAGCAATGACCTTAGCCAGTTGTCATGGAAGAGCTCGCTCATATTAAATACAATGTTTGATAATTCCACTTAATCGGTCTGAACCTTGAATTTCTAAGAATCATTACCACAAATGTGATCTCAGTATTTTTCTGCACTTATAGTAACAACTGCTACTGCCCTTGGAGCTGGGTTTTCGAGAGGTTTTTTTTGTATTTTTTGAATGTCTATAGTGGTACCTGAAAAAACACTGAAAGAATTTACATACTCATTTTTCCTCTGACAGTATCCTAATATAATAGGTGCACTTAAGATTTTCTGATTACCTATAGTAAGTTAATAAATTTCTGCCTCCTTGATAGTGGAAAACAAACATTTTTACAATCATTGTTGGCCTTTTACAGAAAAGCAAGATAAATATAATGAATCTTTGTTCACAAAGAAATTATATACTAAGGCCTAGATTTATATAGATATTTTACAATCTACATCTCATTCAAATTTCCTTTGGAATATGGATAAATATGCCTAAAATACAAATATTTCAAAGAGTTTCCATGAAGTATGTCTTTCCTCAGAATGTGAAGAAATTATTCAAGAGATATTTTACAATCTTTCACATGTAACTGATGTACCAAACAAAGTTGAGGTCAAAACCCTCCTGCCTGACTACATGGAAGAGCTTCTCCCATTTCATGTTATGAATTGGATACAAGAGTCTCTTCTGCCAGGGGAAGAATAGTGTTTTGCAGAATCCTTTCTTGGTATTTTTTTTTCCTGAGGATTTATGTTTTAAAAGAATAGTTTGGAAGACTTCTCTGAAGCCTGTTTGAAGGTTATTTCCATATTCAAGGTGACTGTAGAGTTTTTGTAGGCTGGAAAGTCCTCTAAGGTGAGCACTGCTTGATTGACCACATCTGGTGCCTTAGAAGAGTACCAACGGTTTTGTGAGTTGAGAGCAAAATTGCTGGATCCTCTTCCCTTGGCTGACCTTAAAAGCTCCCAGTTCTTGAAGCGATAAATGTCCCAAAGCTGGACTCAGAATGGCAGGTTGGCTTACAGGTACTATTTCTTTCTCCTTCGTGCTAAGAGACCTCTTACACTTCCTGATATGTATGACAAGTTTTTCTATATTTCCATGGCTTTTAATAGGCTGCAATGTATTCCCTGAAAAGAAGTCACTAATGCTCAAAGCCAGTTCACATCAATACATCTAAAAAGTCTCCTGAATTCCACAAAGTTATTTGATTTAACTAGTGGTTGTGCATTTCAAAGTATTCTGTTTGGTATTTTATCACTGGAAACAGAGAAGCCCTAATTTAGGAACATGAAAGACTGGACCAGGAGAAAAAGAGGTCTCTATGTACAGACAGGTTTACACTCACTCAACCTGACCTTTGGAGACCCGCAAGAGTGGAGATGGTGGAGCTACAGCAGCAGGGCTGAGAACATCTGGAGGGAATGCAGGCTTCTGGGCTACCCCTGCTAGGGAAGGGAATGGTCTTGTCCATCCATGGTATACATTAAAGACATTAGGATTCCCAAGTGCACCAGCTGATGTCAGAGAGCACAAGCCAAAACACAGAGTGAAGGAGTTCTGAATTTTCTATTGAAAAATTTTCCTTCTTATTACTGCTCTTGGCTTTCTTGGGCTGCTCCATGGTTGAACATAAGAGTCTATAATGAAAAGATCCAGGAAATCAATGGGTCTTCACAGCTTCATGCAGCTACAAAATAGTCATCAACATGTAGCTCCCAATTTGAACTTTACCAGGAATTTTACCAGGGCTACTGCCTGTCCTCAGTAAAGGCATAGATTATTTGCCAGGGAACTTTCATAGAATCATAGAATAGTTTGGGTTGGAAGGGACCTTCAGAGGTCATCTAGTCTAACCCCCTGTCATGAGCAGGGACATCTTCAACTAGATCAGGCTGCTCAGGGCCCCAGCCTGCCTGGCCTTGAATGTCTCCAGGGATGGGGCATCTACCACCTCTCTGGGCAACCTGGGCCAGTGCCTCACCAGCTCATTGTAAAAAGTTTCTTCCTCAAGTCTATCCTGAACCTCCGCTCTTTTAGTTTAAAACCATTATCCCTTGTGTCATAACACCCTAGAGTTTTGAAGTTTGGAGACACTAACAACTGGGGTAGATCTTCTGAGGCCAATCTAGTTTCACTAAATTGAAGCAGGACGAGAAAGGAAATAAAGGTGTTCATCTGAAAAGAACAAATTAGAGACTAAAGGTGGACAGAGACTAAAGAGGAGGAAATCTGATGGGAAGCAGGAAAATAAAAGCAGTGACAAAATGGAAAAAAAAAGGTAACACAGAACAAATAAAACACTGAGAAAAGAAGAAATAATATCAATCAAATGCAGTGTGATAAGAAGGGAGAGGAAGTTATAAAGAAAACAGTCACGGAACAAGCTCAAGAAACAACAACGAAGCGTAACCAAGATATAAATGGGAAAAAAAGAAATAGGAAACACAAGTGCAATGGAAGTTTAAGAAGCAGGTGTTTTTATTCATTTTAGAAAGACTTCAAAGTAGTCAGTATGCTATACTATAACAATGCAAAACAGTATTACATACACTGTATTTTTTGTATGTATTTTAATAGAAATATACTCAGGTTTGGTTTGGGGGGCCTCACCTAAATTATGTTACTTATGAAGCTCAAGACCAGTGCCACTCTGGGAGCTTCCTCAACTCTTTGGAACAGCCCAGCACCAGATTAATTTTTTTAAATTTTTGCTAACTGTCTTTCAACAGTTTTCACCAAAGGATCTTTCTTACATGTTTCTCAGTCTAAAATTAGATCCAGCGGCTCTGTTCTAGTTTTTTATCACAAGGAAGTTACATTATCGCTTAAATTCTATTTCACTCTAGTAAACAAGAAACTGTGAGGTACGATGATCTGCATTACAGTGAATATATTAAACACTCCTCTCCTGATCTTTTAGTGACAGCCCCACACAGCAATTGACATTTATACTGTTTTGCAGTTTTTTATCCTATGATTTTGTAGATTGAACTATACATATACATTCATGTTATAGAAGATTTACAGTGATCTAAGTTAATCCTCTCATAACATCATCAGATAACAGTAGGTCTAGCAAGATAATCTGGAAAATGAAGAAGGATAGTCTTGCAGTGAAGGACAGAGCAAGAGTTTATGAGATCCATTTCCACTTCTGTCTCATGTGACCTTGACTCAAATGTCATCCAGCTTCAGGTTTCCTTAGTTTCTCTGTAGTAGCAAGAAGTTAATATTTGTAAAGACAGGAGACTTCTGAACAGAGATGCTAATGTGCTAATTTAACTCTATGGATCTAGTTTATTTTTTGTTCTTACTCATAACGACCTGCAGGTGGGCAATCAAGTTTTAAATATGAACACAGAAAAATACTGAGAAGAAAGGCAGAGTTAAGATCGTGCAGCAATTACAACATGGCAAAAGAGTCCTACTCTACATTTATCCTAAATGTTTGCTCTTCAAATACAAGTGGAACAAAGCATCCATTCTTTTAGCCTGTTTAAATTCTTTTGTTGGCAGAACATGATCTTCAATTCACAAGACACTCATCTATGGATAAACTGGGTTACATCTTGGTTGAATGAACAACATTTGGCTGCAGTTAAAGATTTCCTCTTGCTCATACAATGCCAATCACATACGGTAAATCAAAATGGAAAGTAAAATGGGGTTTAAGACCTAGAAAAACTATACGATGATGGCTTTGCCACAGTAAGTATCTACATTTAGCATTAAATATACAGAACTAATGTATTTTCAATGAAAAGACATCCGTGAACAGCTCTGTCATATATGCTACATACATATACATAATTATATATAACTATACACACAGGGTATGAATATACACATAAGCATATGCATGCATGACACAAGTTAACAGAAGTTACAGGCTACACTAGTATAAAATATAAAGTTACCAGCAATTTTCATACCAGAGACAACACATAAGAATAAACACAGTAACCGCTATGGAAGCAAAACCATGCTGAAGGCATATCGTGTCTTGGCCAATTATTGTAGTTTATAATAAGTTCAGAACAGTAAGTTATTTGGTTGTTAGTCAAAGAAATTTACTTTCTTCCTCAAAACAATAGGTGAGCAGTGTTTTATCTACAAGTCAAAGTAAGCTACAGATGCAAGAATGAGCATGTTTGTTGGCAGTGACTATTACAGTCAGAGTAGCAGTCTTTGTATTCAAGCTAACAGGCTGGGAACTATTAAACCTGTGCTGAGTCTCATGTCACTCCTAATTAGGTGGGATGCAGTGACAGGAGAACTCACAGAGCCAATTCCAGCTGCAAAGTTGTGCCCAAGCTAAGCTGACCTCCTAAAGCCAGGAGTGCTGCCCAGGGTTACTGAGGAACAGCAGGTGAGCAGGGTTCAGACACAGCGAGGCTGGTCGCAGGCAGCCAGGCACAGCACTCCTGCACGCCCCCCTGCACCCCCGAGCGAGGGACACCGCACACCACCGTCCCACCACACGGAGGGTTAGTCCTGCTCACACCCTCTCATGCATCTCTGTTCCTTTACTTGCATTCTATTTTCCTATTTTCTTTTCCATGCCGCTTTTTCTTATGATTTTTTCCCTAGTATAATTTTTCCATAGTATTAATGCACGAGCAACGCTGTTTTTTGCCGAAACGTTATTACTGTTAAGTATTAAAAACAATGCTGAAAAGGCTTGAGAGGTTTGGTATCCCTCCATCGTCTCTGCACTAACTCAGAGCCTGGGAAGTAACAACATCCATCTCCTCAGCAGGTCTGCACATGTAGCCACTACCTCTCTCATGCTTTTAAAAATTACCAAATCTTAACAGTGAACTCATTGAGGTTTTCTACCAGTAACAAAAACCCAAAACAGGACAGAGTTTATATCAGTAATTTTTCCATTCACAATTTCAAAATCTTTAACAAAACAAATACGTTAGTGTTTGATTTAAAAGGAATCAAGAAACAACTGAACTATAGTGCAAATACTGACTAAAGTAATGATCTTGCATAATACTGTTAATTGTGCTAATTTAATAATTTCAAAGCCCATCTTCTGTGGGGTTTTGCCTAATGGGGCTTATGGGCAGCTTTTGCCCATCTGTTCTTTCACTGCCCTCGTTGCAATACTTTCTCCTTTTCTTCATCCTCAATATGAAATTTCTCTTCCCTGCTTTTCCCTTTATTTCTTTATTCCTTCTTTTTCTGGGTCTTCCTCTCAATGTAAAATCATCTCTTGTCAATGTAGGTTCCATATATATTATCAATTTCCTGCCACCTTACACCCAGATACCATCAAACTATGCACCCTCTCCACCTGCAAATGAAGAAGCGTGATTTCACTTACCTTTCAATATTTAATGTATACTGTTTTGTCCCTTCCTCCAGTGTCCACATGTTAAATATTTTTCACTTTGACTGGTGCAATGTGAGAAACAATCTCTGATCTCTTTCAAGAAAATAGCTAAATTCTTGGAGAGGTGTACGTATCTTCCACAAAGCTAAAGTATTTACTATTACTTTACTTACACTTTACACGTAGACACAATGAAAGAAGTTGACTTGGCTATTAAAGTGAAACTAAGATTTGGCATTTCCATTACAAGCTGATCCTTTTAATAGTTTCGAATTAGGTTGGGTTTCTGTTGTTTTCAATGTAAATCACTATTTCTGAAAAGGTTCCTTGGAAAAGGTTCCTCCCTTTCCTTGACATATGTATACATAACAAGCATGGTCAGCTTGTATGTATCAAAAAAGGCCACTTGTTTGCTTCCAAATTTATGATACACAAATATGTGTACAGATTAACAACTTTGAACAACATGCATTGCTATGCTGAAAAGTATAAAAAATTCAAAATTGGAAACAGAAAGAACACTTTCCAAAAGTAATTCAATCTAGCTCCTCACAGGTTTTGAAACATACTTGATTATCACACCAAATCCTGATGGACATTAGTGTTACTGTGAATACAGTTACTGACTGTGTTCCAGAGAGCTTGCTTTCTAGACAAATACAACAGTCTTTCCTACTTCCAGAACTGGCTTGAGAGGGAAAAAAAAGAAGTTGTAGGATACTTCTTGTATTTTATACGATTTTGAGTAATTTTTAGATTATTTTTCAATTAAAAGGACACTACTATTGTGGAAGCACACTTAAGAAACCAGAGCTGACTCACCTTTTCTTGGTATCCAAGAAAATAGAATATTTCTCCTTGATTCTCCCTATTAAAAACAAAGGTAGGTACCCAGGTTTCTTCCTCATTACAAAACATGGGATCTGTGGAATGAGGTGACTGAGCAGAGCACGCTGACATCCAGTGTTACTTACCATGTCTCAAGAAAGCTTCCTAGTGCAGCTCCCCGTCCATCAGGAGAGGGACTTTTACTGGCAGCTCTGCTGAAGTCAAGGTTTTCACCTTTGGGAAGCTATAAGAATATCAGCTGGCAAATTGCCCTTTCCTTCCAAACTGCTAATGGAATTCAGGTCATACAACTTGATGGGATCAATTGCAATAGGAAAAAACCTCTCAATAGACAGCTAGTTCAGGAAGATCTACAGAACACCATTATCCCCACACAGCTACCCTTCCAAACATTGGAGAACACTATATTAAGCTGAAATCCTGTAGTACAGGATTAAAAAAGAATCAGAAGAAATCAAGCATTATAAATTTCCCACCTCCTTACATGGGATCTTGTTAAATACCACTTTAGAGGATAATAATCAGTGAGCCATAGCCCACAATACAGAAAAGGGTTCAAAAAACCAGACCCAGCAGTCCTTTCCAATTCTCCATTCCCTGTGTCACCTTCCTTACTCGTTTCTGCTACCGGCAGTATGCTATTTGCTCAGCTGAGTAATGCACGATTTTCCAGCATCTTCCAGGTTTGGTAAGGCGATCGCTCTACACAAACACAGACACGGTCTCCACATCTCACAGCCTCATGGTTGTGCTTGGTAACGTGAAAAAGCAGCCTAACTTTAAAAAGATCACAAGGGTGCAGAGTTTCCCAGCTTACGTGGAATCTTCTTGAAAAGCCAGGCAAGTGGAAGGTTTTCCTGAGAGCAGGTCAAGCAACACCCTAGTCACAACATTTTTTTCTGTAGCTGAATTCTGGTCCTTGAAATGGCCACCTCTATGAAGGATCTGAATTCCCTCCCAGCACTAAATGCATGTTTAGTGTTCGAATGAAGGGATGGACCTCTCAGAACAGCACTTCCCCTCTTCCCATGGAAAACTGGAAGATGTAGCAGCAGATTGTCCCAAGAAATGAGAAAGAGAGAACATGACAATCCTACATTACTTTGCAGTCTTTCCTCCTTCAAGACACACCACTGTCATCAGGATGGTATTTAGCTGGACCTTGCTTTCTCTAAAGAAAGCATAAAAGACAATGACAGTAGGCATACTGCTTGACCCTAAGGCTCTGTCATGTTGTAAAGGAAAGTGGAAGAAGAGGAACATTTCTCCCTTGTTTAAGCTAATTGAGGCAAAGACAGTGGAGACAGCAGAGACAACAATAGCCGACATCATATTGCGCTGCTTCTTTGGGTTGTAATTTTAGCAATTCCTAATCAAGTTCAGTCTGCCTATTTGGAAGGGCGAGATGCATCTTGTAAAACCTTTCACTTGAAGGTCACTAAACAGATGCACTCCATTCTGAAAGGAATCATGCAGTGCTGCTGCAGAAGATGATTTACCTCTTCAAAAGCACCAGTGCCACCTTTACTGAAGGCTCTTGTTGAGGTGATTATCCAGATTCAAGAACAGTGGACAAGGAGAAATAGCTATACCCTGGGATCAGACACTTTGCCAAAAATGAGGCAGAGCAACTTGGCCTAGAACCTATAGAAACAACAGGTTTACTACAAACTGAAGGAGCTCTTCTTTGTTTCCATGATCTATGTAAATTAGAAAAGCTATAGCACAACCACGTAATCTGTTATTGTAACTACAAAGCTAATCAAAGGCTTTGGAGTTAACAATAGCATTCGGGCACACAGTCAAATAGTAAAATGGAATGAAATATTATTAGAAAACTAAAAGTAATTGTTAAACTTCAGAACGCAAAAGCCATAGCAAGGAGTTAGGAAAATTGCAACAGAAACCCTGGTGAGAATTTTTGAAGTTAAAAGCATTTAGTTCTGCATTGAGTGTGCCAGCATCCACTGTTTACCATAGTAGCCATACTTTCTGGTTTAATGTTAGAGAATGAAAGATGGTTGGAAATTTTAGACCACGTTCTGAATATTTCTAGGTGAACTCACAAACATGTTTGTATTTAAGATTTAGATCCTACTGAAGCATGATAGTTTCTTACATTGTACTCACTTGGTTATGAGTCTGTACAACTGAAAGAAATAACAGGTCAAGTAAAATATGCAATAATACTTAAAACAGATGTTGATGTAAATTCCAGTGGAAAGAAAATACTGTTTCAATGTATGCGCTTTCTTTGAGCTTATTTTTCTTATATTGTGCAACTACTGTATTTAAAAGCAGAGACTATTAAGAATGAATTTGTTTAAAAAAGAGTAAGTGGTTCTGTGAAAGCCTGTCAAAGAACTGAATGTCCTGACTTAAAAAAATCTGTGCTGCTTCATATGACACACAAAATCACCAACTATACGAGGGAGAGAAGGGGAGACTATCTGACCTTTTATCTCAGTCTCAATATAAATTTCACTGTATTGATGCAGTCCAAGTTATATAAACCATTGAGCCAATCCCGTACTATTTCAACAGGAAAAGAACACTCCTCAACCTTTGAAATATTATATATCAAAACATTAATTGGGCTTGGTGCTTCAAAAACTAAGTCAGAGGGTTGGGAAAAACTGTTAGCTGCTTTTAAAGCTTTTAATGTCAGCTCTTATATTTATTTTCCTACTGATACAATGTGATGAAGACGCTATTTAGCTCAGGAGAAATGCATCCTGTAGTCACAGGGCTGAAACAAACTGCTATTTTATAAGGTTAGAGATCGGGAGTATGATTTTTATCCCAGGTTAACAGACTTACATGATTTTCTGTTGGAAATTTTCAGTGGCTGAATCTGTACTTCTGGTCTTCTTAGTGCAAATCTCCTGTAAAATGGGAGGTGGTGGGGGAAAGACACAAAGTTCTCAGTTTTCACCACAAGTTTGGGATTAGTAAACATTTAACATCATGAGAAAACAGCAAAATATCCCAAAGACTTTATAAGAAATTAACTTAAAACAATGCAATCTATTTACAATCTAAAAAAATAAATCCTCAGCCTCCAATTTTTGAAAGCTCTCCAAAACCTGCTGCAGTTCTTATTCCTGCATAGTACGTCAGTGTGAACACAGATACTGATGTGCTATTTTCCATATGTTTTTCCTTTCAGTCTGGATCAGTGTCATCCTATCAGTTTTTGTCATTATTAATTCTAGCCAGACAAATAAGGAAATCCAAAGTATTTCAACAACAGGTTTCCAAGTTCAGTTGTCTTGCTGCAAATGCAGGTTTATCATACCCGTGTAATCTATGAGCATTATGTATGACAAACATGCTAACTTAACAACTCGGCAAGTACGTGTCTTCTCTTACCACAAAAAATAATGAAACTATGCTTCTCAGTAGCTCACCTCTCCTGGAAATGC
Source organism: Columba livia (assembly GCF_036013475.1). Taxonomy (NCBI): domain Eukaryota; kingdom Metazoa; phylum Chordata; class Aves; order Columbiformes; family Columbidae; genus Columba; species Columba livia. Next base: position 17,714,051 of record NC_088603.1, on the reverse strand, counting down.
TTTGAAGGGATCAAGCCTGCTCTGGGATTGGCATCACCTTCGTGTTTGGCCTGCCACCAGGTTGCATCATCCTGGCTCATGATCTGAAGGACATCTCCTTTTCTGAAAGCAAGGCCAGCTTCTTTACAAGGAATTGCTTTATCCTCTTTGGGATCATAGTCAAATAGGGCTCTGATAAACATCTGAAATAAACCATGTTTTATCTTTAGAATAAAAAATATTAAATGTAATCCAAAGGTATCTCCTATTTTTGCTTTTACTGTTCAAAAGCTTTGAATTAAATAATGTAAAGCAATAAGCATTTACTGCTGTAAAACATCCTTATGAACATCTAACATGAGAAGCTCATATGGAAATATTAAACTCATTGCTACTCCAACTGCAATCCCAGTGCAGTGAAGGTTATAAGATCCAACTCCCAAATGCAAACAGGACTTTGCAGGTGAATAGTGTGCCCATGTGGGGAACAGAAGGGAGGATATTTTAAAACGATGGTGCTATCAAGTGTCTTCTGCCCAGTGTAGGATGGGAGAAAAGGAGCACTTGGAACTAAGCCAGGTCCTCGCAGAAGACTGAAAAGTACCTTATGTCAACTTCACGCCTGTACAGTTAGGGCTTAAGAACCATGTTTCACCCACTTGTAAATTTAGCATGCACTACACATTGTTGCATTAGAAAAACTGAATCTGGAGGCGTAATCACATTCTTGGTTCTGTCATCCAAGCAAACAATATATATTTTCAGCATAACAGTTATTGCAATAGCTTCTGAAATAGTCTTGCCTACCTTGCCTTCCTTTACTGGCATTTCTTCCTTTACACTAGGTATAATTTTAAATGTAATTGCTCCTTGAGACTGAGCCTGGTGAACATTTGAAAAGAAAATGAGAAATAATGAAAAAGAAATCGAGAATTAAGCTATACATTTCAAAGGAATATTAAAAGGAAAATAAATCCAAATTAATTTAAAAATACTGAAATTTAATGAATCTCTCCTCTACTAAGCACGATCCATGGAGTTTGACAGCTTCACCATTCTAAACTTTGCATTGCAAAGAATAAAATACCTGCTTGAAATGCTTGGTTTTATTTGCTTCACTGGTGGCCAGAGATGGAGTGTTAAAAACTGGGACCTGCATGTTTCAGAGGTCCCACTTCTGCACTGAAAGCAGAAGCAAATGCTATAGCAAAAATATATGCATATTAGAAGCAACCACAGGACTCCTGGCACAGTTTGGACATCCCTGGAAAAATCCAACTAACATTTCATTAAAAAAAAAAAAAAAAAAAAGAAAGAAAAAAAGAAAAATTCAAATAGGCTTATGCCATATTTATCATATAAAACTATTGGGGGGGATTTATTCTTTTGGCAACTTTAAGATACTTGAAAAGAAAAACATATTTGAATAGACTACGTGTACTTAATGGAAAAAAAGCCCTCCACTATAAATCTTAAAACAAGTTAGCCATCATCAGCCACCTCATCCATTCATCTTTCCCTATATCCCACTTAGAGTGTGTCTGGCTGCATTTTACTTATTAACCACCATATATTCCCACTGCCTCGGTGACATTTTGCTGTTGAAGGAAGTGCTAATCAGCTGGAGCCTCTGCTGCTGTTGCACGCAGCCGACAAGTTCCATAAAACCGGGAGAGCGCCACAGACAGCCAACGACTCCAGCAAAATGGAAACAGGCCCGTCCAGTACCGAGCGAGACATAGTTCTGCCGGCACGTCTGCGCCCCAGAGCTCGCTGTTGGACAAGCTGCAGCCAAGTCCTTATTGCACCAGCCGTAGGGCTGGAATCAATAAGTCCGTTACTTCTGAAACAAGCCCTAACTAGCTTTTGATGTTTATATTGCACCTCGAGGAGGTAAATGGGGAAATTGTTCACACCTTTTCTAGGGCTATTGTGCTTCTAGAGATTTTTAAATATTAATTTCTAAAGGAAAATGTGTTTCTGTAGGGAACATAAAACCACAAAGCAAGTATAAATATCAGCGGGCTAACACTTGAAATGAATCATCTCAGTTATTGAACCAAAGCTGTGAGACAGCCACTCAATTCAGCAGGACAGCAAGGTATTTATGCACACAGAAATGCCTACACCATGAATACAGAGCTGTCATGACCCTCACAGGTTTCTTTGCTGTAAAAATATCAAATATTTCAGACAAATTCTAAATTACTTCATGTGCAATAGGGTTCTATAAGTGAATAATTAGGCTGGCTTCAGAAATTCTGTAGTTCAGAGGACTACAAACAATCATATAAATGGCTATACAGTGCAAATCAATACAAAATATAATCTTAATATATCACTTTGTTTATTCTATCAAGTACATGTATTTTGAAGTAATTTTCACACAGAGTAATTGTATTATTAATAATTATGAATACATTTAAAAGTTTTAATTCAACAGATTATGGTGTGCCTGAAAAACTAGATTATACACCAAGGACTGCAATATCCTGCAACATATTTATAGCCATATTACCAGCATTAACTCTTTACAAGTAGTCTGAAAATGCATATATATATATATATATATATATATATATATATATATATAAAATATGTAATGCATGGATAATCATTCTTTAAGAGAAAGGAAATAGAGGCGCCACTGGAAGAAAAAGCATTATTGTAGAACATACTTTTTTCTAAGAAATAGACTAGAAAACACAAGTCTAATTACTTTTTCTTGACTCCCCTAAATTAATTTAAAAATGTTTGGTATTTACCAAAATGTGTATTATTTCTTCAGGTTTTTTATCATCTACAGGAATCCCATTGACTTCCCTCAGCTCATCACCAACATGAATAAGACCTACAGAAGGCAAAGAGGAGTTGTTCAACAGTAGCTAGATATTATACAAAAGATGCCATTAACATGCAGCTTTTTTCTCCATTGCTTATCCACTTGAAGCTATAACTTAAAAGCAGGAATATATGCTCCTGTCCTCACAGATAAGTTTGAGATGGTTGATTTACTCACCTCCCGTCCTTCCTCCCAAAAATTAGAACAATTTCTCTGTGACTTTTCCAGACTTTTATGCAGATGTTTGAAAAATGTCTGTGCCAATTCTTTTCCTGCTCATAATACTTTCTTATTGCTACACAGCTGCAAGTACTGCAAAGATCACTTAGGCTGTGAGTGCTAATTTGCGGCACAAATGTTTCCTAATTTTACGATATATATCTAGATTTACTCCATTATCCCATGGAAGTGTGAAACACGGCTGTCCTAGATTTTCCTCAATGCAAAGAGGCACTTCAGAGTAAAATTCAGGACCTCTTCCTTGAGCTCTTGCAGATTTTGAGCATCCCAAACTAGCATTAACAGTCTAGGATGTGCTGGTATTTTGAGAATTACCAGCCGAAACTCCAAATGGATGTACTAATATAAAATGATTTAGCCATCCTGAGTTCCTCCATCAGCAGGTTGTAATCTTGGCATATCCTTTCATTTCCAAGTGCGTATCTTCACATGGAAACAAACCATTATATATCTTAAAAAACCCCTGTATCTGCTAACTCAAAGATGTCCAGTTGGAAGTGAATTGGGGAAAAAAGAATCAGCATGAATACTTTCACCAGTATTGAAATATCACTCTGGAAAGCTGTCCAAACCCCAAATACTTTTGTTTGTGATAGCGATGTATTTTGTGTATACAATCTGCTTCCATTTTATCTCATCTTCTTCTGAGTTATAGAACTTGAATAACTAGTGGAAAAGAGCAAAACCTTACCACTTCTATCTGCAGCTCCTCCACGCATTATCCTGGCCACCACAATTGCACCAGTCTGTTCATCCCTTTTAATAGTAGCACCCTTAAAGAAAAAATAAAAAAAGTTATTTGGTTAATCTTACCATAATTTTAATTCTCTAGGCTAAAAAAAAACATTTGCTACATAAAACTGCAAAAAAGTTGACATCGTATTATAGCAATGTGTGAATAAGCCAGAAATGGTACTTGCCTATGAAAAGAATATACAAAATATGTTGCTCTGTTACCATCCTATTAAAACATGAGTTCTTTTCCATTCAGAACTGACTCATGCAGTTTGGAAAAATGATACAAGAAGTTTACTGTTCGACTTCATGTTAACTGCAGCGTACCTTACCTGAGCCTGTGGCTGAAACTGTACTAAACTAAGAATTGATAAATTGTTTTTCCTACATTAAAACAGGCCACATTACATACTATGGCTATAAAAACTTTATTTGTGCTCGTAATAGTTGCACTTTATGCTCAGAACTGCCCGTGTAACCCACTCATCATAGTTTTGCTTTCCAGCATTATCAATGAATAAACAGGAATCTGAGAAATGCCCCTGCACACCAGGGCTCACCTGGACGACCCACGGGACAGCAGTGCGGAGGAGGGGAACGTTTCCTGACTTAGTCATGGCTGTTTTCATGCACTGCACAAACACAGCAGCCAGGCATTCAGGTAAAATGACATCATGTAGTTAAATTTCCAGCAAACAGCTGTCTAGATGAGAAAAATGCTGGGAAGGATGCGGTGGCGCGGAGAGGCCTGTCCTGCCAGGCAGAGGGGACAAGGCCCGGGGGAAACGCTGGCCCTGCTTGGAAGGCAGAACCCGCAGAATAGCAACATAGATTTTAGCTAGTTACGATGTACCGTACAGTCACCTCCAAAAAGATTATTTGATCCAGTATTTTCACAAAGCAACACAGAAAAAGGCACCTCCTGGCAAACAGCTTTTTATCTGCACATGATCACTTTGCCATGTCAATGTATTTATTAGAGTTACCTGTGATAACTCTGACTTTTTTAATCAACAGAGGTATTTAGGACTCTGGCAGGTAAGTCAATTTTCTGAAAAATTCCACATTTTTTATTAGTATTACTTCACCTCTGAGTACAAGAGAGTGGTTAGAATTTCCTGCCATCAGAAAATTGCTGTGCTTGAAGTAGAGTACAGAAGTACTTTACAAATAAAGTTCCTTTAAATAATTAAATTGCTTTTACAGCTAGTTTATGTATTTGTTTAGACTAAACATGAACATCATGTTTATCACTATTTCAATTTTTAAGTGTTTCACGGATGTGAAGCCAAAATAAGTACAAGTACGTAACAGGGGTGACGTTTCACTGCAGTTAAAAATTGTACTGACTGACTGTCAACAAACTTGTTTCCTTTTCCCTCTGCCTCTGAGACGGAAAACCAGCACAAAACAAAAATGGGAGATTAATTTACATTTTACTATATGCAAGCTGCATTTATTGCAAATAGAGAAAAATTAAAACAGACACCACACAATATTCTCTTTGGATGAACTTCTAACAGGAGACAGCAAAACTGATGTGCTGTGTTTGTGCATTTTATTTTACATCTTAAATTTATTATTATGACATTCTATCCATAAGCAAAGTAATTCTGCAATTTGTCATCCTTGTTTATAATGCAATTATATTGGCAAACATTTGTTTGTATTATAGTTTCAACCGAGTCTGAAAGTTTGAAAAATATAAAGATTTAGCCACAGCTAATCTCACTTTAAAAGCTCATTATTAGACTCCTGAGCAAAAAGAACTGCACACCATTAGGAACACATTAAACAAAGCATTAGCCCTTCTAGCCTATATATCAATACTGAGTTCTGACATTGCAGCAACGGCTATTAATTTGGAGTTTATTATTAATACCTGGAAGATTAAAACTGTTTATAAGTACGAAGCATCTTTTGATGGATATTAAAAAAAAAATAATAATTTACACATGACGATGCTAGAGCCAAATATAAATACAGGACATTTCTACCATATTGTCCCCAAGAAACAGAGGCTCTCCTAATTAATTACGGGAAAAGCCCTGAACAGAAAGGCTTCCTGCCTTTTACCTAGAAGTCAACACTACTAAATGCAAAAGGTACAGAATGACTAACAACCTTTCACTATGATCACCCAGCTACCCCAGACCCTAATGCTGCTGTCTGACAACAGGTACTTCATTTCACCTTGTTTGTAGATAGACCCTAGAAAAAAAAGACCAGAGTATTAACCCAGCCAGCATCTGGAAGCAACGATAAGGCTCCTGTCCAAGTGGAACGGCCACCTCATGCTTGATGTGATTATCACTAATGGCACAAAATGAATTTTCCTAGCTCAGGTTAGACAGTTTGACAGATGTCGCAACAAAGAGAACAAGTAAATTTGAATTTTCAAACAAAGCACAAAATCAAGTTTGAATTCACAGGGAAATTATTTAACACAAGTTAGCTCACTGTCAATAACTCCTCTGTGGCAAACTCAAAGGGAATGGACAGACCCACTAAAAGCACTGTTTGAATGTATGTATTTTTGCTGTACCTATAGTACACAAAGAAAAAAAGAGAGTTACTTGAATTCCCCTTCCATCCCAATTTAGGATACTTAAAAGAAATCATCAAACACAAGTGGATTTCTTCTTGAAAATCCCAAGAGCTGGCTTTCTGAAAAAGCAGCTTCTCTTGTAATGGTGCCAGCTCTGTTTAAACTATGAGGTATATATAATCTGGCAAGAATTTATCCATGTGAGATGTTCAGCTCCAGTACTTTCAGTTACATGTGCAATGCAGCTCCTCATTTAGAGCTTTAAAAATGGAAGAAGGTTAGACTGGACTTCGAGAGCTGGAAAATATTTTCAGTGTTGCTAGCCAAAAGTGTAAGTTACCCTAAATGAGACATATAGAGATGTAATAGCATAGCTCAGTTTAAAATACTTTTAAAAGGAAAAATAAGAAGTTTGGGAGCCATATGGTGATCAGACCGAGAAAATGTTTAAAGGTATACCAGGCAAAAGCACTAAAAATAATACAAGCTCCTTTAGCAAGCCTCTTTCACTTTTTTTTTCCTCCCCCATCTTTAATGTAGTAACACTGATTGGTGAGCATCACTCAGGGTTTCACAGATGTGAGCTTTATTAGTTCATCCATTTATCTGCTGGTTCCAGAATATAAACATTATAAACCTTTATTTTTTAAAGAAAGACAGACTAGCCTATAAAATAAATTACTAATAAGAGAGTCTGAAACATCTGTAATATTTTTGCATACCTTTCTGTTAAACAAAAGCACATGCAGATACTGAATGCAAATAAGTACTTCAGTAAGCCTTATTTTAATTCATTCTCTATGGAAAATGCTAATACAAATATCAGTTACCTACTTTATAGTGAAGAGTTATTTAAAAGCCAATGCTCACATACATGTAGACCATCCACACTAAAGCTGTTCTTACACCCAAATTAAGCCTAACTGTAAAATAGTTGCGTTCATTCACTAATAAGAACTGAGCTATGGGGACTCAGTGAGAGGCAAGCAAGAATCTTCACGGGCAGAACATGTAAAGGACTCTCTTAAATCTCCACAATTCATTTCACTCAAGTTCAGCTATGGAAATCACGTATCTAGCTCAAGCTAGGTGTCTAGGCTCCTCCTCTACTTAATGAAAAGAAACAGGCAGCTCTGGAGAATTAATCATCCTTTCATTAAGGCAAACATCTTTAATAGATGCCATGGTAGTGTGGTTGTACATCTCGGAGCTCAGGAACGCTAACCAGGAACATGACAGTGGCTGAAAAAGCCCTGGAGAGGTAGGCATAAGTAAAACCCTCCAAGATATCTGATAAAAAGCCTAATTATAGCCATGTGAATTTTGGACTAGTTTTGAAAAGAGATGTTTCTACTTCTCTTTACATAAGTTTCGAAGATATTCTAAATTACTTTGTTCAGATAAAACCTCCTGACACAATTTCACCTCACACGAGCGAGATACTGCCAGAACGGCATTTGCTAATAGAGCATTTAAAAAAACAAAAGCAAACAAAAAAACTCCACCACAACCGTGGAAGGATTAACAATTTTAAACCATCTCTTCCAAAAAACTGGAGGAAAGTTCAGCATTGACTTCTGAACTGGGGGAATCTGGCAAACAGAAAGCCCTCCCACAAACCATGTGTTTCCCTCTCTTTTGAGATGATTACTCCTGGGAACTCAGGCCTCATTAATATGTGATTAACACAGGCTCAGAACACCGGTGAGGTGCTTAACTCAGAGAAAAGCACGAAGAAATACAAGAGGAAATGTGGTGCAGTTTTATATAAAAATGGTCACTATATATTTTCCAAAGAAGTTACGAGAGTGCCTAATTTGCTTCACAGAGAGTACAGTTGAAAGTCATCCAAAAGAGATATCCAATTCAAGAACGTCCAGAGTGTGCAACTGATTTAAAGCTTACTGCTCTGCAGAAAAACAATCTCTACTGTTTGTGTAAAAATAGAGAACAAGAATGTATCCGAGGTGAAACAAAAGTTCAAAGAGCTCAGTATCTTCAAGTCAAGAAACCAGACAGTCTCCATCCCAGAAAAAATATTGCATGGTACCTTCAATCTCAAGCTCAGTATCAAAGATCTTGATATAACTATGCAAGTAGAAGTCAGACTTTTCAACTGGAGAATAGTGAATAGATGAACCGAACAAGTAGAGACTCTCTGATCTGTGCTAAGAATACCCAATAGTTTAGAACAGGGGTATCAAAATCATTTTCACCAGAGGCCACATCAACCTCATGGTTGCCTTCAAAGGGTCGAATGTAATTTTAGGCCTGTACAAATTTAACTATTCATACATTTATAGAGGCCTAAAATTACAGCCGGCCCTTTGAAGGGAATTGCAGAGCTCACGTGCCTCCCAACGAAAATGAGTTTGACACCTATGCTTTAGAACAAGTTCTGAAGGAAAAGCCACTAAAAAGACATGGAAACAAATAGAAATTTAAATTTTAAATAGTTAGTAAACATAGATCATGGCATATCCTTTCTTTAGTAAATTAACTTCAGAAAGCATAAATGCAGTAGATCTAATATATCTAGTATAAACCTGTCTTTATTTATTCTGCTGTGCCATATTTTGGTAAGACCTTATCTGAATTACTATCCATGTTTCTTCTCAGCCCTTACCTAAGTGAAAAAAAGAAATCTAGGGAAGACAAAAATAATAGATTTGTTATGTATTGTGGTGATGGTGTCATAATAAGTCACTATAAATCTGCCACAAAGAAATGCATGTTTACATTAACAATAATAATGCCAAAATGGAATGCAGATGCATTATGGAAAAGGAGAAGGACACTATACACACTATACACACTATCCTTTGAAGTCTTCCTGTAGAACAAGTAATATGCAAAACAGAACTCCGACAAAAATGAAACATTAAGATAGACAGGGGATTTGGAAAGAACACAAAAACTCCTCTCCTGTACAGAAAAGGTACAATCTAGAAATGTTGGCTGAAGGGCAGCTTTTGGAGGTCATTCAGGCCAATGTCCTGCTCAGGGCAGGACTATTGTCAGTGCCAGATGAAGTCAGGCATTACATTATGCTTGAGGTTGGATATTCCACATCTCCGGTTACTCTGCTCCAGTGCTGGACTTTCTACCCATTGAAATACTTCTGTTAATTCTCAGCACAAGCCTCCCATGGCTGCAACTTGTGGCCATTGCCCTGCGTTTCAGCATCTTTCATTGCTGAGAAGAGTTTGACTCCACGGTCCTTGTGAGCTCCCCACTCTCAGGTAGTTGCAGGCTGCAATTACCTTTGTCCTTTGCCTCTTTCTAGCAATAGATCTATCACAGATTCCATTATGAAGCTGTTTTCACCTTGATAAATAAACTAGGTAATCCTAAACTGAAGAACTGAGTTATCTCACATTTTTTATATTTTCCATGGCCACAGTCCTGTCTAGTAAAAGAAAGTTCTAAAGAAAAAAACAACCCACCACTCCTTTCTGCTACTTCTTTAGCACAAGAGTTGTGCTAAGTGTGGATGTACCTTTTTAAGAGATTGTACTGGTTTTGGCTGAGACAGAGTTAATTTTCTTCACGGTAGCTCATATGGTGCTATGTTTTAGATTCGTGATGAGAACAGCGTTGATAACACAGGGATGGTTCAGCTATTGCTGCGCAGCACTTACAATGTCAAGTGCTTTTCTGCTTCTCACCACCGAGTGGGCTAGGGGTGCACAGAAGCTGGGAGGGACACAGCTGGGACAGCTGACCACAGCTGGCCAGAGGGATATCACACACCATATGGTGGTGTGCTCAGCAATCAAATTGGGGCAAGAAAATGTAAGGGAGGGATGTTTGGAGTGATGATGTCTGTCTTCCCAAGCCACAGCTACGTGTGATGAAGTCCAGCTTTCCTGGAGACGCAGATGGCCGCACACCTGCCTGTTGGTGGAAGCAGCGAGTGAATTCCTTCTTTTGCTTTGCTTGCACATGTGGATTTTGCCTTACCAATTAATCTGTCTTGATATCAACCTGTGAATTTTCTCACTTTCACCCTTCTGATTCTCAACCCCATCCCACTGAGGCAAACACACGAGCAGTTGCGTGGGGCTGAGCTGCCAGCGGGGTTAAACCACAGCAGACACACCAGGACCTGGAGGATCCCACCGGATGGGCAACAGGGGAACCTGAGGAACAGTCCAAGGATAACCCTCAGCTTAGGCAACTCTACTTTTCCCTTTAGGAGTGCTTAAAATCTCAAAAGCCAATATACAACGTATGTATTTCATATAGGTTTTCAGACAATCTGTTTTGTTTTCGGAGTTGCGATTTATCCAAGACACTTTGAGATATTAACTTACGGTATCTAATTCACAAAAGTCTTAGTAGCAAATCATGTTTGAAACAGGAAACTATGTAAATTAAGATTTTATTAAGATTTTCCTGACAAATTCAAGAAAAGCAACAATAAGGGTGTTTTCATTAACACTAAAAATAAGCTGCTCAATTAGAACTCATTTCATACTATATGTTCAAATTTCTTCACACCTTTCAGAATTAATACTCTTTCTGATACTAAAACCTAAAGCTATTTTTTTCCCCCTCAAAGAATTTCTTTGATAAAAAGAAAAGGAAAACTTAAAGCTGTGATTTAAACATTTAAGGGGGGAAAAAAAAAAATAAAAAAGTAGATTTACTATGTTAAAACAAAGCAAAAACTTTCCATACGGTCAAACATTTAATTATGCCCATGGGCACCTACAGTCAGTGAATACCAAAACTTCCTTCATGTTTATTGATGCCAGAAATCCATCAAGAATAAGAGTAATAGTAAAATATCTACTGTGAGACAAGCTACCCCTGCACGCCTAACAGAGGCATCGCTCTCCCACTGTCATCTCAAATACAAAATCATGGCTTTCGCAAAGTAACTTTGAGATATTTCTTTAGGATTGCTATCCATTAAAACAAATATCCAGCACAACATAAATAAAGCTCTCACTGGTTTGCAGGAGAAAAGGAATATAGTTAAATTTTACACAAGATGACTTTCAGTCTACAGCAAATAAAAATAACCAAATCAGTAAAGCATTTTAATATTCTCATAATACAACCTTTCATTTTTCCAGATATCCCCATGAAGATATTAACTTTCTAGTATTCATAGTCCAAAGTACAACAACAGACATCTTAAATTTGCCCAGATTTCAATTCAAGTATTTTAAAATATGTTTTTATGCTTTCTTTTCAGTGTATCGAAAGGTCACCTTTTTTTACATGAATGGTAACAGGCACAGTTCACAACAAAGGTCAAGATTTCTCCGGAGATTCATTCTCCCTCTCTCACTTTAAAACAAGTTCGTGATTTGAATTCAAGATAAAAGATGAATATATTATTGATCTAAATACTCAGACTCGCCCACATATATAATGCTCAAACACCATCAAAGAACACATTCTTATGATTCATTTCATGTGCTTTACTTATAATGACCGCGAATGGAAGTCACAAGTGTATTATTGAACGTTATGAATAAACAGGCGTAATGTCTGTCTGCCTGTGTTTCAAGTTAATGTTACCCATTCACACTCACAATCTGAACACTCCCCACCCTGTGCACTCGCACAAAACCCCAAAACAAAAGACAGGGTTACTTACCAATGGCTCCCTGTTTTTGACGAGCCTGATTATTTTAACTGAGTCTTCCTCCTCATCAATGTCATCAGGCATGGGGGGCAAGACAGGATCATAGTTCTTCTGAGCAACAGTATCATGTACAGAGAGCAAAGCCTGCAAACATTAACAGTCAGTTTGTTATTTGGCATCTGAGACATTTATGAAAGACAAAGCAGAGGATATTTTTCATAGCCTGACTCTTCCAGTGTAATGCACGTAGATCGGATATAATTGTTGTATACAATTTTAACACACGTCAAACTGATGAAAAACTCCATAAAGTATGTGTTTTCATATACAGAACGTATGCATCTACTAAACTGTGGATACAGAACAGAGTCTTCATACACACAAGAATACCAAGTGCTTTGCACATTAGCTTGAAACTACAAAAATCATGAACAGGAGAAAGCCCAACTCTCCTAAAGTAAGAACGTTCTACTAATCCTAGATAAAAAGTCTATTTGATATAATAAGCAGTTCTATGAAACAAATGAGCAAAATAAGCATCTATCAGTACCTCTGTTCAAACATGAGATGTATGACTATAAGCTGTTGCCCAAATATTCCCTTCTGAGGAACTCTGGAAGCTTACCTGGTTACCGGATCCCTTTCGTACTAGCTCCCTTTAATATGAGATCCAAATTACCTTAGGAATTTTTAATTTATTGTGGAATTCATGATTGAGATTGAGGAACATAATGTTGAAACGATTTGGTTCAGGCAGGTGCTTATCAATCACCTGACTCATGTCTTGCCTCCTTTCTTTCTCCATTGCTTCTCCAGGCCACACTTCGCTTGAACAATAGATTTTTCAAAGAAAACCCAAATGAAGTCTGACAAAATGGTCAATCTTAAAATGATTTATGAATGCGCAGAAACTGAAAATCTTGAAAGTCCAAGTTAGAAAGCTCATTCTCCTAATGCTCTAAAAAAACTCAGCTATAATCTAAAATTCACAGCTTTTTCTACATACAGAACTCTTAAAAGTTCTTTTCTGTTTTGAAAAGTTTTCATAATTTGTAACACCTTTTAAATTGGTGAAAAAAACAGTTAAGTAATTCTTTTACTTTTGTAGTGAGAACTATGCATTATAGCAGGACTAACAGCAACAAACATACATATCATTCTGTCTACTTTTTCCAGTTTTCAAGTAGTTGCTCCTCAATACATGAATATTTAAATTTTTACCTGATTTTTTTTCCCAAAGAGTCAATATTACAAAAGATGTAGTCTGATTAGCAGAAGTAATTTGCCAATTGATAACCTTCCTGACAATAAAAATAAAGCATTTTGGAAAATGTGGAGATGTTTGGGATACAGCAGAACACATCAACATTGTAGACATGGATGGTATCAGAAGGTTTCATAAGAATGACTGTAATTATGAATCTATTACAACAATTACAATAATAATTAAGAAGAAACTCCTTAATAAAGAACAGAAAATTACTATAGTTCTCTGATACCAGTTTACTCGCTACTTAATAAAAGGCTGAGTACACAAATGACCGGAAACTTCTCAAGGATAATACAAATGTTTAAAAAGCATGACACTTCCATTACAATATTCCAGATTTTTTTCTTCCTGAATGGATTAGACTGTCACAACAGAAAACAATTCCCAGGCAATGCTACAAGGTATCATGTCAAAAGCAGAAGGCAAAGAGCGTATCTTGAAATTCTGAACTTCAAATTTGAAATTAGGGCCTCAACAAAATAAACAGAAAGGAAGATCGTACCTGCTTCATAAGAAGTTGCTATTGTTTTACTAATTTCTACGTATATTGTACAATTTGATAAAAACATTTCAACACACTCTAATTATTTCTGGTATTCTTCCCAAGACACAGTTATGAATTTGTACTATTTATCATCAGAAATTACCCACTCCCTCACACCAAATGTTACTTTTAGTTTAGATCTGAGCTAAAAACCTCAGGCCAGCAACTATGTTTCCTCCTGGCAATGTGTATTATGAAGCATTACACATGTAAAGCCATGCAATCAATGCAGTCCTCTAAGGATGTATGCGAAACATCAAAGATATACTAAAACAAAAGTAGTGTTTGCTTTTACTTCAGGTTACTTACAGTTAAGACTTCTGAAACTAGTCTTCTGCAATTACATTTTTCCACATAATGTAGGGCACATTCATAGTCTGGTTCAATTTAATAAGGTTCTACATTGCAGCTTAAAAACAATCAGGCAGATAGAGAAAACAGATGAAAATAATCTAAAGTGCCACTTCCAGAGTAAAAGGTAGCAAATTAAAACATGTTCAGAAGAATCTACCCTTGACAATGAAACTTTCAGAACAGATTCTGTTCACTGCTACACTGAATTATGCCACCAGTGTTCATAAGGTACTTCCCTGCTCTGATGGCCAGATCCTGGACACTACGCACAGAACAATGATGCGGCCCAAGTATTATAAACCGATGTCAAGCAATGTCTGGTATTTATGAAGCTTTTCTTCACTCACAACTGGAACTTACCAACCCCTTCCCTCCTCCTCCTAAAAAACATACTAAACCAACAATATACTACAGTTTCCAACATAAGATCTTTTCCCAAAACTCTAGTACTACTTTATCTCAGTGCAAAGATGCGTATTTTAGGTAAGAGCATGAATGCCAGAAATTATGTCTTTTCTCAGTCAATCTTCCAGAAGAGCTTCTGTGACCACAAACTTGTTCATGCTGCACGCTGAACATGCCGAGATTTCTTTCCTGCTTGTCCTCCATCATCGCTTCTTGTAGCACACTTTGCTCTGCCCGCTGCAGCTGCTCTTGAAATAGTCAGCAGCACAGACATGGGCCAATAACTAACCTGCAAACAAAGCTTCAACTAGAAGTGATCAGAGCCCGTCCTCGGAAGAACGACCGTATGTTCTGAATACAACGAAGAAATGAACATATGCACAGCTGCTCTGTACTGTGCAATTAATAGAATGTATGCTTAGTTCAAAAAACTCTGTGTCAGGCTAGACTTTTATAGAAAAGGTTGGGACTCTTTAAAAAACAAATTACAAGTGTGAAGAAACAAAAGTTGGATCTTATGAAGAACAAGATTTACATGGAATAATTGTGCAGTAAATGCACATGGCAATGGAATGGTAGCAATGTTTTCTTTTTGTAGATAAGATTAACTTATTCACTGCCATTATACTATTTTTTTCATATTTTTAAGACTTTATTTATCATAAGAAACTCTGCAGATGATTTTTTAAAATGTTTTTTGTTTTCCAATACACAGCTCTTCAGAACTATGCATGTATGATCCAAAATTTGGGTCATGTGTATTTAAGTACCTCTGGAGAAAAAGATTTCATTTCAGCTCTAAGTTCTATGCTTATGATTCACTAATGTAAACATGGTCCATATTTAGAACTTGAAAGAAGGTATGATTCAAACTCCTGCACTACCTAAATATAAATATTGATGTTCAGCTAAATTCTTAGACATGATCTAGCTGGAAATGAATACTTTCATCAGACCTCTGAAATGTCTAATAACTAGTGCTGTATTTTTCATATTAAAGCTATCACTGATCATTTCACAGTTTATAAATTGAAATTTTACACTATCAACTGACACAAAGCAAATCTGACATTGGAAACATTCAAAGTCCTTTTTCTCAAACTGTTCTGAAACCTTAAATGTTTATTTAAATTGGGAATGTTATTAATGAAAACAGTTCTATATTTTGAAAAATGTGTATCATTTAACTACACTGACTACATTTTTGCTCCTGTAAAACAATGACAAATTTTATATTATTTTTTGTTTCTGTTCATATTTTGAGATCTGTAAGAGTAAAAATACCCCATGTAGCCTCCGACTTGTGAACACAACTCCTTAAGTTTTTAACTTCTCATTATTAAAAATCTCAATTTAAGCTTTACTTTTCAGAAATATTTTACGTTTACTAGTCTAGAAAAACATTTTAGAGAACAGTAAGTTAAGTAAAGAAGCAAGACAGAATGGACAAAGAAACAAAACCAGTCTCTTTACAGTACTTGACAAAACAAGATGGGAAAATTAAATAACTAATAGTTAAGATTATCGATATAAAACTTGTAGGGACTCAAAGCAGCCTTTATGAAAGCCAACAGCCGCAGCAGATGGTGACACCGCCAACCCAGCTGCTGGTGACCTGCCCATGGAGCGATCCCTGCCCTGGCAGCAGAGTCAGCAAAACGGAACAAAATGGCCCATGACTTTGCTGTCCCAGTGCACGGCCTGGAGCATTAGCACCGGCCACCTTCTCTGGCAGTTCAGCCTAAACTCTATCAGGTGAGACAGAGACGTTTTTCCACCTCTTTGCTTTGCTATGGTGACAGTAACTTCCACTGAGGTTGGCACAGAGAAGTTGCACCAGAGCAGAAAAGTAACTTCATCAGCAAAGTGCCCCTGGACCCCCCTGGCAGAGCTCGTCCTCCAGAGAGCTCTACCATATCGTGGTGTCCTCTGTGATGGGGTTACAGAAGACTGGAAAAAGACAAGCTAAAGATGTCAGTCGGGAAAATTATTCAAGACTGGAAAGACTGATTTATGAGCAACTTGCATAAAGTTAAAATCAAGTCATCCAGTGACCGATATCAAAGAAGGAAAGCAGAAAGAGCTGGGAGGAGACTGAGCTCACTGAAGGAAAGATCATCGGAGCATCAAAATGGAAGGAGAAGCACAAAAGATGTAACAGCCAAACATGTGCAAGAATTTAGAAAGCAGAAGAATAAAACCAGCAGAAAGCTGTAGCGTAATGGTGATGGCATACAGGCTCTAGGCTCAGAAAAGCAATTTGACTTGAGAATAGTCTGGAGAAAAAAGGAATAAAATATAAAGTAGTCAGAATCAAGCTATACATTTAAGAGCAAGTGGTAAACAGCACAAAATTTAACAGCAGAAAAGGAAGATAAGAATTTAGGTTGGTGGGCAGGGGGAAGAGAACAACCTTTCTTCTTCTACAGGAGTCTTTAAACCTACTATCTTGAGTACATGAACTAGACTTTACATTGATGTATGGGTGGCTTCCACGTCCCCAATACCATTCTCCAGCAAATGGGTGGTGAAACAGCCACCAGAACAGGGCTGGGCATGGCAGACTCTGCCCACTAACAGTGCCCGCTGCGCCAGCACCTGCAGCCCCGTCCTGCCGCAGGAGAAGGGTGGACAAGAGAACAGGAGGGCAGGTGAGAACAGGCATCTCGACCAACAGGTGAGAACAACTGCATTAGCTGAATTCTCCAGCTCAGTAAAGCTTGAAGCATAATCTAGAAGCAGAAGCAAGCAACAAAACCCACGGGCAGGAGAAACTTGGTTGTGATGCTGAAGCAACCAGAGGATGGCTGGGGTAACAGTGAACTGAATTTTTTGGTTTTGGCAGCAGAACCAATGAGTGAGCCAACAAGCTACCGTAAGCACTTATCAGGCAAAGAAGTAATAATATTCCTTCTGAAGGTGCAATAATCTATTCACTTTCTTACAGAAATCTGAGATTTTCTCTTCTGAATAAAACTCTCAAGTTTAATATGTACAGCACATAATGCTACAGAAATCAGTGAACTTCCAAAGAAACATGTTTTACTTATGCCACTGGAAATCATATGCAGTGTTCATTTGACACAAGCAAAAAACTGTTGACAGTGATGGTAAGAAAAATGAAATAAGTCCTATAAATTAAGCATGACTTTCAGTTTGTAATCAGGACACCAACGGGTGCACTAATTCATAGCAAAAAAAATCAGAGTTAATTTACTTCTTTCCATCCTTCAAATTTTGTAGTTTTCCTATGTATTTTTTATAAACTCCCTAGAAATGGAACTTTGTGCGAGAAGGCAACAGTTAGATATGTACAAAGGAGAAAAAACATTCCGTGCTTGCAACTGTCCCATCTGTACTTAAACCAGAGTTGCCCTCTAGTTTAAGCTTGTACAGCTGGCAATTAAATCCCTTTTTTTTTCTAATTTGACTTTGATGCAGTTGGGTCACAGTAGTGATTAAAAATGTTTAAAACACATACTGTACATGTGTGGGTTTGTGTTCTTAATATCTACCATATATTAATGTTTTTAGCATAGCAACATCTCAGTTGGCTCAATATTCAGTATATATTACTTTTTCCTGTACTGTGATGGACTTTATCCATGACTATATGAACTTCCTTTCACAAAAGGGTAATTTCCTTGCCTGAAAATGCAGTTCCTTGATTTCAGATTCACCAATCTGAACTGATGGGTTTACCTGCAGCTGGTGGCCAGACAGCAATAGCCAACAGAAAAGTGAACTTTCTGCATCTTCAGACTCCACTTCCTCTGGCTCATTGTTCGCAGCCCCCGGAGACTCTCCCGAAGTTGAACTGTTCTCAAGTGTTCACAGAAACACGCAGCCTGTCCCTGTCATCTGCTAAAGGTGTTACTGTTCTTCCAGATGACAGCCCTTTGTTTTCCCTCCGTTATGGACAATGGCAGAATAAGCTCCGATTTTAAATAAACAGTGAAGAATCTAACAAAGTCTCTTTTACATTTGTAACGTGATTCATGCAACTAGAGCATTCTTGAAGCTTTAAGCCCTATTGAAGTAACTTCCAAGAGCACAAATAGATGGTTTGCAGAGTGGAAAATGCCAAGACAGGAGCACTCTTCCAATATCTTGGCAATCCCTCATCAATTCATTTTTTGAAGAAGTGACAGCATCCTGCAATATTAAGTGTCTACAGCAGTAGCATGCATCTTTTCTTGGTGGAAAGCCACCTGAAGACATCCCTCCCCAAAAAATCAAGTGAAAATATAAACTAAAGAAAAGTAAAAGCTGAAGTTGCAGTTGCCCTTTCTGAAAAAGTGTCTTTTAGAAATGACCCAGCCTTTATTTGACAGCAACATTATATATAAAGTCTTGAAAACATCTACTGATCCATGAGGTTAAAAGAATCTGGAAATACTTGATTCCTCCAGAAAATAACAACATATATTCATTTATGATAAGGAGGCCTTGAATTCCTCTATGGAGTACTCATACTATAAAGACACCTAACTAAAAATAATCAACCAGTTTAGGCTTTTAGGTAATTACTTTTGCCTACTCTGGACTTTTTCTGTACTGAACACTAGAAGTAGTATTTCTATATATTAATTTCACCAAATTCAGGTATCATTCTGGAGAACTGAAAGCTGCAGTAT
This sequence comes from Columba livia, assembly GCF_036013475.1. Classification (NCBI taxonomy): domain Eukaryota; kingdom Metazoa; phylum Chordata; class Aves; order Columbiformes; family Columbidae; genus Columba; species Columba livia. The sequence continues at coordinate 17,694,895 of NC_088603.1, read as the reverse complement.
TATCTTCATCATTATATACAAGCAAATCTTTTACAAGTACTTAATAAAGTTGTAACTGAAGAATTATAAAATGTTAAAATAGACACGATACAATAAGATTAATACTGCCTCTTAAATAGAAACATTCTTTTTAAAAGGCCAGAAAAATAGCAGGTATAAGAAAAAAGCTTGCAACTTTCTAAAATACCTTTGATAAGGATACTTACAGATTTATAAACTTACAGGTTACAGATTTACAGGTTGATCATGGAAACAGTTTTGCCACTGACTAGAAGCCCAGGAATAAGCAGAAAGGGGGAAAAAGTTATTACAAGACCATACCGCACCACTACCAAAGTTTGACCAATTAACTAGAAAAGAGGAGACTGTTAAATAAGTTAATGGGGAGTTCAAATAGAACAGCCTGGCAAATGCAAGGGAAAAACACCACTGAAATCAGCATAAAATAAAAAGATGACAATTGAAAAATGGACTGTTTGCATCGTATTGCGTAGTTTCTCCATTTTCACTAGCTAAACAGAATTGCTACTTGAATGGGATGTGATTTTATCCACACTGTTTTCTTCCTCCCACTAATTTGCCAGCTTCAATAATGTTGCCAACTTTTACGTATTGCATTGTGAATGCTATAGTTACATGTGTGCAATCCAACATTCTCACATGGGTTAAAGTTGGTTCCTTCATGTGGGGAAGTCTGTATATATATAACCAAATAACTTCTTCAATTTACTTTTCAAATCTTCTATTTTCTGCTGCCAAGCTGCCTGGCTTCACCTTTGTTCATTATATCTATCACTTTGTTTATTGTATGTTGACTGCTAGTGGGCATTCTCATGTCCATACATCTAAGAAGATTGACAGACAAGCTGTCTGTCAGACATCAGCTGAGTTAACACATGAGACGGACCTGGGAGCATTTCCAGAGTAATACGATATATTAATGCAGTATTCTTTAATTTCCTTTATATCATCTTATATCTATGCTTATGATACATTGTATATTGTTATATGTATAGCCTGTCCCCTTCTACCACATTAACTGCTTTCTGTCACAACTGCTTTCTGATTTTCTCCATCAAGGCTTTTCTTGCTGTTTTTTAAAAGACTATTTTGCTATTACATTTTTGTTTTACTTCATACCAGTAACATGAACATTCAGAAATAAAGATGGCAACATATTCTCCTGGCACTCCCCACACGAAAAAGTTTTCTAGAAAAACCTCCTTTGAATTATGAGTGCAAGCAGAAATGGAAATAAGAAGTCAAGGTCTAAAGCTGAGAAGAGTTAAGAATAAAATCTATTTTTCCTCTAACAAGGTTGACAAAATGTGTGATGGAGGGCTTCCCAAAGTAGCAAACAGTTTAAAGGCAGGAAACGCTGGGCAGAAGGACCCCACTCACTGGCCAACAAAGTCTCCCCAGCACGGTCTCCTCTCCCCAGCTTATCCATCAACCAACATTATCAAACCATTGGTGCTGTGGTCCTTGCTTATTGTTGCAGTAATCTGCACACAGTGCTTAGGGGGAAAAGAAATATTTCTCTCTCACTGCTGATATTTCACAGCATACCATCCAAAATCAAGCAGGCTCCTGCAGATTTACAAATTAATGGCATCTGATCTCGCAAATGAGGATTATGTAGGTAACATTTGAGTTCACGTATGAAGTACAATGCATTCCAGCTTGCTGTTACAATAAACTGGTTTGTATAGTAAAATCTCTCAATATATTATAAGAGCACAACTCTTGTAACGAGTCCTATCAGCAAACCTCAAAGACCACTGGTGGTTAAATAGTTATAAATCATGTGAAACTATGCTTCCGGAGCAGATATTATAGTTTGTGTTATCATGTGTAAGCATGAATATTTCATAAGAAGAACAGCCTCCCATGACATGAGTAAAAATAGAAAACATTGGTATATTTGGTAAGACGGGTCTCTAAAGGGACAGGGCCAAAACGACCTGCAAGTGCCCAGGATACAGTAACAGCCCAAATGCAGCTCAGATGTTAACTGACCTGAAATTGTATTTGGGTTCTCCAGATGCAAAACCTGAACAGTTGTAGGCAAACCCCAACAATTTCCAATGGAAAATGCTGACTCTGCAGAAACTGCGTATTTCAGTGAAAAAGCCCTGATGGAAAATCCTCCGCAAGTCCAATAACAAAAGAAACGTTGGAAAGAAGACAAAGTTTAGATTGAGATTTTTTTTAATTACATGTTACAATAAATGCTTCATGAATTTTCAAAGCAAAACCAGATTTTGTTTTATATTATTATAGCCCAATATTTTCTTTGAGTGCTTTGTATGTTAAAGTTCTTGTAGAAAAACGCCTGCTGTTTCCTGCACAGTAAATCATATTGTCAATTTTTACCAGTGACTGTAAGGCAGCTTTACAAGGCTCTGCTGATAAAGGCTTACAACGTTTGTTTTTTTAACAGAACATGTAGCGCTTTGATCAGAACAGTCTATTAGGCCACTGTGCAAATCCAGTAAGCCTCAGATGCCATGGATGATGGCATCAGAGAATTTACAAACTTCCCAGTAAATACAAGAAGGACAGAACAGGACAGAAAAGGTACACTTCAAGCTAAAAGCAGCACTTTTTCTTTTCTTAAAGAAAACTAAACAAATATAGGAACCATTTCTACAAAGGACAAAGTGCACTGGCTTCATTATTTGCAGTTTTACTTTTGTTTAACTCATAGTTCTATTCTGAAGGAAAGCCAAGGAGGTACTTAATAGATGAAAATGTTTACAAATGCAAATTGTTTATGCTTTGTGCAACTGAAAGTCGTACACCTCAAATGAACTGCAAATAAAACAGCAAGCATAAATCCCATTTACAATTTTCTGGTGTATGCATCTTTGCCATTTGAAAGCAATTGAAAAAAACCCCTGAAAACAATTGTATTTTCTCTGAACAGCATGTTGAAGTTGTCCATGGATAAGTAAATCTGAAAACATTCCCAGTCATACAGGAGTGGTTTTCCCCTCACTCTGCAAGTTATCTTAAAATTACTTCCAAAATTCTATTCATTCTACAGTAATGAAAGAGAAGCCAAGAAAAATACTTCAGGTATGTCCACCGCTTGTTCCCTCTATGGCTACAGGTACAGCACCCAAAGTGATCCCAATACCTCACATTCCTGTGCACCTCGATGCACTGAATCCATTCACAGTCCTGCCTTGTGCCCTTGTTTAGGTACCCGGTTCATGTTTCAGACCGGCAGCTGGCAAACCTTTCAGCACACATAAACAGGAGATCGACTCCACCACTGGCATCCTTAGGAGGTTAAAAAAGCCTAATTTCCTGTGGGTCATAAGAGGTATAAACATCCTTCGGAATAGTTTTAGCTTTTCAAGTAACTATTGTTCTGCCCATTACACCAACAACCACAAAGGACATATTTTATATGAATTTAAAACACGCTAAATTTACCCTAATAGGGATTAACTTCAAATGGTAAATTTCTCATTTTAACATGTAATGATCAGGAATGTAACTGCTGTTATAAACATGAAGTTAAAAGCTAGTTGGACCTGAATAATTTATCCAAGCCTGTCTCAAAGTTAGTACAACTGGGATAACATTGTTCAATGGACTAAAACACGGTTCACTCTTGTGACAGACATTTCTGTTTACAGCCACACCAACAAAATAAATTCCTAAAATGTTAATTCCTATAGTTAATTGTTTTAGTTATTCAGATTTCAAATAATTTTAAAAATAAGTAACAATTATGCCCTTGTACTATGGCACTGTTCCAAAAAGAACTCAATTTTTTCCAACTTGTCAGAAAAAGAACCAAGATCTACTATTCAAGAAAGAAGTGCAAGAGAATTTGGAAGTTTTAAAGTCTTTCATTCTTAGTTTGATCATCTGTCGTATTTACTACATGTCTTTTCTTACAGCGCCTGTCACTGGGGTTCTGCCCCATGACTGACAGAGTAACTCTAGTGTGCGCTTCCCTTCTTCCTGTTTGCGTCCCTACTGATGGGTAAGACCATTCACTAACTTGATTGTGACATGTGCATTGCTGACTCATAGTCAACCTGTTGTCCACCAGGACTCCTGGGTCCTTCTCTGCAGTGCTGCTTTCCAGCAGGTCCAGCCCCAACTTGTACTGGTGTCTGGAGTTGTTCCTCCCCAGGTGCAGGACCCTGCACTTGCCCTTGCTGAATTTCATCAGGTTCTTCTCTGCCCAGCCCTCCAGCCTGTCCAGGTCACACTGAATGGCAGCACAGCCTTCTGGTGTATCAGCCACTCCTCCAAGTTTGGTATCATCAGCAAACTTGCTGAGGGTGCACCCAGTTTCTTCAGCCAGGTCACTGATGAACAGGCTGAACAAAACTGGACCCAGTACTGACCCCGGGGGAACCGCACTTACTATAGGCTTCCAGTACCTCACACAGATAAACAAATCCACTCCATTTCCAGAGCTACATGTTCTGATCTACTTCCAGAAATCTGTTTTAATCATACAAGATAAACCACAACCAATGTTACTTCATTTAGTTACGGTAATGGATGCCACTTCATTTAGTTACGGTAACGGATGCCACTTCATTTAGTTACGGTAACGGATGCCACATTTTAGAGCAGGAAAAATACCCTCACGACATAACTGGATATTGTATCCAGTATTTAAAAGACCAGAAATGCCCAATTTATTTTGTCTGAAAGAAAATGCACCCAACAAAACTCTAGAATCACTTCTAGGACATCTTGAAAAATCTCAGGTCTGATAAATATAACTGCCTTGGAGAAATTATTTCCTTCTTCAAAACACTTCTCTATGGATGAAAACCATGAATACCATAAACTTGTCAAAGCTTTACTCATCAGATGCAAACACTCAGAAATACATTCAATGAAACAATTTTGTAAAATGAAATTAAAATATAGAAGTATTCATCTAACCAGACATTTGCTGAAACATCTCCTAGCCTTCTGCAGCATGTTAAGCAAACCTGTGAAGCTATAATAATCTTCCCAGACCTGTCCCTTTACACCACCAAACTGGTGGAAGCAGCGATGCAGTGCAGGAAGCTAATCCCAACCATCCTTCACCATACCATGAACACGAGCACAGCAGCAGGGAAGGGGAAGCTCTCCTGCTGGCGCCAACCAATGCTGCACTTATAAGCCAGGTCAGGAAAGTTTTCCCTGCAGAGTAACACAGAGCCAGTTTCAGTCAATCCCAAATTAAGCCATATACAAGTTTTTAGATAAAGCCTATGCAACATCATTGTAAAAGACATGTCAGTTATCCCAAGTAATTCCAGATGTGTGGGAAAGAGTTGTTCTAGACATCATTTTGCTCCAGGATTCTAGAAGGAAAGAAATAAAGAAACCCTCTCCAGCCACCAACCTAATAGCAAAAAGCTAGAAAATCTTACGCAATGTACGGCATAAGGTCCGATACAGCTGAACAGATTGGGAAGGAACTGGAGATACCATCACAGCCCCAAGCCTGACAGTGTTCAAGAAGAGACTGGACAACATCCTCAAACACATGTTGTGAACTGTGGGGTTGTCATATGCAGGGACAGGAGCTGGACTCCATGATCCTTGTGGGTCCCTTCCAACTCAGGACATTCTGTAATTCTGTGATTCTACTGAGTCCTGCATTGTCTGGTCAACATGACAGAGAAGGGAAAGGGATTTTTACCATCTCTCCCAGACATGTTTGCCGTGAGAAGGCGGATTAAGAAGATAACAGGCGAAAATATCATGTGTACTGTCAGTTCTTTCCCCTAACTCACAGGAACACCTGCAAGTGTGTGCCTGGTGTGGGATTGGGCAGTCTGGCCATGCAAAGGGCTGGGTACCCTGCAGCTCACAACCTTCTCCTGCAGCCAAGACACACTCGCTAAGTTACAGCAGTTATTCAGTCATATTAACCACGCTGAGGGTAAAGCACTTCTTTTCCTGAAATCCCACTAAGATTATCACATTGCATTTAATAATTTCCAAGTAACAGGCAGCAAGAGCGAGCGAGTGAATGAGACCAAGTGAGAGAGAGGGGGAGCAAGACAGCAAGCTGGGGTGAGAGAAAGAGAAAGTGAAAAAAGGGAGAGAGATGCAGTTGTGGGAAAGGAACTGTCTTCAGACTCAATCCACTAAAGCTTCAGAAGTATGAAACACAAGTGGACAGTCACTAAGGAAATACCTTCAGTGAAGATTAGTATCTCTGCAATTTGATGCACCAACATTTCCTCTTGTAATCACCATTGGCATTGCTTACCCTTTCAGAGAAAAGCAGCTTACCACTTTGCAAATTATGGAATAACCAACTGTGCAATAATCTTTAAAAAGGAAGCATAATTGTTCTTAAAAATTCTGTAGTACTTTGAAGATATGATAGCATCTCAGGTTTTGAGATCAGCATTTTACAGGGACTATAAAGAAACAACTGTCTGAAAAAGGGCTCCTTTCCACTCCACAGTTTTTTCCCTAAACTTATCAACTGCTGCATTTAATTATCATTGCAGTATCCAACTACAGCACTAAATTCTTCATTCTCTTTGGAGTGGAAAAATAATGTGATAGTGTGCATTAACAATGATACACAGGGGGGCTTCTAACTGGATGTAAGGAAACAGTTTTTACTAGGAGGATAATTAGTAATTGGAGCAGGCTGCACAGAGTTGTGGAATGTCTGCTCCCAGCCATCTTCCAGCCATGACGGGAGAAAGCCCTGAGAAGCTGCTCTGAACTCAGTGTTGACTCTGCTTTGAGCAGCATGTTGGACTAGACAGCCTCCTTCCAACCTGTGCAATTCAATGGTCCTATAGTCTACTGTCCGATAAGACATATCAAGTTCCATGAAAGCACCACAGAGAACCCCAGAAGTTTTCAAAATTAGATTTTTTAAACAATAATATCCATCAGGAATTTTGTTTGGAGCAGCAGGTTGTGTTACTTACGCGCAGTGTCATTGAATCAATGGTATGACTGAAAACCTTCTAGCAAAAGCAAACTTTTGATAAATTCATGAAGTACATGAAATAGAAGTTAGAAAAAGACAAAAAAATCAAGTATCTACTTTATGGGCAACATTAAATGTGTTTCTTCATAACAGGTATTTCTGATTAACATTGCATCCCTTCTTCAAAGCAGGCAAATTGGTTAAAGCAGATGACAGACCAGGCAGCCCAAGGGAGCTGATGCAGACCCCCGCACAGAGAGCACTTTGCAGGTGCAACACGTCCTCACCTTGAGGTTGGGTTTGGAGAGGAGTTTCAGCAGCTCTCTGACCTCACTGCTCAGCGGTTTGCTCTGCAGCTCCTCCGCCAGCTGGGTGGGAGATGGAACCGACACAAAGACCGTTAGCAAAGCGCGGTTTTACCCAGTGCATCAGTGACAACCCAGAATCTATCTTGTTCAAGGTTATTGCTTTCCAGCGTGTTCAAACAGAAGCCAGCATGAAGAAAAACACCATCAATCACCGCGCTTCTTTTTCTGGCCCTCAGTGGACCAGATTTAAACCAGGCCTTTTGGCTCAGTTTAACACAAGTAATCATTTCTGGCAAGGGTGAAGCCAGATCACATTCTGATTTATAGCAACGGGGGCAAATCCCAGCACTTCATTTAAGTGAATGGTCCTTTGCGTGCAGACAAAGGACTGCTTGTAAAAATGACTGGATCAAACTTTGACACTGTCTATAAAAAACAGTTTCGAATGAGGTGGTGAAATCCACACTGCTTCCAAAAACCCACAGTAGCTGTGCTGTTTAGGAGTGGGATAAGAAAGCAAAGTGCCCCTACAGTACAAGCAATCTGAACCTTTTATTATGTTTACACATACACTGGAAGGAGCTTGTTAAATGTGAAGCGGGTTAATCGTAATATAGCTTATAACAGGTCATCAGCAATTCAAGCCTCTAAAATGCACAAACTACGTCCTACCAACAAGATCAGTAATTTAAGTTTGGTTATACTACAAAACTGCGGTTTGGTGAACAATAGAGCAGCAGTCTATCGTTCAAACCCATGGCTATTTGGCTCATGTCTTGAGTTTTTTTTATCATGACATTCTCAAGTAATTTGGACTCAAGAGGCATATTTTACTGCGGGATTTCAGACTCGAAATATTTTTCCAGAAGAAAGAGAAGCTAAAACATATTTCACAACACTGAACTTTAGTTTAAAATTCTGGAGCTACATGGCTCATAATCCAAAACGTGATTTCAGGTAATCACTTATTTTCTTTGCATTAAATCAGTATCATAAAAATGTCTCAAAGAAAGATTGGTTATTTGCAGCAAGTAATTTTACTTGTCTAGCCTAATTTTAAATTTGTACTTTCATTTTGTATACATTTTCAAGATAAATGAATAGAGGTATATTTTGCATAATTATACATAATAGACAATTCTAGAGGCAATTATAGACATCAGACACGGATTGAATACTTTTTTTGTTTTTTAACCTTCAAATCAATAGAGGGTCAACAGGACTGAAACAAAAATTCACCACCTACAGTCCCACAGCCTTTTAACTATAATTCATAGAAAAAAGGCCATCAAATACATCAATGCTAATCTTAGCAATATTTGTGTCTTAATAGCAAAAGATTAGAAAACTATCTCTGAGGAAAGGTCAGAATGAAATATTTTAGGCACATAAAGCCAAGTCTTGAGGTAATCTGACTGCAGCCTAGTCTGCATGTTCTATGGAAAAGCTCTGCAAAGCTGAAAACAACCTGTGATAGGAATGACAGCA